>NC_087270.1:3802421-4102421 GCF_015220805.1 Pogoniulus pusillus
GTAAGAGCTTGTTTGGATTCAATTGAGCAGTGTTTTTAGAAGCAGTTACTGACCCCTGCCCCTTGCTACAGGCTGGGTTGATGGGATTAGGCAGAGGCAGCCTCCAGCTTACACTCAGCTGTAAGAAGCTGGCAAGAGATAAGAAACTTTTTAATTGCCAACTTACACCTCTGCCAAGGGTGTAAGAACTCACCAAATAGGGCCAGGAGCTCCAAGAAATCAAGTCCTGGCTATGGAGGAAGAGTTAAGGAAGGAAACAGTCCTGGAGGACATCAAATGAGTGCATTGAGTTGATTTGTAATTATTGTGGGGTGGGGATTTTTTATCTCTTACTTTCCAAGTATTCAAAACTAAGGCTGCCCCAGAGAGTGGTGGTGGAGTTTCCTTCTCTGGAGACATTCCAAACCCACCTGGATGTGGTTCCTCTATGACCTGCCTTAGCTCATCCTGCTCTAGGAGTGTGGGTGTGTTGGTGGGGGGGTGGGACTGGATGATCTTTTTATCCCTTCCTGTCCCACCTCAGTCCAGATCCCTCTTTTGATCCCTTCCCTTTGGTCCTTTCCAGTCTCTAACATCCTGTGGAAATTTCCAAGTCTCCTTCTACACATCACCTCCTGTGCATTATTATTATTATTATTATTATTATTATTATTATTATTATTATTAAGTTTGCTGAGCACACCAAGCTGTGTGGTGCAGCAGCCAGGCTGGAGGGCAGGGATCCAGCCAGAGGGAGCTGGACAGGCTGCAGAGGTGGGCACAAGCCAAGCTCAGGAGGTTCAACAAGACCAAGGGCAAGGTCCTGCAGCTGGGTGGAGGCAATGCCAAGCACAAATGCAGGCTGGGCAGGGACTGGCTGGAGAGCAGTCCTGAGGAGAGGGACTTGGGGGTGCTGCTGGAGGAGAAGGTCAACAGGAGCCAGCAGTGTGCACTTGCAGCCCAGAAAGCCAAGCAGAGCCTGGGCTGCAGCAGCAGAAGTGTGGCCAGCAGGGCCAGGGAGGGGATTCTCCTCCTCTGCTGTGCTCTGCTGAGACCTCACCTGGAGTACTGCATCCAGTTCTGGAGCCCCTGGGATAAGAGGGATGTGGAGATGCTGAGAGGGGACCTGATCAGTGTCAGCAACAGAACAAGAGGACATAGCCCCAAGTTGTGCCAGGGCAGGTTGAGGCTGAATGTTAGGAGGGAGTTGTTGGCAGAGAGAGTGATTGGCATTGGAATGGGCTGCCCAGGGAGGTGGTGGAGTCACTGTGCCTGGAGGTGTTGAAGCAAAGCCTGGCTGGGGCACTCAGTGCCATGGTCTAGTTGATTGGATGTGGCTGGGTGCTAGGTTGGGCTGGATGAGCTTGGAGGTCTCTTCCAACCTGCTTGGTTCTATGGGTTTCAGTCCTCCACTCCTCCAGGTTTGTGAGACTAGAGGATCTCTGAACAACCTCAGTTTGAGTTTAACAAACTGATTTGAGTCTGATGAACTTTTGGATTTCTCATATTTCCTTTGCTATTTATCTTCCCAGTATGTAACCTCCAGGGTCAAAAAAACACCCCAGGAGGCTTCTGAAATAATGCTTAGGTTCTTTTTTTGGCCAGAGAGAAACTGACCCAAAGAAATATGTGGAGCAATCTCATCCTGACTGCAAAGTGGTTCAGCTTCCTACCTTCTTCTCTGTCTAAGCATGAACCTGAAGGAAACTTTTCCCTATGGAGATTGATTTGCTTTAAAAGGTCAGAATCACAGAGCCACAGAATTAACCAGGCTGGAAAAGACCTCTGGGATGCTTGAGTTCAACCTATCACCTAACCCTTCTAATTAACCAACCCATGGCATCAAGTGCCTCATGCAGCCTCTTCTTAAACACCTCCAGGCATGGGCACTCCACTACCTCCCTGGGCAGCCCATTCCAATGCCAATCACTCTCTCTGACAACAACTTCCTCCTAACATCCAACCTCAACCTGCCCTGGCACAACTTGAGGCTGTGTCCCCTTGTTCTGTTGCTGGGTGCATGGGAGCAAAGCCCAACCCCACCTGGCTACAGCCTCCCTGCAAGGAGCTGCAGACAGCAATGAGCTCTGCCCTGAGCCTCCTCTGCTGCAGGCTGCACACCCCCAGCTCCCTCAGCCTCTCCTCACAGGGCTCTGCTCCAGAACCCTCCCCAGCCTTGCTGCCCTGCTCTCAACACCTTCCACCACCTCAACATCTCTCTTGCATGGAGGAGCCCACAAATGGACACAGCACTCCAGGGGTGGCCTGAGCAGTGCTGAGCACAGGGGCACAAGAACCTCCCTTGTCCTGCTGCCCACACTGCTCCTGAGCCAGACCAGGATGCCATTGGCTCTGCTGCCCACCTGGGCACTGCTGCCTCAGCTTCAGCTCCTCTCTCCCAGCACCCCCAGCTCCCTCTCTGCCTGCCTGCTCTTAGCCACTTTGTCCCCACTCAATTTGACTCTAAGCAAGCCTCACTTTTGCCATGAGGTCAGATTCAGTCTGACTTTTAGCAAGCCTCCTTTTTTTTGCCAAGTCTCACTCTTAGACCTGCATTTCTTGACTTGAGAGTCATAGTTTTCTTTGGTGACCAGTCCTGTTTTCCATTCCCTGCAGGCTCCCTCCTTAATGTCCTCTTCAAGCTGGTTGTGCTTTCAGTTAGCTCTGGAAAACTCTCCTGTGACATTGGGGCTGGACCAGATGATCTTGTTGTGTAGTCTCCTTCTCTGGAGCCTTTCAAGGCCTGTCTGGATGTGTTCCTGTGTGACCTGTGTTAGATAGGATTGTCCTGCTCTGGCTCAGGGGGGTTGGACTCGATGATCTCTTTGGGTCCCTTCCAACCCCTAACATCCTGTGAGCCTCTGATCTCTCAAGGTCCCTTCCAGCCCCTGACATTCCATGATGTGTTATTTTTTTTTCTTCTCTTTGCCTGGCATCCAGATTTGCAGATAGCTTTAGCAGGTTTGAGATGGAGACATTCCAGCCTGTCTCCAAAATCAGATCCCTGGGTTCCTTAGTTCAGTCTGCCTCCCTAAATAGTTACTTTGGGATGCATCCAAAGTTGGCAGCTTACGCAGCCAGTGCAGTGCCTGCAGCCCTGGGGTGGTGGATCTGCATCCAGTGCTGGAGCCCCTGGGACAAGAGGGATGTGGAGATGCTGGAGTGTGTCCAGAGCAGGGCCCCGAGGATGCTGAGAGGCTGCAGCAGCTCTGCTGTGAGCACAGAGTGAAAGAGTTGGGGCTGTGCAGTCTGGAGCAGAGGAGGCTCCCAGGGGACCTTCTTGTGGTGTTCCAGGATCTGAAGGGGGCTACAAAACACCTGGGGAGGGACTTTTGAGGTTGTCAGGGAGTGGCAGGAGTGGGGGGAATGGAGCAAAGCTGGAGGTGGGGAGAGTGAGGCTGGAGGTGAGGAGGAAGTTGTTGAGCAGGAGAGTGGTGAGAGGCTGGAATGGGTTGCCCAGGGAGGTGTTGAAGCCAAGCCTGGCTGGGGCACTTAGTGCCATGGTCTGGTTGATTGGCCAGGGTTGGATGCTAGGTTGGACTGGCTGAGCTTGGAGGTCTCTTCCAACCTGCTTGATTTTATGACTCTATGACCCTGGACTGGGTTGCCCAGGGAGGTGGTTGAGGCCCCATGGCTGGAAGTGTTTAAGGGCAGGCTGGATGAGGCTGTGAGCACCCTGATCTAGTGACAGGTGTCCCTGGGCATGGCAGGGGGGTTGGAACTGGCTGATCCTTGTGGTCCCTTCCAATCCTGACTGATTCTATGATCTTCAGATAGGGTATTGCACAGTGGCAGAACCAGCTGCCTTTCCCTTCTGACTAGTGCCCAAGTTTTTTTCTCCTCACAACCAAAGTTCAGCAAGAAAAAGGAGCAGATGAGTGCCAAGGCAGATGAGTGCCAAGGTTTTGCCTTCACACACTTGGGAGACGGCCAAAGTCTATTTCCAGCACCAGGAGCTCCCAGGCGCTCCCAGATGGACTTAGATTAGTTCTGTCATTTTGGAAAGGAGGAGTTTTAATGAGCTTTAACCACTTGCTTCTCCTTTGAGCCTCAACAAATCAAATGGAGGCACTGCCAGGTAAGAGCAAAACTTGCTGGGATGGATGTACCCCTAGATTTTGAAGCCTGCAGTACTGATTTTTCCTCACCATAGGACAATTCTCTGTTCTCCCTCTGTTGTGTTGGTCTCTTCTGCCAGGCAACCAGCAACAGAACAAGGGGACACAGGCTCAAGCTGTGCCAGGGCAGGTTGAGACTGGATGTTAGGAGGAATTTGCTGTCAGGGAGAGTGATTGGCATTGGAATGGGCTGCCCAGGGAGGTGGTGGAGTCGCTGTTCCTGGAGGTGTTGAATCCAAGCCTGGCTGGGGCACTTAGTGCCATGGTCTGGTTGACTGGACAGGGCTGGGTGCTAGGTTGGGCTAGATGAGCTTGGAGGTCTCTTCCAACCTGCTTGATTCTCTGATTCCATGATCTGATCAACATCTCTAAATAGCCTCGTTGCCCTTTTCAGGACACACTCCAGCATCTCCACATCCCTCTTGTCATAGGGGCTGCAGAACAGGATGCAATACTCCTGCCAGGCAACCAGCAACAGAACAAGGAGACACAGCCTCAAGTTGTTCCAGGGCAGGTTGAGGCTGAATGTTAGGAGGAAGTTCTTTGTCAGAGAGAGTGATTGGCATTGGAATGGGCTGCCCAGGGAGGTGGTGGAGTCCCCATCCCTTGACACGTTGAAGCAAAGCCTGGCTGGGGCACTTAGTGCCATGGTCTGGTTGATTGGCTAGGGCTGGGTTGCCTAGGCAGGGAGACCTCCCACTAGAGCAGGTTGCTCAAGGCTTTATCCATCCTGGCCATCAGGGAAATAATTGAATCTAGAATCAGTCAGGGTTGGAAAACACCAAAAGGAACATCCAGTTCCAACCCCCGTGCCATGGGCAAGGACACCTCACACTAGATCAGGCTGCACACAGCCTCATCCAGCCTGGCCTTAAACACTTCCAGGAATGAGCCTTCCACCACCTCCCTGGGCAACCCCTTCCAGGCTCTTATCACTCTCATGGTGAAGAATATTCAGGTTGAAAAAGACCCTTGGGATCATCAACTCCAATCTCCCCTGCTGCAACCATTCAATGTCTGAGTGGCTTATTTTCTACTCTTGGAGTTGTTGCTTCAGTTTCTCATTCTGATTCAGCTCAGAAGCATCCCTGGACTCAAGTTGCTTTGCAGTACATGTTAGTGTTTTAGTTCAGATCAGCAAAGTACAACTCCCAGTGGTCCCTGCTCTGGTTCACAGCCTTGCAGAGGTTTCTGAGTGCCAAGCAGAATTCATTTTGCATGAAATTAAAGCAGGAAACTTGCTTCAGGAGGCACATGTGCTGCACTCCAGCCACCAGTAAGTACTCAGGTTACAGGACTCTGCCTAATAAATAAAAAGGAGCAGGTGTGGAGCTGTTGGAGGGTAGGAGAGTCCTGCAGAGGGAGCTGGCCAGGCTGGATGGGTGGGCAGAGGCCAAGGGGATGAGATTGAAGAAGGCCAAGTGCAGGGTTCTGCATTTTGGCCACAACAAGCCCAAGCAGCACCACAGGCTGGGGCCAGAGGGGCTGAGAGCAGGCAGGCAGAAAGGGAGCTGGGGGTGCTGGGAGAGAGGAGCTGAAGCTGAGGCAGCAGTGCCCAGGTGGGCAGCAGAGCCAATGGCATCCTGGGCTGGCTCAGGAGCAGTGTGGGCAGCAGGACAAGGGAGGTTCTTGTGCCCCTGTGCTCAGCACTGCTCAGGCCACCCCTGCAGTGCTGTGTCCAGTTGTGGGCTCCTGAATTGCAGAGATGTTGAGGTGCTGGAAGGTGTTGAGAGCAGGGCAGCAAGGCTGGGGAGGGTCCTGGAGCAGAGCCCTGTGAGGAGAGGCTGAGGGAGCTGGGGGTGTTTGGCCTGCAGCAGAGGAGGCTCAGGGCAGAGCTCATTGCTGTCTGCAGCTGCCTGCAGGGAGGTTGTAGCCAGGTGGGGTTGGGCTCTTCTGGCAGTCAACCAGCAACAGAACAAGGGGACACAGCCTCAAGTTGTGCCAGGGCAGGTTGAGGCTGGATGTTGTTAGGAAGTTGTTGTCAGAGAGAGTGATTGGCATTGGAATGGGCTGCTCAGGGAGGTGGTGGAGTCTCCATGCCTGGAGGTGTTGAAGCCAAGCCTGGCTGGGGCACTTAGTGCCATGGTCTGGTTGATTGGCTGGGGCTGGGTGCTAGGTTGGGTTGGATGATCTTGGAGGTCTCTTCCAACCTGCTTGATTCTATAATTCTGTGATTTCCAGGGATAGGGCCCCAACCACCTCCCTGGGCAGCCTATTCCAGTGTTTCTCTACCCTCATGGTAAAGAGCTTGTTCCTAGCATGCAACCTAGCTTGAAGAAGCCATTGCCTCCATAGAATCCCATCACAGTGGGGGCTAGAAGGGATCTTTAGAGGTCATGGTGGCCAGGATGACTAACAGCATCTTGGGCTAATTCAGCACTTTCTCCTCCTCCTTCTTTTATATTTTTGCTTGTTGTTGTTTTTGGCCTTTTTTCTTTTGCCCTATCAGTTAAAATAAAAGACTGAAGTGGTCCTATTGCTTTGCTTCAGTTTGCTATGGATTCTTTAAAGGAAGAAGTCATTTCAGAGGACATTGTGGGGAACATCACCCACCAAAACTGCAAGTCAGCCTGCTGAGGTCAGGCTTGCCATCATCATTCATTTTAGTGAGCCAGGGGGCTGTGCAGTTCAGGAGGAGGAGGAG
Organism: Pogoniulus pusillus; assembly: GCF_015220805.1. NCBI lineage: Eukaryota > Metazoa > Chordata > Aves > Piciformes > Lybiidae > Pogoniulus > Pogoniulus pusillus. The sequence goes on from NC_087270.1 coordinate 3,809,163, forward strand.
AAGATGACGTAGATGAAGGAGGAGATGAAGATGGAGGAGGAGGAAATGGAAATGGAGGAGGAGGACGAGGTGGAGATGGAGGAGGAGATTGAAATGGAGGAGAAGGAGGAGGTGGAGATGGAGGAGATGGAGGAGGACGAGGAGAGGGACGAGGAGGAGGACTAGGAGGAGATGGAGATGGAGGAGGAAGACAAGGAGGAGATGGAGGAGGAGGAGGAGGAGGAGGAGAAGGAGGAGATGGAAGAAGAGATGAAGATGGAGGAGAACAAATAGGAGGAGGAGATGGAAATGGAGGAGGAGAAGTTGGAGATGGAGGAGGAGATGGAGATGGAGAAGGAGGACAAGAAGAAGGAGGAGGAGGAGAGGGAGATGGAGTTGGAGGAGGATGAGGAGGAGGAGATGGAAATGAAGGAGGAAGAGGAAGAGGAGATGAAGGAGGAGATGGAGATGGAGTAGGAGGACAAGGAGGAGAAGGAGGGCAAGGAGATGGAGATAGAGGAGGATAAGGAGGAGGACAAGGAGGAGGAGAAGGAGGAGGAGGAGGAGGAGATGAAAGAAGAGAAGGAGATTGAGGAGGAGGAGGAAATGGAGGAGGAGTTGGAAATGGAGGAGGAAGATGCAGCCACTTCTCAAAACCCTGCCCTGGAGGAGAGGGGAATTTTCCTGGCACTCCAGATCGATAGTGCAGGCAGCAGTCAATATTAGTAGACCTCACAATCATCATTAATTGAAATCTCCCAGCCTTCAGTTTGCATAACAAAGCAGTGACTGCCTTAATGAGGAATGAAATCTCTTGCAGTGGTAAAGCTTCTCCACCTCCTGCAACTCCTTTAATTGGCTGTAGAGAGTAGCTTCATCCTCTGCTTCAGCATGAGAGTGGTGAGAGCTCAAGTACTGTGCCACACCTGGAGTGCTGTGTCCAGTTCTGGGCTCCTGAATTGCAGAGAGATGCTGAGGTGCTGGAAGGTGTTGAGAGCAGGGCAGCAAGGCTGGGGAGGGTCCTGGAGCAGAGCCCTGTGAGGAGAGGCTGAGGGAGCTGGGGGTGTTTGGCCTGCAGCAGAGGAGGCTCAGGGCAGAGCTCATTGCTGTCTGCAGCTCCCTGCAGGGAGGCTGTAGCCAGGTGGGGTTGGGCTCTGCTGCCAGGCACCCAGCAACAGAATAAGGGGACACAGCCTGAAGCTGTGCCAGGGGAGGTCTCAGCTGGATGTTGTTAGGAAGTTGTTGTCAGAGAGAGTGATTGGCATTGGAATGGGCTGCCCAGGGAGGTGGTGGAGTCTCCATGCCTGGAGGTATTGAAGCCAAGCCTGGCTGGGGCACTTAGTGCCATGGTCTGGTTGATTGGCTGGGGCTAGGTTGGGCTGGATGAGCTTGGAGGTCTCTTCCAACCTGCTTGATTCTGTGATTCTATGACCCTGGAATGGGTTGCCCAGGGAGGTGGTGGAAGCCTCATGCCTGGAGGTGTTTAAGGCCAGGCTGGATGAGGCTGTGTGCAGCCTGATCTAGTGTGAGGTGTCCCTGGGCATGTCAGGGGGGTTGGAACTGACTGATTCTTGTGGTCCCTTCCAACTCTGACTGATTCTATGATTCCTTGGGACCCCTCTGTGCCCCCAATGCCACACAAAGTCTCACACATACACAGAATCAGAGAATCACAGAATTAGAGAACCAGAGAATCATTTTGACTGGCAAAGCCCTTCCAGATGACCCAATCCAACCACTCTCTAACTCTGCCAAGGCCCTCAGCACCACAGCTGTGGTGACACCTCCAGGGATGGGGAATTCAGCCACCTCCCTGAGCAGCCTCCTCAAGTCTTTGAGTCTACAAGTTTCTTCTGATGTCCAACCTAAACCTCCTCTGGTGCAACTTCAGGCCATTTCCTCCTCTATAACTTGAAACTATTGAGCAGAGTCCAACTCCCACCTGGCTCTAGCCTCCTCTCTGGGAGCTGCAGAGAGCAATTTCTGCCCTCAGCCTCCTCTTCTCCACACCAAATCGCCCAGCTCCCTCAGCTGCTCTTCCCCATCCCTCTTCTCCAGACCCTTCCCTATCTTTGGTGCCCTTCTCAGGACCTGCTCCAACCCCTCGGTGTCCTTCTGGGAGTGAGGTGTCCAAACCTGAATCTCTTCTTCTCCAGACTAACCAACCCCAGCTCTCTCAGCTTCTCCCCCCCCCCCAACCCTCTTCTCCAGACCCTTCCCCAGCTTTGCTGCCCTTCTCAGGACCTGCTCCAACCCCCCAGTGTCCTTCTGGGAGTGAGGTGTCCCAACCTGAATCTCTTCTTCTCCAGACTAACCAACCCCAGCTCTCTCAGCTTCTCCCCCCCCCCCAACCCTCTTCTCCAGACCCTTCCCCAGCTTTGCTGCCCTTCTCAGGACCTCCTCCAGCCCCTCAATGTCCTTCTGGGAGTGAGTGCCTCAGAACTGCCCCCAAGAATCAAAGTGTGGCCACACCAGTGCTGAGTCCAGGGGGCCAATCTGTACCCTGGTCCTGCTGGTCACACATTGCTGGTGCAGCCCAGGATGCTGGTGGCCTATATGTCTGCATGCTCCTCATTTGCCAGTGCATGGTAACACAGAGAAGCAAATAGCACCAAGAAATGAAGTGCCTGAAGTCAAATTAATGAATAGGAGTGGAGAACCTTTAAAGAAGAAGAAGAAGAAACAAACCTCACCAAATAACCCCACGTTAGAGAGAACAGAACAAGTGGGGTTTGGACAAAGTGCTGCAGTGGGGAAAGGAAATCTTTGAATTAGAGGTGGAAAAGCTGGGGCCAGATAAAACAGATTTTGCAATGCAACAGCTCCTATTAAAGTGAGTGTTCTGGTTTGGGTCTTATCCTTCGTCCCTTCCTTTCTTCCTTCTTTTTCCTTCCTTCCCTTCTTCCTTCCTTCCTTTTCCTTCCTTCCTCCCTTCCTCCCTCCCTTCCTCCCTCCCTTTCTCTCTCTCTTTCTCTCTCTTTCTCTCTTTTTCTTTCTCTTTCCTTCCTTCCTTCCTTCCTTCCTTCCTTCCTTCCTTCCTTCCTTCCTTCCTTCCTTCCTTCCTTCCTTCCTTCCTTCCTTCCTTCCTTCCTTCCTTCCTTCCTTCCTTCCTTCCTTCCTTCCTTCCTCCCTCCCTTCCTCCCTCCCTCCCTCCCTCCCTCCCTCCCTTCCTCCCTCCCTTCCTCCCTCCCTTCCTCCCTCCCTCTCTCTCTCTTTCTCTCTCTTTCTCTCTCTTTCTCTCTTTCTTTCTCTCTTTCTCTCTTTCTTTCTCATTTTCTCCCTTTCTTTATCCTTTTCTCCCTTTCTTTCTTTATCCCTTTCTTTCTTTCTTTCTCCCTTTCTTTCTTTCTTTCCTTCCTTCCTTCCTTCCTTCCTTCCTTCCTTCCTTCCTTCCTTCCTTCCTTCCTTCCTTCCTTCCTTCCTTCCTTCCTTCCTTCCTTCCTTCCTTCCTTCTTTCCTTCCTTCCTTCCTTCCTTCTTTCCTTCTCCTTTGGTTTCTTTCTCCCTTTCTTTCCCCTTTTCTCCCTTTCTTTCCCCTTTCCTCCCTTTCTTCCTTTCTCTTTCTCTCTCTTTTGCTCTTTTTCTTTCTCTTTTTTCTTTCTCTCTTCTTTCTTTCTTTCTTTCTTTCTTTCTTTCTTTCTTTCTTTCTTTCTTTCTTTCTTTCTTTCTTTCTTTCTTTCTTTCTCTCTTTTTTCTTTCTCTCTTTTTTCTTTCTCTTTTCTTGCTCTCTTTCTCTCTTTCTCTCTCTCTTTCTCTTTTTCTCTCTTCTTTCTTTCTTTCTTTCTTTCTTTCTCGCTCTTTTTCTTGCTCTCTTTCTCTCTTTCTCTCTCTCTTTCTCTTTTTCTCTCTTTGTCTCTCTTTCTCTCTCTTTTTCTTTGTCTCTCTTTCTTTCTCTCTTTCTGCCTCTCTCTCTTTCCCTCTCTCTTTTTGTCGATGGAAAGAACGTGGAAGCAGCACATGGAAAAAAAGCCCAGGGAAGATCCAAGACAATAAGAATCATTTGCTGGTTGTCAGCCTAAACGTTAAGATGATTGAAGCTTGCAATTGTGCTGCCCTGCCATATGTTAGCATCTGCAGAAGAGGATCTGATGAAGATGATGAGATAACAATTTTCTGGCTGTAATGAGGAAGGAGGCTAGGAAATTGCTGGGAAAATGGTGGGATTAAAGTCCATTTATGGCAGAAAATTGCCAAGAACTCTCCCAGCACATGCAGGAAGGTAGTGGCTGAAGGGTGTATTGATTCCACAAATTAGCCATTTAAAGAAGTCTGGGGTAGGGGGTAAGGGGGGGAAGAGAAAATGCTTCCAGGTCTTCTAATGCAAACCCATGCTCAGAGAGATGCACAGTATCACAGTATCACACAGTATTATTAGGATTGGAAGAGACCTCACAGATCATCAAGTCCAACCCTTTAGCACAGAGCTCAAGGCCAGACCATGGCACCAAGTGCCACGTCCAGTCCTGCCTTGAACAGCTCCAGGGACGGCGACTCCACCACCTCCCCGGGCAGCCCATTCCAGTGTCCAATGACTCTCTCAGGGAAGAACTTTCTCCTCACCTCCAGCCTAAATCTCCCCTGGTGCAGCCTGAGGCTGTGTCCTCTTGTTCTGGTGCTGGCCACCTGAGAGAAGAGAGGACAAGGGAGGTTCTTCTGCCCCTGTACTCAGCACTGCTCAGGCCACACCTGGAGTGCTGTGTCCAGTTGTGGGCTCCTGAATTGAAGAGAGATGTTGAGGTGCTGGAAGGTGTTAAGAGCAGGGCAGCAAGGCTGGGGAGGGTCCTGGAGCAGAGCCCTGTGAGGAGAGGCTGAAGGAGCTCGGGGGGTGCAGCCTGCAGAAGAGGAGGCTCAGGGGTGACCTCATTGCTGTCTGCAACTACCTGAAGGGAGGTTGTAGCCAGGTGGGGTTGGTCTCTTCTGCCAGGCACCCAGCAACAGAACAAGGGGACACAGCCTCAAGCTGTGCCAGGGGAGGTCTATGCTGGATGTTAGGAGGAAGTTGTTGGCAGAGAGAGTGATTGGCATTGGAATGCACTGCCCAGGGAGGTGGATGGAGTTGCCATGCCTGGAGGTGTTGAAGCAAAGCCTGGCTGGGGCACTTAGTGCCATGGTCTGGTTGATTGGCTAGGGCTGGGTGCTAGGTTGGGCTGGATGAGCCTGGAGCTCTCTTCCAACCTGCTTGATTCTATGAGTCTATGATTCAATCCCCTACTCCAGATCACCAATAAAGATATTGAACAGGACTGTGCCCAGCACTGATCCTTGGGGCACACCACCAGTGCCAGCTGCCTGTGGCACCATTCACCACCACTCCCTGGAGGGTTTCTAGGGAGGCATTTCAGCCTGTAGCCTTCCAAGATTGAATATCCCAGAAATAGAACCTGGGGCAATTATGATAATTGTCTTTATCTGTACTTAAAATTAATTTAAAGGAGATGGGGAGACTTAAATGCACCTGGCTGACTGAAGTCTGGTCTCTAGCTGGCTGAAGTTAGCTGAAGGTCTTTTATTGATTTCAGTGGAGTTCAGCCCATGCTATTTAATCCATTTTGCTTATCAGTCTCATTTAGCCCTGAGTGGATGTGAGCTGGGAAAAAAAAAAAGAGATTGGATATAAGTGGAGAATAAAAGGGCCCAGGGAAACTGTGTCTCAGATTCTTTGTGAATGAAAGAAAGGTTGGGTGAGGAGTAATGGAGCTATCTAGGAATAAGTAATGCCTGTCCCTCTGTTTTCATCTTCTCTTTGCCTTTCCCTTTTTGAAGTAGGAATTGTGTTTGGGGCAAGAGCAAGAGCTGTGTTTGTGGCAAGAGTTGTGTTTGGGGCAAGAGCTGTGCTTGAGGCAAGAGTTGTGTTTGGGGCAAGAGCAAGAGTTGTGTTTGGGACAAGAGCAAGAGCTGTGTTTGGGGCAAGAGCTGTGCTTGGGGCAAGAGCTGTGCTTGGGGCAAGAGCTGTGTTTAGGGCAAGAGCTGTGTTTAGGGCAAGAGCTGTGCTTGGGGCAAGAGCTGTGTTTAGGACAAGAGCTGTCTTTGGGACAAGAGCTGTAATTGGGGCAAGAGCTGTGTTTAGGGCAAGAGCTGTGTTTGGGGCAAGATCTGTATTTGGGGCAAGAGTTGTGTTCGGGGCAAGAGCTGTGCTTGGGGCAAGAGCTGTGCTTGGGGCAAGAGCTGTGCTTGGGGCAAGAGCTGTATTGGGACAAGTGCTGTATTGGGGCAAGAGTGTGTTTTGGGGCAAGAGCTGTGTTTGGGCAAGAGCTGTGTTTGGGCAAGAGCTGTGTTTGGGGCAAGAGCTGTGCTTGGGGCAAGAGCTGTGTTTGGGGCAAGAGCTGTGCTTGAGGCAAGAGCTGTGCTTGGGGCAAGTGCTGTTTTGGGGCAAGAGTGTGTTTTGGGGCAAGAGCTGTGTTTGGGGCAAGAGCTGTATTTGGGGCAAGTGCTGTATTGGGGCAAGAGTGTGTTTGAGGCAAGAGCTGTGTTTGGGGCAAGAGCTGTGTTTGGGGCAAGAGCTGTGTTTAGGGCAAGAGTTGAGTTTAGGGCAAGAGTTGTGTTTGGGGCAAGAGCTGTGTTTGGGGCAAGAGCTGTGCTTGGGACAAGAGTTGTGTTTGGGACAAGAGTTGTGTTTGGGCAAGAGCTGTGCTTGGGGCAAGAGCTGTGTTTGGGGCAAGAGCTGTGCTTGGGACAAGAGCTGTGTTTGGGCAAGAGCTGTGTTTGGGGCAAGAGCTGTGTTTGGGGCAAGAGCTGTGTTTGGGGCAAGAGCTGTATTGTGGCAAGAGCTGTGTTTGGGGCAAGAGCTGTGCTTGAGGCAAGAGCTGTGCTTGGGGCAAGTGCTGTTTTGGGGCAAGAGTGTGTTTTGGGGCAAGAGCTGTGTTTGGGGCAAGAGCTGTGTTTGGGGCAAGAGCTGTATTGTGGCAAGAGCTGTATTTCGGGCAAGAGCTGTGTTTGGGGCAAGAGCTGTGTTTGGGGCAAGAGCTGTATTTGGGGCTAGTGCTGTATTGGGGCAAGAGTGTGTTTGAGGCAAGAGTTGTGTTTGGGGCAAGAGTTGTGTTTGGGGCAAGAGCTGTGTTTAGGGCAAGAGCTGTGCTTGGGGCAAGAGCTGTGTTTAGGACAAGAGCTGTCTTTGGGACAAGAGCTGTAATTGGGGCAAGAGCTGTGTTTAGGGCAAGAGCTGTGTTTGGGGCAAGATCTGTATTTGGGGCAAGAGTTGTGTTCGGGGCAAGAGCTGTGCTTGGGGCAAGAGCTGTGCTTGGGGCAAGAGCTGTGCTTGGGGCAAGAGCTGTATTGGGACAAGTGCTGTATTGGGGCAAGAGTGTGTTTTGGGGCAAGAGCTGTGTTTGGGCAAGAGCTGTGTTTGGGCAAGAGCTGTGTTTGGGGCAAGAGCTGTGCTTGGGGCAAGAGCTGTGTTTGGGGCAAGAGCTGTGCTTGAGGCAAGAGCTGTGCTTGGGGCAAGTGCTGTTTTGGGGCAAGAGTGTGTTTTGGGGCAAGAGCTGTGTTTGGGGCAAGAGCTGTATTTGGGGCAAGAGCTGTGTTTGGGGCAAGAGCTGTATTTGGGGCAAGTGCTGTATTGGGGCAAGAGTGTGTTTGAGGCAAGAGCTGTGTTTGGGGCAAGAGCTGTGTTTGGGGCAAGAGCTGTGTTTAGGGCAAGAGTTGAGTTTAGGGCAAGAGTTGTGTTTGGGGCAAGAGCTGTGTTTGGGGCAAGAGCTGTGCTTGGGACAAGAGTTGTGTTTGGGACAAGAGTTGTGTTTGGGCAAGAGCTGTGCTTGGGGCAAGAGCTGTGTTTGGGGCAAGAGCTGTGCTTGGGACAAGAGCTGTGTTTGGGCAAGAGCTGTGTTTGGGGCAAGAGCTGTGTTTGGGGCAAGAGCTGTGTTTGGGGCAAGAGCTGTATTGTGGCAAGAGCTGTGTTTGGGGCAAGAGCTGTGCTTGAGGCAAGAGCTGTGCTTGGGGCAAGTGCTGTTTTGGGGCAAGAGTGTGTTTTGGGGCAAGAGCTGTGTTTGGGGCAAGAGCTGTGTTTGGGGCAAGAGCTGTATTGTGGCAAGAGCTGTATTTCGGGCAAGAGCTGTGTTTGGGGCAAGAGCTGTGTTTGGGGCAAGAGCTGTATTTGGGGCTAGTGCTGTATTGGGGCAAGAGTGTGTTTGAGGCAAGAGTTGTGTTTGGGGCAAGAGTTGTGTTTGGGGCAAGAGCTGTGTTTGGGGCAAGAGCTGTGTTTAGGGCAAGAGTTGAGTTTAGGGCAAGAGTTGTGCTTGGGACAAGAGTTGTGTTTGGGGCAAGAGCTGTGTTTGGGGCAAGAGTTGTGCTTGGGACAAGAGTTGTGTTTGGGGCAAGAGTTGTGTTTGGGGCAAGAGCTGTGCTTGGGGCAAGAGCTGTGCTTGGGGCAAGAGCTGTGTTTGGGACAAGAGTTGTGTTTGGGCAAGAGCTGTGTTTGGGGCAAGAGCTGTGTTTGGGGCAAGAGCTGTGTTTGGGGCAAGAGCTGTGCTTGGGACAAGAGCTGTGTTTGGGCAAGAGCTGTGTTTGGGGCAAGAGCTGTGTTTGGGGCAAGAGCTGTGTTTGAGGCAAGAGCTGTATTGGGGCAAGAGCTGTATTGGGGCAAGAGCTGTATTGGGGCAAGAGTTGTATTGGGGCAAGAGCTGTATTGGGGCAAGAGTGTGTTTGAGGCAAGAGTTGTGTTTGGGGTAAGAGTTGGTTTTAGGGTAAGAATTGTGTTTAGGGTAGGAACTGTGTTTTCATAGAATCACAGATAATGGTAGGGGTTGGAAGGGACCTGCTTAGACCATGGAGTCCAACCCCCCTGCCAAAGCAGGATTGCCCAGGGCAGGTCACACAGGAATGCACCCAGATGGGGCTTGAAAGTCCTCCAGAGAAGGAGACTCCACAACCTCCCCCAGCAGCCTGCCCCAGGGCTCTGGAAGAAGTTCTTTCCAGTGAGGGTGGGGAGACACTGGCACAGGTTGCCCATGGAGGCTGTGGATGCTTCCTCCCTGGAGGTGTTCAAGGCCAGATTAAACTCTTGAGCAATCTGGGCTAGGGGAAGGTGTCTCTGGACATGGCAGGGGAGTTTGCAACTAAACAACCTTTAAGGTCCCTTCCAACCCAAACCATTCTATGAATCTGTGAGGATCTGCTTGGGCTGAAGATCAGAACTACCCCAGCATGTAGAAGACAGCAATGGTAGACCAAAGTAAGTGATGTACTAAGCTTGGGGAGGAGGTGGCAAAATGAGCCAAGAGGAGAGAGAACAGCTAAAGCTGATTGCATTTATTTGCTGCTTAGATACTTCTTTCACCGACTCAATTAGGATATTGCAGACTAATTACAAAAGCAAAGCTTTGTTTTACCTCTGACTTCCAGGAAACCTTTTTACTTCCCTCCTTCCCACCTGATCCTTTGGCTGCTGCCGAGCAGTGAGGGCTCCCAGTGGTGGGAGCATCTTCTCATCCGAGGTCTTGGGGATGCTGAGAAACACTTAAGTATTAATCATCCTTTATTTTTTCTTTAAGGCAGGAGTTGAGTGGCTTCTCCTAATGGCTCAGTGAGTTCAAAGGCACTTATTTTCCACAGCAATTAAGTGAAATGAATAATGAACTATATTGGGGTTCTTTCCTGCTCCTCCTGCTTACTTTGCACCGCTGCAGCTGCATTGATTTCTGTGGCGCTGTCCCCCTGATTTATTTAAGTCTTTGCTCCTGTTGTTGACCCCTGCTAAAAAGAGAATTAATTAACGTCAGGTAGGGTGGAGAATCACTGCTGATCAAATGGGATTGACGTCAGCAGCTCCTTTCACCTTGGGTGTAAAGCTGTCATAGAAGCAAAATGAATTCGGAGGGCTTCCAAGCGGCAACGTGGTCCAAATAGTGGAGTGTGGCCAGCAGGGTCAGGGAGGTGATTCTCCCTCTCTACTCTGCTCTGCTGAGACCCCACCTGGAGTACTGCATCCAGTGCTGGAGCCCCTGGGACAAGAGGGCTGTGGAGATGCTGGAGTGTGTCCAGAGCAGGGCCCTGAGGATGCTGAGAGGGCTGCAGCAGCTCTGCTGTGAGCACAGAGTGAAAGAGTTGGGGTTGTGCAGGCTGGAGCAGAGGAGGCTCCCAGGTGACCTCCTTGTGGCCTTCCAGGATCTGAAGGGGGCTCCAAAAAAGCTGGGGAGGGACTTTTGAGGCTGTGAGGGAGTGCCAGGACTGGGGGGAATGGAGCAAAGCTGGAGATGGGGAGAGTCAGAGTGGAGGTGAGGAGGAAGTTGTTGAGCATGAGAGTGGTGAGAGGCTGGAATGGTTGCCCAGGGAGGTGGTTGAGGCCCCATGGCTGGAGGTATTTAAGGCCAGGCTGGCTGAGGCTGTGTGCAGCCTGCTCTAGGGTAGGGTGTCCCTGGGCATGGCAGGGGGGTTGGAACTGTCTGATCCTTGTGGTCCCTTCCAACCCTGACTGATTCTAGGATTCTATGACCCAGAGCAGAACCACCTAGTCCAGATTTCTTTGCTTATTATTATTATATGTCAGTTTGGGAGGCTTACAAGTAGTTTCATTAAAAATAAAAAAATAAAAAGAAAACAACAACCCCAAACCCTCTTTAAAAATTAAAGAGACAGGATCAGATGGTAGACAAAACCAATCCTTGAATTAGATTGATGATGGATGGCTTTAAACTTGCTGCCACTCTTGAGAGAAAATCGATGACAAGATGCTGGCTGCTTATTTATAGTGCAGCAGGAGAGAGCTGCTGCTGCTGCTGCTGTTGTTGATGATGATGATGATGCTTCCAAAACTTTTTTCACTAAGTAACAGCCACAAAACATCCAAAGGCAGAATTCCCACTCTCTGGAGAGAAAGAGAAAGATTATAAAGCAGTGAGTGCTGCTGTCCCCAGCAGAAGAAGACAGAGCTGCTGGTGAGAGTCCAGAGGAGGCCACAAAGATGATGGCAGGGCTGGAGCAGCTCTGCTGTGAGCACAGGCTGAGGGAACTGGGGGGGTGCAGCCTGCAGAGGAGAAGGCTCCAGGGGGACCTCAGAGCTGCCTGCCACTGCCTGAAGGGATCCTGCAGGAAGGCTGCAGAGGGACTTGTGCTGAGGGGGTCTGAGCCAGGCCAAGGGGGAATGGTTTGGAGCTGAGGCAGAGCTAAGAAGCTTAGCAAAGCACTGACTGTCAGGTGGAGAAGACCTCAAGGAGACTTGAATGCTGCCTCCAGTTCTGGACATAGGAAGAACACAGCAGGACAAGAGAGATTTTGCCCCTTGGCTCTGCTCTGCTCAGACCTCACCTCCAATCCTGCCTCCAGTGCTGCTGTTCCCAACAGAAGGAGGACACAGAGCTGCTGGAGAGAGTCCAGAGGAGCCCACAAAGATGATGCCAGGGCTGGAGCAGCTCTGCTGTGAGCACAGGCTGAGGAAGCTGGGGGGGGGTGCAGCCTGCAGAGGAGAAGGCTCCAGGGGAACCCCAGAGCTGCCTGCCAGTGCCTGAAGGGATCCTGCAGGAAGGCTGCAGAGGGACTTGTGCTGAGGGGGTTTGAGACAGGCCAAGGGAGAATGGTTTGAAGCTGAGACAGAGCAGGGTGAGAGTGGAGCTGAGGTGGAAGTTGTTGAGTGTGAGGGTGGTGAGAGTCTGGCACAGGCTGCCCAGAGAGGCTGTGGCAGGCAGCTCTGAGGTGCCCCTGGAGCCTTCTCCTCTGCAGGCTGCACCCCCCAGCTTCCTCAGCCTGTGCTCCACATTCTGTGCTTCTGTGCTCCACAACCTCCCTGGGGGTGTCCAGCACCAGGTCAGATGAGGCCTTGAGAGACCTGTTCTAGTGGGAGGAGTCCCTGCCTATGGCAGTGGGGGGGTTGGAACTGGCTGAGCTTTGAGGTCCCTTCCAAACTCTAAAGTTCTGTCATTCTATGATTTTATGAATACAATTTCCTCAGCACTGGTTAGGCAACACCTTGAGTGCTGTGTCCAGTTGTGGGCTCCTCCATGCAAGAGAGATGTTGAGGTGCTGAAAGGTGTTGAGAGCAGGGCAGCAAGGCTGGGGAGGGTCCTGGAGCAGAGCCCTGTGAGGAGAGGCTGAGGGAGCTGGGGGGGTGCAGCCTGCAGAAGAGGAGGCTCAGGGCAGAGCTCATTGCTGTCTGCAGCTGCCTGCAGGGAGGCTGTAGCCAGGTGGGGTTGGGCTCTGCTGCCAGGCACCCAGCAACAGAAGAAGGGGACACAGTGTGAAGCTGTGCCAGGGGAGGTCTAGGCTGGATGTTAGGAGGAAGTTGTTGTCAGAGAGAGTGATTGGCATTGGAATGGGCTGCCCAGGGAGGTGGTGGAGTCTCTGTGCCTGGAGGTGTTGAAGCCAAGCCTGGCTGGGGCACTTAGTGCCATGGTCTGGTTGATTGGCTAGGGCTGGGTGCTAGGTTGGGCTGGATGAGCTTGGAGGTCTCTTCCAACCTGCTTGATTCCATGATTCTATGAATCCCACATCTCCCAAAAGCAACCCAGCAGCCTGTCTTTTTCCCTTGGGACCACATCAGTCATCCCAAATCTTTCTCACCTCATTTATGCCACTTTAAAAGAACCAAAAGGAACAGAAATGGGAATGCAGGACTCTTATCCCCAAGATAAAGATTACAAGGACACAGATTACATCCTTCTGGCAGATTAATAAAGATCCAGAAAATGTTCACTCCTTTCCTTATCATTACTTCTGGTGCAGATTCTGCAGCTCTCCAGGTTTTTGGCAGTCCCCTCTGTTAATGCATAGTTGAGCAAATGCCAATGCTTGTTGTTCCTCCTCCCCAAAGCCTGCCTGGGATCACAGCACCCCATGTCCACAGTGACAAAAGGAGTGCTGCTTCCTGGCTTAAAGAAGCTTTGTGCTCCAACCAGAGACTTCAAAGAGAGGAAAAGCCAGGCAGCCTTAGCTGCACTTCCCTTTAGTTTTAGGGTTTGTAAGTTGTTGGTCTGAAACAAGAGGAATCTGAAGGGTAGAAAAAACAACCCCAAGCAGCAGTACAGGCTGGGGCCAGAGGGGCTGAGAGCAGGCAGGCAGAGAGGGAGCTGGGGGTGCTGGCAGAGAGGAGCTGAAGCTGAGGCAGCAGTGCCCAGGTGGGCAGCAGAGCCAATGGCATCCTGGGCTGGCTCAGGAGCAGTGTGGGCAGCAGGACAAGGGAGGTTCTTCTGCCCCTGTGCTCAGCACTGCTCAGGCCACCCCTGGAGTGCTGTGTCCAGTTCTGGGCTCCTGAATTGCAGAGAGATGTTGAGGTGCTGGAAGGTGTTGAGAGCAGGGCAGCAAGGCTGGGGAGGGTCCTGGAGCAGAGCCCTGTGAGGAGAGGCTGAGGGAGCTGGGGGTGTTTGGCCTGCAGAAGAGGAGGCTCAGGGCAGAGCTCATTGCTGTCTGCAGCTCCCTGCAGGGAGGCTGTAGCCAGGTGGGGGTTGGTCTCTTCTGCCAGGCACCCAGCAACAGAACAAGGGGACACAGCCTCAAGCTGTGCCAGGGGAGGTCTATGCTGGATGTTAGGAGGAAGTTGTTGTCAGAGAGAGTGATTGGCATTGGAATGGGCTGCCCAGGGAGGTGGTGGAGTCCCCATGCCTGGAGGTGTTGAAGCCAAGCCTGGATGAGGCACTTAGAGCCATGGTCTGGTTGATTGGCCAGGGCTGGGTGCTAGGTTGGACTGGATGAGCCTGGAGGTCTCTTCCAACCTGCTTGATTCTATGATTCTATGTATGCTGAAATAGAAGCTGCCCACTGAAGCTGCCAGGATTGATTCATGGGAAATCACAGAGTCAGAGAATCATTTGGGTTGGAAAAGACCTCTGAGCTCATCCAGCCCAACCACTCCCTAACTCTGCCAAGATTGAAGCTGAACCATGGCCCTCAGCACCACAGCTTTCCAGCTTTAGAACCCATCCAGGGAGGGGAATTCAACCATCTCCTTGGGCAGCCTGTCCCAGCTCCCAGCCTTAGAGAACCCTCTCAGTCAAGAAATTTCATCTCATGCCCAACCTAAACCTCCACTGGGACAACTTGAGGCCATTTCCTCTCCTCCTAGCACTTGTTACTAGGGAGAAGAGACCAACTCCCACCTGGCTCCAACATCCTTGTTTTGGAGAGCAATGAGGTCTCTTCTCAGCCTCCTTCACTCCATGCTAAGCAACCCCAGTTCCCTCAGAGAGGTCAAAGCAGCAAACCATAAGAGCAGCCAGAATCCAGGTGTTTGATTTCTCACCATTCCAGGCATCCTCCCAAACCTCTCCATCACCACTTTGCAGGCTCCTGGCATTGCATGTAGCAGCAGGGGAAGGAGCTGTTGTCCTAAGCAGTTTGGTATTGCAAGACACCCATCTTGAGAGCTTTTGCAGGCAAGAGCTTTGCAGGCAAGGGCTTTGCAGACAAGAGATTTGCAGGCAAGGATTTTGCAGGGAAGGGCTTTGCAGGGAAGGATTTTGCAGGGAAGGGTTTTGCAGTCAAGGGCTTTGCAGGCAAGAGCTTTTACAGGCAAGGGCTTTGCAGGCAAGAGCTTTTACAGGCAAGGCTTTTGAAGGCAAGGACTTTGCAGGCAGGGGCTTTGCAGGCAAGAGATTTGCAGGCAAGGGCTTTGCAGGGAAGGATTTTGCAGTCAAGGGCTTTGCAGGCAAGGGCTTTGCAGGGAAGGATTTTGCAGTCAAGGGCTTTGCAGGCAAGGATTTTGCAGTCAAGGGCTTTGCAGGCAAGGGCTTTGCAGGGAAGGATTTTGCAGTCAGGGGCTTTGCAGGCAAGAGATTTGCAGACAAGGCTTTTGCAGGCAAGGGCTTTGCAGGGAAGGCTTTTGAAGGCAAGGACTTTGCAGGCAAGAGCTTTTGCAGGCAAGGACTTTGCAGGCAAGAGCTTTTGCAGGGAAGGACTTTGCAGGCAAGAGCTTTTGCAGGCAAGGCTTTTGAAGGCAAGGACTTTGCAGGCAAAAGCTTTTGCAGGCAAGGACTTTGCAGGCAGGGGCTTTGTAGGCAAGAGCTTTTGCAGGCAAAAACTTTGCAGTCAAGGGCTTTGCAGGCAAGAGATTTGCAGGCAAGGATTTTGCAGGGAAGGGGTTTGCAGGCAAGGGCTTTGCAGGGAAGGATTTTGCAGTCAAGGGCTTTGCAGGCAAGAGATTTGCAGGCAAGGCTTTTGCAGTCAAGGGCTTTGCAGGCAAGGCTTTTGCAGGGAAGGGGTTTGCAGGCAAGGATTTTGCAGGCAAGGGCTTTGCAGGCAAGAGATTTGCAGGCAAGGATTTTGCAGGGAAGGGGTTTGCAGGCAAGGGCTTTGCAGGGAAGGATTTTGCAGTCAAGGGCTTTGTAGGCAAGAGATTTGCAGACAAGGCTCTTGCAGTCAAGGGCTTTGCAGGCAAGGGCTTTGCAGGGAAGGATTTTGCAGTCGGGTTTTGCAGGCAAGAGATTTGCAGGCAAGGCTTTTGCAGTCAAGGGCTTTGCAGGGAAGGATTTTGCAGTCAGGGGCTTTGCAGGGAAGGATTTTGCAGTCAAGGGCTTTGCAGGCAAGAGATCTGCAGGGAAGGCTTTTGCAGTCAAGGGCTTTGCAGGGAAGGATTTTGCAGGCAAGGGGCTTGCAGGCAAGGGCTTTGCAGGCAAGGGCTTTGCAGGCAAGGGCTTTGCAGGCAAGGGCTTTGCAGGCAAGAGATTTGCAGGCAAGGGCTTTGCAGGCAAGAGATTTGCAGGCAAGGATTTTGCAGGGAAGGGGTTTGCAGGCAAGGGCTTTGCAGACAAGGACTTTGCAGGCAAAGGGTTTACAGTGAAGCCATCTGCAGGCAAGGGCTTTGCAGGCAAGGGCTTTGCCCGTTAAGAGAACCCTGCAGAGATGTCCCACAGAGCAGCACTGAATCCCCCTACCCCCCTGATGCTTCCTTAATGAAACAACACCTCTGGGCCTGGACAAGTTTCATCTCTGACAGCTTCAGCAGAGCAAGCTGAAAGACAGAAAGATGTGTTGCTATTTATTCTAATTCCAGAATAACAGCCCCGTTCTAATTAGAGAGCTACCTTCTAGGCAGATGTTCCCCTCCTGTGGGAACTGCTGTGCCAACTGCAAGCTGAAGGGGCTCCCATGCTAATGAAGCCCTCCCTCCCTTGCCATGCCGGGGAATAAAAGCCCCAACCCTTCAGTGGTGCAGCTGAGGCTGCATCCTTCCTCAGCTGGGAAGGTTTGTTTATCCCTCTGCTGTCCTTCAGAGATGATTTCCCTGATTCATCAGGCATCACCCTTTGGATGCTCTCCTGAAGGGCTTAGCCCTTTTTATCCTCCTCACCCTCAGCATTTGCATGTCTGGGGTTGATCATATCACTGCACTGGGAAGCACTTCCAGCCTGCTTTTGATGAGGCACTAAAGCAGAAAAAGCACTTCCCCTGCCCAAATGAGAACTGGGTTGATGATATGAAGTGACATTTCAGCCTGCTCAACAGCCAATTTAGTGTCAAAAATCAGCAAGTTTTTCGTCTCTCTAAGAGGTTTTGGGGGTTTGTTTTGCTTCAGTGGTAGGCAAGCTGCCTGAGATTCTATCTCCAGCATGGAAACAAGGCCTTTATTTTGTGTTATTAAATGAGGAGAGCCCTGCAGAGGGACCTGGCCAGGCTGGATGGGTGGGCAGAGGCCAATGGGATGAGATTGAAGAAGGCTAAGTGCAGGGTTCTGCACTTTGGCCACAACAAGCCCAAGCAGCACTACAGGCTGGGGCCAGAGGGGCTGAGAGCAGGCAGGCAGAGAGGGAGCTGGGGGTGCTGGCAGAGAGGAGCTGAAGCTGAGGCAGCAGTGCCCAGGTGGGCAGCAGAGCCAATGGCATCCTGGTCTGGCTCAGGAGCAGTGTGGGCAGCAGGACAAGGGAGGTTCTTGTGCCCCTGTGCTCAGCACTGCTCAGGCCACCCCTGGAGTGCTGTGTCCAGTTGTGGACTACTCAGTTCAAGAGAGATGTTGAGGTGCTGGAAGGTGTTGAGAGCAGGGCAGCAAGGCTGGGGAGGGTCCTGGAGCAGAGCCCTGTGAGGAGAGGCTGAGGGAGCTGGGGGTGTTTGGCCTGCAGCAGAGGAGGCTCAGGGCAGAGCTCATTGCTGTCTGCAGCTCCCTGAAGGGAGGCTGTAGCCAGGTGGGGTTGGGCTCTGCTGCCAGGCAACCAGCAACAGAACAAGGGGACACAGCCTCAAGCTGTGCCAGGGCAGGCTGAGGCTGGATGTTGTTAGGAAGTTGTTGTCAGAGAGAGTGATTGGCATTGGAATGGGCTGCCCAGGGAGGTGGTGGATTCTCTGTGCCTGGAGGTGTTGAAGCCAAGCCTGGCTGGGGCACTTAGTGCCACGGTCTGGTTGGTTGGCCAGGGCTGGGTGCTAGGTTGGCCTGGATGAAGTTGGAGGTCTCTTCCAACCTGCTTGATTCTGTGATTCTCTGATTCTGTGCTGCTGGGTGCTAGGTTGGACTGGATTGTCTTGGAGGTCCCTTCCAACCTGGTTGATGCTATGATTCTATCTTTGCCCACACTTGTGGGCACAGCAGGCCCTGAGGGTGACTTAGGCTTTCCCTCCCCCAGCTCATCACTGGGTTGATCGAATCCCAAATTGCCTTCATTCACTTTGAATTTTACAGGGGAGGAAATAAAACACCATAAAATATTGGTCCCTAAAGGGCAGTTGGGGGAGGCTCATCTGCATTTCTCTCCCCTTTCAGGCTGCCTCAGGAGGGCACTGTGTTGCCAAGGTTATGCAGCTATAATCATCATGTATTTATGCATAAGAAGAAGGCTGGAGCAGTGGCACATTGAACAGGACTAGGTTATTAAAAGGGAAAACACAGATGAGCAGGAGCCTTTGCTTCTCCTGCTTCCTTTTGGAGGGGTTTAAATGCAAAGCTTTTAGTCCAGCACCTGCACATCTCCATTTCTTCATCCCACTACCAGTCTCAGTGCCAGCAGACAATTAGTGCCTCTGTGCATTTAGTACATCCAGTGTTGGTTTGTTTGGGTCACAAAAGTGTTCTTCCTGAGGGGTTGCCTCTTCAAACAAGCTCCAGAGGGTCCCTAGTTGGTAAAGAGAAGTGCTCAAGCACTGGAGAACCAACCACCCAACAACTACCAGGACCTTGGGAGTGCTGGTGGACAGAAACATAGGGGTGCTGGTGGACAGGGACATGGGGGTGCTGGTGGAGGAGAAGCTCAGTCTGAGCTGTCAGCTGCAACCAGAGCCTGGGCTGCAGCAAGAGCAGAGTGGGGATTAGGGCCAGGGAAGTGATCCTGCCCCTCTGCTCCACACTGCTGAGATCCCACCTGGAGTTCTGCATCCACTTCTGGAGCCCCACAAGAGGGCTGTGGAGGTGCTGGAGTGTGTCCAGAGCAGGGCCCCGAGGATGCTGAGAGGGCTGCAGCAGCTCTGCTCTGAGAGGCTGAAAGAGTTGGGGCTGTGCAGTCTGGAGCAGAGGAGGCTCCCAGGTGACCTTCTTGTGGCCTTCCAGGATCTGAAGGGGGCTACAAGAAAGCTGGGAAGGGACTTTTGAGGCTATCAGGTAAGGATAGGAGTGGGGGTAATGGAACCAAGCTAGAAATGGGGAGATTCAGACTGGATGTGAGGAAGAAGTTCTTCAGCATGAGGATGGTGAGAGCCTGGAATGGGTTGCCCAGGGAGGTGGTGGAAGCCTCATGCCTGAAGGTGTTTAAGACCAGGCTGGATGAGGCTGTGGCCAGCCTGATCTAGTGTGAAGTGTCCCTCGGCATGGCAGGGGGATTGGAACTGGCTGATCCTTGTAGTCCATTCCAATTCTGACTGATTCATCCTTGCCTCTGTGGATGTTTTTGCTTTCATTTGTTGTCCCTGTTGCTCCTTTCTAGATGTCTTCTAGTTTTCTGGCACCTTTTCTGAGATGAGAATAGGAGGATCAGAGATGCCTGTGTCAAGAGGAGAGGAGGATCAGAGCTGCCTGTGTCAAGAGGAGAGCACGTTCATGGATTCATAGAACTGGTTTGCATGGAGGGGACCTTAAAGATTATCCAGTTCCAGCCTTCTATCATTAGCAGGGACACCTCCCACTACATCAGGTTGCTTAAGGCCTCATCATAAAATCAAAGAACCATAGAATCACAGAACCATAGAACCTCAGAACCATAAAATCATAGAACCATAGAACCATAAAATCATAGAACCATAGAACCATAAAATCATAGAATCACAGAACCATAGAAACATAGAATCACAGAACAGGTTAGACTGGATGAGCTTGGAGGTCTCTTCCATCCTGCTTGATTCTGTGACTTGATGGTGTCTGGAGGTCCCTTCCAACCTCTAAGGCTCTGTGATTCTATGATTCTATGAATACAACTTTCTCAATGACCAGAACCCCACAACCCCCAAAAGCAATCCATCAGCTTGCCTTTTTCCTTTGGACTGGATGAGGCACTTAGTGCCATGGTCTAGATGAATAGATAGGACTGGGTGCTAGGATGGACTGGATGAACTTGGAGGTCTCTTCCAACCTGCCTGATTCTATGATTCTATCACAGGTTCACAGGATCTTAGATGTTGAAAGGGACCCAAGGAGATCATTGAGTCCAACCCCCCTGCCAGAGCAGGACAGGTTGGACTGGATGAGCTTGGAGGTCTCTCCCAACCTGCTTGATTCTATGATCTGGTTGATTGGACAGGGCTGGGTGCTAGGTTGGACTGGATGATCTTGGAGATCTCCTCCAACCTGCTTGATTCTATGACTTCATATCTGGAGGTCCCTTCCAACCTCTAGGGCTCTGTGATTCTATGATTCTATGAATACAACTTTCTCAACGACCAGAGCCCCACAGCCTCCAAAAGCAATCCAGCAGCATGCCTTTTTCCTTTGGACTTCATGATCTCTGGAAGTCCCTTCCAACCTCTAAGGCTCTGTGATTCTATGGTTCTATGCATACAACTTTCTCAATAACCAGAATCCCACAACTCCCAAAACCAATCCATCAGTCTGCCTTTTATCTTTGGACTGGATGCAGCACTTTTGTCACAGTCTAGTTGATTAGATAGGACTGGGTGATAGGATGGGCTGGATGAGCTTGGAGGACTCTTCCAACCTGCTTGATTCTATGATTCTATGAATACAACTTTCTCAATGACCAGAACCCCACAAGCCCCAAAAGTAATCCAGCAGTCTGCCTTTTTATTTCGGACTGGATGAGGCTCTTAGTGCCATGATCTGGTTGACTGGCTAGGGCTGGGTGCTAGGTTGGACTGGATGAGCTTGGAGGTCTCTTCCATCCTGCTTGATTCTATGATTCTATGACTTGATAGTGACTGGAGGTCCCTTCCAACCTCTAAGGCTCTGTGATTCTATGATTCTCTGAATACGACTTTCTTACCAACCAGAACCCCACAACCCCCAAAAGCAATCCAGCAGTCTGCCTTTTTATTTTGGACTGGATGAGGCACTCAGTGCCATGGGCTAGTTGATTGGATAGGACTGGGTGCTAGATTGGACTGGATGAGCTTGGAGGTCTCCTCCAACCTGCTTGATCTTATGATTCTGTAATCTGGTTGATTGGCTAGGGTTGGGTGATAGGATGGGCTGGATGAGCTTGGAGGACTCTTCCAACCTGCTTGATTCTATGATTCTGTGATTCTATGATTCTATGAATACAACTTTCTCAATGACCAGAACCCCACAAGCCCCAAAAGTAATCCAGCAGTCTGCCTTTTTATTTCAGACTGGATGAGGCTCTTAGTGCCATGGTCTGGTTGATTGGACAGGGCTGGGTGCTAGGTTGGACTGGATGAGCTTGGAGGTCTCTTCCATCCTGCTTGATTCTATGATTCTATGACTTGATAGTGACTGGAGGTCCCTTCCAACCTCTAAGGCTCTGTGATTCTTTGATTCTATGAATGCAACTTTCTTAACAACCAGAACCCCACAATCCCCAAAAGCAATCCAGCAGTCTGCCTTTTTATTTTGGACTGGATGAGGCACTCAGTGCCATGGGCTAGTTGATTGGATAGGACTGGGTGCTAGGTTGGACTGCATGAGCTTGGAGGTTTCCTCCAACCTGCTTGATCTTATGATTCTATGATCTGGTTGATTGGCTAGGGCTGGGTGATAGGATGGGCTGGATGAGCTTGGAGGTCTTCTCCAACCTGCTTAATCTTTGATTCTATGATCTGGTTGACTGGCTAGGGCTGGGTGATAGGTTGGACTGGATGAGCTTGGAGGTCTCTTCCAACCTGCTTGGTTCTATGACTCGATGACCTCTGGAGGTCCCTTCCAACCTCTAAGGCTCTGTGATTCTCAAATTGCCTTTCCACCAGCAAAACCCTCAGGTGGTCCTAATCCTGGTGGTCCTTTCCACACATAGCAATTCATAATGATTAGATGTTGTGCTGAGGGATTTGGTTTAGCCAAGAACTTGTCAGTGTGAAACTAATGGTTGGACTCTAAGATCTTGAGGGTCTTTTCCAAGCTAAGCAATTCTGTGAATCTGTGATTCTGTGACCATGGGCTCCGAGGTGAGGAAGTAGCTGCAGAGCTTTCATCAGCTGTGCTTTGCTCGAGGGGGGCTTCTGCAGGTGGGAGGGACTTGGGAGGGGGTTTCCTGGCTTGAAAGGTTTTATGTTGGTTCAGGCAATGAGGCTCTGAGTTGTTTGTGATTTCTCAGGGCCAGACTCACTGCCTGAAACCTCTGCAGTGCAACACAAACACTCTACCACACTCTGCCTCCCTCTTAGACAGAAAATAAGTGAAGACAGGGCATAGAAGGATGGAACAAGGTTGGGGTGGGGATGCTAACGAGCAGCACAGGGGGAGGTTGCTGCTGTGGCTGAGACAACAAAGCAGAGTTTTCAAAGTGCAAGGCAGGAGGTAAAGTGAAGGCTGAAGAAAGCAAAAGAGGAAAAGGCAATTCCAAGCTCACAGTGACATATTTAGACAGGTCCTGCCCTCCTCAGCCTCTGGATTTGCTGCAGTTTACATCACTAATCCTCACATTCCTCACATGCCACTCAGGCCTCTTTAAGGGGGCACTTGGGCAGAGAGGGGGTCTGTGGCTTGCCATTGCCCTACAGGATAAGCAGAAAGCACTTGCACAGAGACTGTGCCCAAAACGCCCTGATGCCTGCCAGCTGCCTGTCCCCAAGCCTCTGCACTCAGCCGGCATCCTCTCCCAGTGCCAGTCCTGCTGCCAGTTTACACCAGGGAGGATCTGGGGAGGTATTTTTCCAACCCCCTCTGAAATCCTTCACTCCTAAAGCAATCCTTTGGGAACATTTCTTGTGGAGCTCTTTGGTTGGCATTTGGCAGGAGAATTTCTGCCCTCATTTAATGCCTTCCCAAACAATTCCTGGGTTTTGGGGTGGGGGAGGTGAAGGGTAGGGGGGGGGTGGTTGTCTGTATGTCTCTCATGAATTACCTATGCCTGCCAATTAAAGAACAAGCCAGCAGACTGCCAGCTGGGGACTTGCTCCAGCACAAAAGCTCTCAGTGTAAGCAAGTGTGGAGAGACTCAGTTCATCCAGGTGAACATACATGTGCTTAAGAAGAAGAGCTAGACTTGGGGATGGCTTTAACACCTCTTTATAGAGGGAAATAGGAGCAAGACTTGGGGATGGCTTTAACACCCCTTTATAGAAGGAAATAGGAGCAAGACTTGGGGATGGCTTTAACACCCCTTTATAGAAGGAAATAGGAGCAAGACTTGGGGATGGCTTTAACACCCCTTTATAAAAGGAAATAGGAGCAAGACTTGGGGATGGCTTTAACACCCCTTTATAGAAGGAAATAGGAGCAAGACTTGGGGATGGCTTTAACACCCCTTTATAAAAGGAAATAGGAACAAGACTTGGGGATGGCTTTAACACCCCTTTATAGAAGGAAATAGGAGCAAGACTTGGGGATGGCTTTAACACCCCTTTATAGAAGGAAATAGGAGCAAGAAAACATGGGGATGACCTTAATGTCCCTTTATCAAAAGAAATGGGAACAGGAAGACTTGGGGATGGTTTCAAAGCCCCTTTATAAAAGGAAATAGGAACAGGAAGACTTGGGGATGGCTTTATACCCCCTTTATAAAAGGAAATAGGAGCAGGAAGACTTGAGGATGGCCTTAGCATCCCTTTATAAGAGGAAATGGGAGCAAGAAGACTTGGAAATGGCCTTAATATCCCTTTATAAAAGGAAATAGGAGCAGGAAGATTTGGGGATGGCTTTAAACCACCTTTACAAAAGGAAATAGGAGCAGGAAGACTTGAGGATGGCCTTAACATCCCTTTATAAGAGGAAATGGGAGCAGGAAGACTTGGGGATTGGTTTGAAACCCCTTTATAAAAGGAATAGGAGCAGGAATACTTGGGGATAACTTTAACACCCCTTTGTAAAAAGGAGATAGGAGCAGAAAGACTTGAGGATGGCTTTAAAACCCCTTTATAAAAGGAAATAGGAGCAGGAAGACTTGAGGATGGCCTTAGCATCCCTTTATAAGAGGAAATGGGAGCAGGAAGACTTGAGGATGGCTTTAAAACCCCTTTATGAAAGGAAGAGGAGCAAGAATACTTGGGGATAACTTTAACACCCCTTTGTAAAAAGGAGATAGGAGCAAGAAGACTTGAGGATGGCCTTAGCATCCCTTTATAAAAGGAAATAGAAGCAGGAACACTTGAGGATGGCTTTAACACCCCTTTATAGTAATAATGATGATACTAATGATAATGATGACAATAATGGAAATAAAAGAATCATGATAATAATAAGAATACTAACAGCTATTAATTGTATTATTATTATAATCATAATAATCATCATCATTTTTATTATCTCTATCATCATTATCACCATCATGGAATCATAGAACCTTCTCTTCTCCAGGCTGAACATCTTCAATTCATAGAATCATAGACTCATAGAACAGTTTAGGTTGGAAGGGACCTCACAGCTCATCCTCCCATCGTAGGCAGGGATACCTCCCACTAGCACAGGTTGCTCAAAGACTCATCCAACCTGGCTTTGAGCTGCTCCAGAGGGGTTGTTGTTGTTATTACTATTACTACTATATTTTTATATGATACATTTAATATATCATTACATTAATTATATTTTACTATAAATATATTTAAATGATATGCTTTTATTAATAATATGTCAATGCAACATCAATACCACCAATATTAAATAACATAATGAATATTAATACAATAATCAATAGGAATATAGTATATGAATATACTGATAATAGAATGTAATTCATGTAGTGATATACTAAATGTATCATAGAGAAAGATTCTTCTACTGTTAATAATAAAGTTAATATTAATAATATAATTGATAGCAATAAATTATAGTATATGAATATACTGCTAATAAAATATAATTGAGTGATAGACTAAATGCATCATAGAAAAAGAATCTTCTTCTATTAATAATAAAGTTAATCTTAATATTATAATTGATAGTAATCAATTATAGTATATTAGTATACAGCTAATAAAACATAATTAATATAGTGATATACTAAATGTATCATATAAAATATTCTACTACTACTAATAAATATAATATGAATAGTGCTAGGTTGGACTGGCTGATCTTGGAGGTCTCTTCCAACCAGCTTGATTCTATTATTCTTTTAAAAGAAAGAATATTTAAAAGACTCTTAGTGCCATGGTCTGGTTGATAGGACAGGGCTGGGTGCTAGGTTGGACTGGATGAGCTTGGAGGTCCCTTCCCAACCTGGCTAATTCTAGGATTCTATGATTCTTTTTCTATCTATTCTTTTCAATAAAGAATATTTGAAAGACTCTTTTAAAAGAAAGAATATTGAAAAGAATCCTCGAAAAGAAAGACTATTTTAAAGACTCTTTGAAATAAAGATCATTTTAAAGACTCTTTTAAAAGGGAGAATATTTTAAAGAACCTTTAAAAAGAAAGAATATTGACAACAATATTTAAAAGCAAGAATATTTCCAACAAGGTTTAAAAGAAAGAATATTGACAATAGCACTTTAAAGAAAGAATATGTAAAAGAAAGGAGCCATTCTTGTTCACAGAATCATAGAATCAACCAGGTTGGAAGAGACCTCCAAGATCATCCAGTCCAACCTAGCACCCAGCCCTGGCCAATCAACCAGACCATGGCACTGAGTGCCTCAGCCAGGCTTGGCTTCAACACCTCCAGGGATGGGGACTCCACCACCTCCCTGGGCAGCCCATTCCAATGCCAATCACTCTCTCTGACAACAACTTCCTCCTAACATCCAGCCTAGACCTGCCCTGGCACAGTTTGAGACTGTGTCCCATTGTTCTGTTGCTGGTTGCCTGGCAGCAGAGCCCAACCCCACCTGGCTACAATCTCCCTTCACGTGGTTGTAGAGAGCAATGAGCTCTGCCCTGAGCCTCCTCTTCTGCAGGCTGCACACCCCCAGCTCCCTCAGCCTCTCCTCACAGGGTTTGTGTTCCAGGCCTCTTTCCAGCCTTGTTGCCCTTCTCTGGACACCCTCCAGCATCTCAACATCTCTCTTGAATTGAGGGGCCCAGAACTGGACACAGCACTCAAGGTGTGTCCTGACCAGTGCTGAGTACAGGGGCAGAATAACCTCCCTTGTCCTACTGTAAATATATAAAAGAAAGGATAATTAAATGAAAGAATAATGAAAAGAAAGACTATTTAAAGGAAGACTCTCTGAAAAGAAAGAATCTTCAGAAGGAAGAGTGTCTTAAACAAAAAAGAACTCTCTAAAGGAAAGAATCTTTCAAAGAAAGAATCTTTCAAAGGCAGAGTTTTGTAGATTGCCATAAACATTGATTTATGTTGTTTGTTCAACTACTTCGTTCATCTTATTACTTTCTCTGTTGCCACTTGTGAGAGGTAACAGAATCACAGAATGTTAGGGGTTGGAAGGCATCTCTAGGGGTGGAGTCGCCATCCCTGGAGCTGTTCAAGGCAGGACTGGACGTGGCACTTGGTGCCATGGTCTGGCCTTGAGCTCTGTGGTAAAGGGTTGGACTTGATGATCTGTGAGGTCTCTTCCAACCCTGATGATACTGGGATACTGTGATGCTGTGAGTCTGTATAGGGTTAACCTTTCTGAGGAAGTGACCTTGAACCTAACTCCAGGTGGTCTTGACCTCTCCCCAGGGGTGGGTCTGAACACCACCAGGTGACTCCTGGTTAGCCCACTCCCCCTGCATGTCTAAGTTCTATCAAAAGCAGGGGGCACTTCTGGTTCTCTCTCTGCTCTCCCTCCCTGCCTGCTCAGGACCAATCACCCTTTCTGTTTCCTGCTGCTCTTTGTTTCACCACGTGGCCATCATCACCACGATGCAGACAAAACCCATTGCCATCACAAGGCTGGTTGTTACATGTTTTGTACCTTGCTTCCCCTTCCCTACACATTTGTAACTTCCCTACCTCAGATACCTTTTTATTTACTGTTAAACTTTTCTTCTTTTCACTTCCAAATCACAGTGAGATCACAGAATCACAGAATCAAGCAGGTTGGAAGAGACCTCCAAGCTCATCCAGCCCAACCTAGCACCCAGCCCTGGCCAATCAATCAGACCATGGCACTAAGTGCCCCAGCCAGGTTTGATTTAACACCTCCAGGCATGGCAATTCCACCACCTCCCTGGGCAGCCCATTCCAGTGCCAATCACTCTCTCTGCCAGCAACTTCCCCCTCACATCCAGCCTAGACTTCCCCTGGCACAACTTGAGGCTATGTCCCCTTGTTCTGTTGCTGGCTTTGCTTTACCTTTTCCTCTCTCTCATTCTAATTCCTTTTCTTTTGGGAAAGAAGTGGGAAGAGCATCCTGGAAATTGTTATTGTTTCTATCAACCATATCTGAGTCTCTGGGAATTGAAAGTAGAACCGAGACAGAGTCCAACCCTTCTGCTGAAAGCAGGATCACCTAAAGTAGTCCTCACAGGAATGCATCCAAGTAGGTTTTGAAAGCCTCCATAATTAATATAAACAAACAAACCAAAAAAAAATAGACAACTTAAAAAAAAAACTTGAAAAAATGTTACAAAAAAACCTTAAAATTAAATTTAAAGATAAAATAAAATAAAAATTAAAAAACAAACAAAAAAATTTAAAATGTTAAAATAAAAATAAAATTTAAAATAAAATTTAAAAATAAAAATTAAACAAAAACAATAAATTGAAAAATATTAAAATTTAAAATAAAAATGTAAAGTAATTTAAAAAATAAAAATAAAATTTAAAATAAAATGTAGAAATAAAAATTAAACAAAACAATTAAATTGCAAAAAAAATTCAAATAAAAATAAAAATAATTTTAAAAATAAAAATAAAATTTAAAATAAAATTTAAACAGAAAAATTAAACCAAAAAAATTAATATGAAAAAAATTAAAATTTAAAATAAAAATTAAAAATATTTTAAAATTAAAAATAAAATTTAAAATAAAATTTAAAAATAAAAATTAAACAAAAAAATAAATTGAAAAAATTAAAATTTAAAATAAAAATTTGTAAAAATTAAAAAAAGAAAAATAAAATTAAAAATAAAATTTAAAAATAAAAATTAAACCAAAAATATAATATGAAAAAATTAAAATTTCAAATAAAAATAAAAAATAATTTAAAAATAAAAATAAAATTTAAAATAAAAATGAAACAAAAAATTTTTTTTAAATTAAAATATTTTTTTTTAATTAAAAAATAAAAAAAAATTTAATATAAAATTTAAAAATAAAAATTAAACAAAAAAATCGAATTTAACATTTTAAAAACAAAATAAAAACAAAATTTAATATAAAATTTAAAAATAAAAATAAAAAAAAATTAAAAAAACATTTAAAATAAAAATTTAAAATAATTTTTAAAATAAAAATAAAATTTAAAATAAAATTTAAAAATAAAAATTACGCAAAAAATTAAATTTAAAAAATTAAAATTTGAAATAAAAAATTAAAATATTTTTTAAAATAAAAATAAAATTTAAAATAAAAATTAAAAATAAAAATTAAACCAAAAAAATTAAAAAATTCAAATTTAAAATAAAAATTAAAAAATAAAAAGTAACAAACAAAGTATTAAGAATAAAAATAAAAAATATCAATTAAAAAATTAAAAATAAGAATTTAAAAAAATACAATTAGAAAATAAAAGTAATAATAAAAAGTAGAAATTAAAGTTAAAAAATAAAAATGAAAAATATCAGCCAAAAAAACCCACCAAAATTAAAAAGAACTAAAAAGAAAAAAATTTTTTTAAAAGAATTTTTAAAAAATTAATAAAAAACACAAAAAAATTTAAAAAATTCTATTAAACAACCAAAATAGCATGAAAAACAAAAAGAAGAAATAAACATAAAAATACAAATAAATGTTAAAAATTCAAATTTTACATAAAAGCACTAAAAATAAAAAGAAAACAAACTAAAAAGAGATATTTTCTATCAATAAATATCTATATAAATGTATCACAGTATCACACAGTATCACAGTATCACCAAGGTTGGAAGAGACCTCACAGATCATCAAGTCCAACCCTTTACCACAGTGCCCAAGGCTAGACCATGGCACCAAGTGCCACATATATGTGCACACACACACCATACCTCAATGCTGCTTTCAAGAGCCCACTCTTAGCTCTAGCAAGCTTTTAAGGGCATCAAGCTGCTCCTCAACAAGTTGTTAGGTTGGATCATCTTTGGCCACATGGTTTTATGAAGGCAGTTAAAGACCAAAGGCACTTTTGTTACTGGGGGGGGGGGTGTGTTGTGTTTTTGAGGTGGTTTAACTTCAGAGGCAGCCCTGCCACCTATCTTGGGTGCCTTTGGGTTAGGAAGAAAAGTTATGGCAAGAGAGAGGGAGCAGAGGGGAGTCAGCCCTCAGCCCAACAAGGTTTTTATTGCACACAGGGGTGGAAATATTAAGGGGGAGTAAAAACTCCTCTTGGCCAAGCAGTGGAGACAGCTGAAATAACCTTTAGCAACTAACTAGGGGTGGCTGAAGGCAGCAGCAAGGTGTAGGAGAGGCTCTGCCAGAGGATTTAAAGTTGTTGCAGCTGCAGTGAGGAATGAACTCAAGGAGGGAATGGGATAAAAAGAGCGAAAAAACAAACCCAGCCCCAACCCGCTCCAGGATTGCCAAAGGGATTCTCTCAGCCTGTGGCTTCTTTCTCTTGTTGTTCCAAGCCCACTGCAAACTGTATGAGATTGACAATGACTCAGAGTTATAAAGTAAAAAGAAACTCTTCATTTGGATGCTGGTGCCATAAAAAGAGTAAAAAAGCCAAACTTGGGATCTGTGCCTGTTTTCTGTGCTGGCTCACGGATCTCCAAAGGCTGGGTCTGAAGCAGCCAAATGTCAGCTCTCATAAGAGGAGCAGTTGCCAGATGTTGGAACAATTGATGGCCCAGATGACAGAGGTCACCATTTGTTTTGGGTAGCTGTCCTTCAGCCAGCTCAGTGCCCTGGAGGACTGCGGGGCAGACGCCAGATGGCCCTGGATGGGTGCTCCCCCTGCCCTCCCGGCAGGGGCTGGGGAAGGGGGAGGCAGGGAGGGGATGCAGCAGATTCCCTCAGCTGGGGAAAGTGGGATTTAAATCAGAGCTGCTTGCAGTCAGCATCGCTTAATAGGGAAAGAACTGGAGGCTGAGCGGAGAGATTCTTGCTCTAAGGTGGATGGCAGCAGCAAAAGTTGGCTCCTGCAGAAGGTCCAAATAGCTTTCCTGTGACCTGTGTGTCCTGGGTCAAATTCAGAGGGAGACTACAAAGCCCACAGGCTAAATTATGTATCTGAGGACACAGCTTCATCAGTCTCGCCTCATAAAAGGACAAGGAAATGCATGCTCCCAGCTGACATGCAAAAAAGCATGCTGCAAAACAAGGAGCCCTGTGCTCCCCAGCCCCAACCTGGGATGGCTGGAGGGGGATCTGATAGAGGAGCTGCAAAACCATTAGCAGGAAGGAGAAGGGGGAGAGGAGAAGGGGAATAAGGAGTAATTAGTCACCGCCTTTTCGATGGAAGAGCTGAAAGTCATCCAGAGGAAGCTTGGAGGGTCCAGATTCATCACAAACAAAAGGGAGACCTCCCTCACTTAGCATGGAGGGAATCAGAGACTCACAGAGTGGCCCAAGCTGGAAGGGACCCCCAGAGGTCATCCAGTCCAGCCCCCGCTGCAGTCAGCAGGGACAGCCCCACCAGAGCAGGTCACCCAGGGTCCCATCAAGCCTCACTTTGAACATCTCCAGGGAAGGAAACTCAATCACCTCCCTGGGCAACCTGTTCCAGTGCTCTGCCACATTCATAGTAAAGAATTTATTCCTAACATCCAAGCTAAATTTGCTCTTCTCAAGCTTGAACCCACTGCCCTTCCTTCTGTCACTGCAGGCCTTTGTAAACAGCTTCTCTCCATCCTTCCTGTAGGTACTGGCAGGCTGCTATTAGGTCCCCCGGAGCCTCCTCCTCACCCAGATTGAACACCCTCAGCTCCTTCAGCCTGCTGCTCCAACCCTCTGATCACTTTCATGGCCCTCCTCTGGACCCACTCCATCAGATCCATGTCCTTCCTGTAAGGAGGGCTCCAGAACTAGACACAGTGCTCCAGATGAGGTCTCACCTCCTGGGACTCCTGCAACTGCTTGATGCAGGGTGGAGATGGGACTGGAGGTTTCTGAGAGGTCAGAAATGCATAAGTATGTTACAGGCAAATCTGTCAGGGGTGAGCACAAAGACTTCCTTTTTTTTTTTCCTTCTAGTCTCCTTCAAGCAAAGCCTGAAGTGCCATGGTCTAGTTGATTGGCTTAGTGCCATAGTCTAGTTGATTGGCTTAGTGCCATGGTCTAGTTGATTGGCTTAGTGCCATGGTCTATTTGATTGGCTTAGTGCCATGGTCTAGTTGATTGGCTTAGTGCCATGGTCTAGTTGATTGGCTAAGGCTGGGTGCTAGGTTGGACTGGATGAGCTTGGAGGTTTCTTTCAACCTGTTTGATTCCATGAGTCTGCGATTCTATGAGTTTATGATTCTATAGCGGTGTCCCTCAGGGATCAGTGCTGGGCCCCATCCTCTTTAACATCTTCATAGATGACCTGGATGAGGGCATGGAGTCAGTCATCAGCAAGTTTGCAGATGACACTAAGCTGGGGGCAGATGTGGCTGGGTTGGAGGGCAGAAGGGCTCTGCAGTGGGACCTTGACTGCCTGGACAGATGGGGAGAGTCCAAGGGGATGGCTTCAATAGCTCCAAGTGCAGGGTGCTGCACTTTGGCCACAGCAACCCCATGCAGAGATACAGGCTGGGGTCGGAGTGGCTGGAGAGCAGCCAGACAGAGAGGGATCTGGGGGTGCTGATTGATACCCACCTGAACATGAGCCAGCAGTGTGCCCAGGTGGCCAAGAGAGCCAGTGGCATCCTGGCCTGCATCAGGAATGGTGTGGCCAGCAGGAGCAGGGAGGTCATTCTGCCCCTGTACTCTGCACTGCTTAGACCACACCTTGAGTCCTGTGTTCAGTTCTGGGCCCCCCAGTTTAGGAGGGACATTGAGATGCTTGAGCATGTCCAGAGAAGGGCAACGAGGCTGGGGAGAGGCCTTGAGCACAGCCCTAGGAGGAGAGGCTGAGGGAGCTGGGATTGGTTAGCCTGGAGAAGAGGAGGCTCAGGGGAGACCTTATTGCTGTCTGCAACTACCTGAGGGGAGGTTGTGGCCAGGAGGAGGTTGCTCTCTTCTCTCAGGTGGCCAGCACCAGAACAAGAGGACACAGCCTCAGGCTGTGCCAGGGGAAATTTAGGCTGGAGGTGAGGAGAAAGTTCTTCCCTGAGAGAGTCATTGGACACTGGAATGGGCTGCCCGGGGAGGTGGTGGAGTCGCCGTCCCTGGAGCTGTTCAAGGCAGGACTGGACGTGGCACTTGGTGCCATGGTCTGGCCTTGAGCTCTGTGGTAAAGGGTTGGACTTGATGATCTTTGAGGTCTCTTCCAACCTTGGTGATGCTGTGATACTGTGATACTGTGATACTGTGATAATTCTAGGATTCTGTGAGTCTATGATTCCATGAGTCTATGAGTCTGTGGTTCTATGATTCTCTAATTCTATGATGCTATGAATCTATAATCCTATGAGTCTGTGATTCTCTAATTCTGTGAATCTATGATTCTATGAGTCTATGATTCCATGAGTCTGATTCTATAATTCTATGATCCTGTGATTCTATAATTCTGTGTTTCTGAGTCTATGATTCTGTGTTTCTATGAGTCTATAATTCTGTGATTCTATGAGTCTGTGATTCTCAAATTTGATGAGTCTATGATTCTATGGGTCTATAATTCTATGATTCTCTGAATCTATAATTGTGGGATTCTATGAGTCTGTGATTCTCTAATTTTATGACTCTATGAGTCTATGATTCTCTGATTCTATGATTCTCTAATTCTGTGATGCTATAAGGCTGCAATTCTGTGAGTCTATGATTCTATGAGTCTCTGATTCTATGAATCTATAATTCTATGAGTCTATGATTCTCTAATTCTGTGAGTCTATAATTCTATGATCCTATGATTCTATAATTCTATGATTCTGTGTTTCTGAGTCTATAATTCTGTGATTCTATGAGTCTGTGATTCTGTAATTCTATGAGTCTATGATTCTATGATTCCATGATTCTATGAGTCAATGATTATCTAATTCTATGTATATATGATTCTATGATTCTCTAATTCTATGGTACTATGAATCTGTAATTATGATTCTATGAGTCTCTGATTCTGAGACTGTGATTCTCTAATTCTATGAGTCTATGATCCTGTGAGTCTATGATTCTATGTTTCTATGACTTTATAATTCTATAATCCTATGTTTCTATATTCTATGATTCTGTGACTCTATGAGTCTGTGATTCTATAATTCTTTGATTCTATAAGTCTATGATTCTATGAGTCTATGATTCTGTTTCTCTGAGCCTATAATTCTATGATCCTATGATTCTATAATTCTGTGATTCTGTAAGTCTGTGATTCTATGACTCTATGACTCTACAATTCTATGATTCCATGACTCTGTGATTCTCTAATTCTATGAATCTATGATTCCATGATTCTCTAATTCTATGATGCTATGAGTCTGTAATTCTGATTCTATGAGTCTCTGATTCCGAGTCTGTGATTCTCTAATTCTATGAGTCTATGATTCCATGATTCTATGATCCCATGAGTCTATGATTCTATGTTTCTGAGTCTATAAGGTCTATGAGTCTATAAGGTCTATGAGTCTATGATTCTGTTTCTCTGAGTCTGTAATTCTATGATTCCGAGTTTATAAGTCTGTGACTCTGATTCTATGACTCTATGATTCTATGACTCTAATATTCTATGAATCTATAATTCTATGATGCTATGAGTCTATGATTCCATGATTTGGAGCCTATGATTCTGTGTCTCTATGAGTCTATAATTCTAGGATTCTGTGAGTCTATGATTCCATGAGTCTACAAGTCTATGATTCTCTGATTCTCTAATTCTATGAAGCTATGAGTGTTTGATTCTCTAATTCTATGATTCTATTAATCTATAATCCTATGGGTCTGTGATTCTCTAACTCTATGAATCTATGATTCTATGATCCTATGATTCTATGATTCTATGAGTCTGATTCTATAATTCTATGATCCTATGATTCTATAATTCTATGATTCTGTGTTTCTGAGTCTATGATTCTGTTTCTGAGTCTATGATTCTGTTTCTGAGTCTATAATTCCATGATTCTATGAGTCCTTAAGTCTATAATTCTTTGATTCTATGAGTCTATGATTCTATGTTTCTGTGAGTCTATAATCCTATGATTCTATGAGTTTGTAAGTCTATGACTCTATGATTCTATGAGTCTACAATGCTATCATTCTATGAGTCTATGATTCTATGATTCTGAGTCTGTGATACTATGTTTCTATGAGTCTATAATTCCATGATTCTATGAATCTTTAAGTCTATAATTCTTTGATTCTGAGTCTATGATTCTATAAGTCTATGATTCTATGAGTCTATGATTCTGAGTCTGTGATACTATGTTTCTATGAGTCTATAATCCCATGATTCTATGAATCTTTAAGTCTATAATTCTTTGATTCTATGAGTCTAAGAGTCTATGATTCTGTGAGTTTGTAAGTCTATGACTCTATGATTCTATGAGTCTATGATTCTATGACTCTATGATTCTGAGTCTATGATTCTATCATTCTATGAGTCTATGATTCTGAGTCTATGATTCTATGTTTCTGTGAGTCTATGATTCTATGAGTTTGTAAGTCTATGACTCTATGATTCTATGAGTTTGTAAGTCTATGACTCTATGATTCTATGACTCTATGATTCTATGAGTCTATAATTCTATCATTCTATGAGTCTATGAGTCTATGATTCTGAGTCTGTGATTCTATGTTTCTATGAGCCTCTAAGTCTATGATTCCATGAATCTATGATTCTATGAATCTATGAGTCTATGATTCTATGAGTTTGTAAGTCTATGACTCTATGATTCTATGAGTTTGTAAGTCTATGACTCTATGATTCTATGAGTCTATAATTCTATCATTCTATGAGTCTATGAGTCTATGATTCTGAGTCTGTGATTCTATGTTTCTATGAGCCTCTAAGTCTATGATTCCATGAATCTATGATTCTATGAATCTATGAGTCTATGATTCTATGAGTTTGTAAGTCTATGACTCTATGATTCTATGAGTTTGTAAGTCTATGACTCTATGATTCTATGACTCTATGATTCTATGAGTCTATAATTCTATCATTCTATGAGTCTATGAGTCTATGATTCTGAGTCTGTGATTCTATGTTTCTATGAGCCTCTAAGTCTATGATTCCATGAATCTATGATTCTATGAATCTATGAGTCTGTGATTCTGTATTTCTATGATTCTATGAATCTATGATTCTATGTTTCTATGAGTCTATGATTGAGTCTTTGATTCTATGTTTGATTCAGCCCTGGCAGGTGGAGGCTGCTGAGTTTGGTAGGCACTTGGTTGAGCCCTCACAGCCACTCTCAGGTTCTCACCTGCAGCTCTCTCTAACCACAGAAGGGCAGAGAGGGAACAATGACTTTTTGTTTTTGAACAAGGGGTCCCTGTGGTGTAGCTTATCCAAGCAAATCCTGGGATCCATTGGGCTGGGAATGTCATAAAGCCAATAGAGCTGGCTTGTTGCAGAAGCTCTCTGGAGGTGCGATGGTTTTCAGGCTTAACCCCCTCCACTCCCCAGCAAAATCCCAGGCTGTTATGGCATGGACATAAGCTTGTGAGCAACAGATTTCCCTCAGCTCATGACCTTTGTCACCAGACAGATGCAATCCATTGGCCATTAGAAGCCTCAGGTTGGAGATCAGCAATTGCTCTCCTCGGGAGGTGAATTGCAGCCCTGGTCCCCATTTCTGGTTTCCTTTCTTTTGCTGCAAGCTCCACAGTTTTCCCAGCCATGTGCCACAGCCTCATGCTTGCTGCATGGCAGTTGCCAAGGAAACTCATAGGCTGCACATGCTAAAAGTGATGCTGAGGGGGTGGCAGTCATCGTTGCCTTGCTGGAGGTGGCACTGGCAGTGTGAGCTCACACAGGGCACAAGCTGCATTTCCCTTCCCAGATTAAGGAATGTGATTGCACCAAGGCTCCTATCTTGTTTTTAGAGTTTGCATTTCCCTTCCCAGATTAGGGAATGTGATTGCACGAAAACTTGTATCTTGGTTTTTAAAGGCTGCATTTCCTTTCCTAGATCAGGGAATGTGATTCCACCAAGGCTTCTGTCTTGTTTTTAGAGCCTGCATTTCTCTTCCCAGGTTAGGGAATGTGATTGCATCAAAACTTGTATCTCAGTCTTTAGAGCCTGCATTTCCCTTCCCAGGGTAGGGAATGTGATTGCACCAAGGCTTCTATCTTGTTCTTTAGAGTCTTCATTTCCCTTCCCAGATTAGGGAATGTCATTGCACCAAGGCTTCTGTCTTGTTTTTTGAGCCTGCACTTCCCTTCCCAGGTTAGGGAATGTGGTTACATCAAAACTTGTGTCTTGTTTTTTAGAGCCTTTATGGCACTTCCCAGGTTAGGGAATGTGATTCCACCAAGGCTTCTATCTTGTTTTTAGTCTTCATTTCCCTTCCCAGATTAGGGAATGTGATTGCACGAAAACTTGTATCTTGGTTTTTAAAGGCTGCATTTCCTTTCCTAGATCAGGGAATGTGATTCCACCAAGGCTTCTGTCTTGTTTTTAGAGCCTGTGTTTCCCTTCCCAGATTAGGGAATGTGATTGCACCAAGGCTTCTATCTTGTTCTTTAGAGCCTGCATTTCTCTTCCCAGGTTAGGGAATGTGATTGCATCAAAACTTGTATCTCAGTCTTTAGAGCCTGCATTTCCCTTCCCAGGATAGGGAATGTGGTTGCACCAAGGCTTCTATCTTGTTCTTTAGAGCCTGCATTTCTCTTCCCAGGTTAGGGAATGTGATTGCATCAAAACTTGTATCTCAGTCTTTAGAGCCTGCATTTCCCTTCCCAGGGTAGGGAATGTGATTGCACCAAGGCTTCTATCTTGTTCTTTAGAGCCTGCATTTCCCTTCCAAGATTAGGGAATGTGATTGCACCAAGGCTTCTATCTTGTTCTTTAGACACTGCATTTCCCTTCCCAGGTTAGGGAATGTGATTGCATCAAAACTTGTGTCTTGTTTTTAGAGCCTGCATTTCCCTTCCCAGATTAGGGAATGTGATTGCACCAAGGCTTCTGTCTTGTTTTTTGAGCCTGCACTTCCCTTCCCAGGTTAGGGAATGTGGTTGCATCAAAACTTGCATCTTGTTTTTAGAGCCTGCATGTCCCTTCCCAGGTTAGGGAATGTGATTCCACCAAGGCTTCTATCTTGTTTTTTAGAGCCTTTATTGCACTTCCCAGGTTAGGGAATGTGATTGCACCAAGGCTTCTATCTTGATCTTTAGAGCCTGCACTTGCCTTCCCAGGTTAGGGAATGTGATTGCATCAAAACTTCTATCTTGGTCTTTAGAAGCTGCATTTACTTTCCCAGATTAGGGAATGTGATTGCACCAAGGCTTCTATCTTGTTCTTTAGAGTCTTCATTTCCCTTCCCAGATTAGGGAATGTGATTGCACCAAGGCTTCTATCTTGTTCTTTAGAGTCTTCATTTCCCTTCCCAGATTAGGGAATGTGATTACACCAAGGCTTCTGTCTTGTTCTTTAGAGTCTTCATTTCCCTTCCCAGATTAGGGAATGTGATTACACCAAGGCTTCTATCTTGTTCTTTAGAATCTTCATTTCCCTTCCCAGGTTAGGGAATGTGATTGCACCAAGGCTTCTATCTTGTTTTTAAAGGCTGCATTTCCCTTCCCAGATTAGGGAATGTGATTGCACCAAGGCTTCTGTCTTGTTTTTTGAGCCTGCATTTCCCTTTCCAGGTTAGGGGACATGATTGCAGCAAAGTTTGTGCCTTGTTTTCTAGATAGAAGCTCAAACTTCCCAACAATTCCATTTCCTTCCTGCATTTTCTTTTCCCATGTTGCCCTCACTTGTTTCTGTAACCTCAAATCTGTGCCCTGTCCACTTCCCTACTTCTGTAGCTTGCTCTTTCAGCCCTGTGACCTCTCCTTGGTGTGTGCTTGACTGCCACTGCTTTGGGAAGATTGATTATTTAAAAGGGTGAGAACCCTGCAGGGTAATAAAAAAGGTTTTAGAAAGAAAAAGGAGGATTAGGAAAACAGCCACAAAGAAGATCCAAGCTGAATAAAACAAGTAATTTCTCTGGGAAGCAGCAGTGTTTGAAGGAGTGGACTCTGTTAGCATGAGGAAACTCAAATTAGGAGTTGAGACAGAGGTGCAGTCTCCTAAATGAGACAGGAGGAGCAACTCATACAGAATCATCACAGTATCACAGTATCAGCAAGGTTGGAAGAGACCTCACAGATCATCAAGTCCAACCCTTTACCACACAGCTCAAGGCCAGACCATGGCACCAAGTGCCACGTCCAGTCCTGCCTTGAACAGCTCCAGGGACGGCGACTCCACCACCTCCCCGGGCAGCCCATTCCAGTGTCCAATGACTCTCTCAGGGAAGAACTTTCTCCTCACCTCCAGCCTAAATCTCCCCTGGCACAGCCTGAGGCTGTGTCCTCTCGTTCTGGTGCTGGCCACCTGAGAGAAGAGAGCAACCTCCCCCTAGAGGTCAAGCAGGTTGCAAGAGACCTCCAAGCTCACCCAGTCCAACCTAGCACCCAGCCCTATCCAGTCAACCAGATCATAGAATCATAGAATCAAGCAGGTTGGAAGAGACCTCCAAGCTCATCCAGCCCAACCTAGCACCCAGCCCTGGCCAATCAACCAGACCATGGCACTAAGTGCCCCAGCCAGGCTTTGCTTCAACATCTCCAGAGGTGGGGACTTCACCACATCCATCCAGTACTATCTGAGGGTGTTCTTTGCAGCTTCTGAGATCAAATCTGCACAGCACCCTCAAAGAGCAGGCAGTAGGTGTACAGTTGTCATGGTTTGAGGGGTTCCAGGTTATCCCAGGCTCCCTAAAAAAAACTGCAGAGACCAAGGTCTGACCCAGAGACCCATCACAGGATCACATGGTTGGAAAAGACCTCTGGAGATCTTTGAATCCAACCTTTTCTATGCATAAAGGACAAGTCACTCTCTGGATGCCATATCAGCTTTTCACAGGCTCACAGGATGTCAGGGGTTGGAAGGGACCCTAAGACATCATCGAGTCCAACCCCCCTGCCACAGCAGGACCAGACAATCTAGCTCAGGGCACACAGGAACACATCCAGACAGGCCTGGAAAGGCTCCAGAGAAGGAGACTCCACAGTCTCTCTGGGCAGCCTGTGCTAGCGCTCTGGGACCCTTCCAGCCAAGAAGTTCTTCCTCACATTGAGCTGGAACCTCCTGTGCTGCAGCTTCCCTCCAATGCTTCTTGTTCTATGGCAGAGCACAATGAGCAGAGGCTGTCCCTGTCCCTTCCTTCCTGACCCCCAGCCCTCAGCTATTTATAGACATTGCTCAGATCCCCTCTCAGCCTTCTCTGCAGACTAAGCAGCCTCTAAGCAGGAGAGGAGAGGAGAGGAGAGGAGAGGAGAGGAGAGGAGAGGAGAGGAGAGGAGAGGAGAGGAGAGGAGAGGAGAGGAGAGGAGAGGAGAGGAGAGGAGAGGAGAGGAGAGGAGAGGAGAGGAGAGGAGAGGAGAGGAGAGGAGAGGAGAGGAGAGGAGAGGAGAGGAGAGGAGAGGAGAGGAGAGGAGAGGAGAGGAGAGGAGAGGAGAGGAGAGGAGAGGAGAGGAGAGGAGAGGAGAGGAGAGGAGAGGAGAGGAGAGGAGAGGAGAGGAGAGGAGAGGAGAGGAGAGGAGAGGAGAGGAGAGGAGAGGAGAGGAGAGGAGAGGAGAGGAGAGGAGAGGAGAGGAGAGGAGAGGAGAGGAGAGGAGAGGAGAGGAGAGGAGAGGAGAGGAGAGGAGAGGAGAGGAGAGGAGAGGAGAGGAGAGGAGAGGAGAGGAGAGGAGAGGAGAGGAGAGGGCTACTAGATAGGACCTGTTATTTTTAGATGGTTTAAGTTAAGGAGTAAATGAGTGCCATATCATCACACAAATACCCAGCAGAGGAGAAAACACAGAGAAACACTTCCCTAAATTTACCCAAATGCATTTGTTTCATAACAAAAATATGTCTGAGGAGGAATGCATCTCCAATCTGGAAGAACATTAGCATTTAACACTCTTCCCATCTTGGTGGGAAAATAACTCCTGCCTGAGATCTTGCCAAGAAAAGGCATTTCTGACTTCTGACAGGCTGACTTCTTCTAGGGAGAAAGTTGGTGTCTAAACCCAGCTTCAGCTGTGTGCTTGGGTGTTGGTTTCTTTTCTTCTTTCTTTTCCTCCCTCTTCTGTAATTTTTCTCCCTTGGATGTGATTTTGAGATTGCTTTTGGGGAGGTTAATTGGAGGTCATTATTTGATGTGATTTTTTTTTCCCCAGAGGGTCACATTTAAAATCATTGCTGCTTGCTACAAATGGACAGAGCCTGCTTGCTTTTGAGCTGTTAAAAAAAGCCAGCAAGAAACCTTTGTTTGGAAACTTCTGCAAGGGGCAGCGTGGGGAAGGGAAAGGGAAGGGAAGGGAAGGGAAGGGAAGGGAAGGGAAGGGAAGGGAAGGGAAGGGAAGGGAAGGGAAGGGAAGGGAAGGGAAGGGAAGGGAAGGGAAGGGAAGGGAAGGGAAGGGAAGGGAAGGGAAGGGAAGGGAAGGGAAGGGAAGGGAAGGGAAGGGAAGGGAAGGGAAGGGAAGGGAAGGGAAGGGAAGGGAAGGGAAGGGAAGGGAA
Organism: Pogoniulus pusillus; assembly: GCF_015220805.1. Classification (NCBI taxonomy): domain Eukaryota; kingdom Metazoa; phylum Chordata; class Aves; order Piciformes; family Lybiidae; genus Pogoniulus; species Pogoniulus pusillus. The sequence goes on from NC_087270.1 coordinate 3,849,355, forward strand.
GGGAAGGGAAGGGAAGGGAAGGGAAGGGAAGGGAAGGGAAGGGAAGGGAAGGGAAGGGAAGGGAAGGGAAGGGAAGGGAAGGGAAGGGAAGGGAAGGGAAGGGAAGGGAAGGGAAGGGAAGGGAAGGGAAGGGAAGGGAAGGGAAGGGAAGGGAAGGGAAGGGAAGGGAAGGGAAGGGAAGGGAAGGGAAGGGAAGGGAAGGGAAGGGAAGGGAAGGGAAGGGAAGGGAAGGGAAGGGAAGGGAAGGGAAGGGAAGGGAAGGGAAGGAAGGGAAGGGAAGGGAAGGGAAGGGAAGGGAAGGGAAGGGAAGGGAAGGGAAGGGAAGGGAAGGGAAGGGAAGGGAAGGGAAGGGAAGGGAAGGGAAGGGAAGGGAAGGGAAGGGAAGGGAAGGGAAGGGAAGGGAAGGGAAGGGAAGGGAAGGGAAGGGAAGGGAAGGGAAGGGAAGGGAAGGGAAGGGAAGGGAAGGGAAGGGAAGGGAAGGGAAGGGAAGGGAAGGGAAGGGAAGGGAAGGGAAGGGAAGGGAAGGGAAGGGAAGGGAAGGGAAGGGAAGGGAAGGGAAGGGAAGGGAAGGGAAGGGAAGGGAAGGGAAGGGAAGGGAAGGGAAGGGAAGGGAAGGGAAGGGAAGGGAAGGGAAGGGAAGGGAAGGGAAGGGAAGGGAAGGGAAGGGAAGGGAAGGGAAGGGAAGGGAAGGAAAAAAGAAAGGAAGAAGGGAAGAAAGGAAGAAAGGGAGAAAGGGGGAGAAATAAGAGAGAAAGGAGAGAAAGAGAGAAAGAGAGAGAGAGAAAGAAAGAAAAGAAAGAAGGAAATAAAGAAGGAAAGAAGGAAAGAAGGAAAGAAAGAAAGAAAGAAAGAAAGAAAGAAAGAAAGAAAGAAAGAAAGAAAGAAAGAAACAAAAAAGGAAAGAAAGAAAGAAAGAAAGAAGAAAGAAAGAAAGAAAGAAAGAAAGAAAGAAAGAAAGAAAGAAAGAAAGAAAGAAAGAAAGAAAGAAAGAGAGAGAAAGAAAGAAAGAAAGAAAGAAAGAAAGAAAGAAAGAAGAAAGAAAGAAAGAAAGAAAGAAAGAAAGAAAGAAAGAAAGAAAGAAAGAAAGAAAGAAAGAAAGAAAAGAAAGAAAGAAAGAAAGAAAGAAAGAAAGAAAGAAAGACACAGAAAGAAAGAGGAATAGAAGGACAGAGGGAGGAAGGAAGGAAGGAAGGAAGGAAGGAAGGAAGGAAGGAAGGAAGGAAGGAAGGAAGGAAGGAAGGAAGGAAGGAAGGAAGGAAGGAAGGAAGGAAGGAAGGACAAAGAAAGAAAGAAGGAAAAAGAAAGAAGAAGAAAGAAAGGGGAAATGAAGGGGAAAAAGAATTTGTGACTTTAAAAATCACCTTTGTGGCTCCAAAATTAGCTTTGTGGGTCCAAAATAATCTTTGTGTCTCTGAAATCACCTTTATGTCTCTGAAACCATTTTTGTGGATGTGGAAATCTTCTTTGTGGCTCTGAAATCACCTTTTTTTTGGCTCAAAAATCATCTTTGTGGCCCTGAAATCAACTCTGTGGCTCCAAAACCACTTTTGTGCTCCAAAATAAACTTTGTGGATCTGAAATCACCTCTGTGGCTCCAAAATCTTCTTTGTGGCTTTAAAACTGCTTTTGTGGATCCAGTACCATCTTTGTGGCTCTGTAATCATTTTTGTGCATCCAAAACCATCTTTGTGGCTCTGTAATCATCTTTGTGCATCTAAAACCATCTTTGTGGCTCTGAGATCACCTATGTGGCTCCAAAGCCACTTTTGTGGCTCCAAAATCTCCTTTGTGGCTCTGTAATCACCTTTGTGCATCCAAAATCATCTTCATGTCTCTGAGGTCACCATTGTGCATCCAAAACCATCTTTGTGTCTCTGAGATCACCTTTGTGCATCCAAAACCATCTTTGTGTCTCTGAGGTCACCTTTGTGCATCCAAAATCATCTTCATGTCTCTGAGATCACCTTTGTGCATCCAAAACCATCTTTGTGTCTCTGAGATCACCTTTGTGCATCCAAAACCATCTTTGTGGCTCTGAGATCACCTTTGTGCATCCAAAACCATCTTTGTGTCTCTGAGGTCACCTTTGTGCATCCAAAACCACCTTTGTGGCTCTGAGGTCACCTTTGTGCATCCAAAACCATCTTTGTGTCTCTGAGGTCACCTTTGTGCATCCAAAACCACCTTTGTGTCTCTGAGGTCACCTTTGTGCATCCAAAACCACCTTTGTGTCTCTGAGGTCACCTTTGTGCATCCAAAATAATCTTCATGTCTCTGAGGTCACCTTTGTGCATCCAAAACCATCTTTGTGTCTCTGAGGTCACCTTTGTGCATCCAAAACCATCTTTGTGTCTCTGAGGTCACCTTTGTGCATCCAAAACCATCTTTGTGGCTCCATGATCAACTTTTGTCCAAAATCACCTTTGTCAACCTTAAATCACCTTTGTCAACCCACAATCACCTTCATGGCTTCAAAACTCACCTTCATTCCATCTTCTCACCCTTAACACCACCAAGAGGTGAAAAAAAAACCAACCCCAAATCCCCAAACAGGAAGGTTCTTGGACATTCTCATTCCTCCTCTGAAGCTGCCATTCTTGGTTGCCTGCTCTCTTTGAAGAGGAATAATTGGGCAGGCTCTAGTTACAGGGGCCAAGCCTTTTGAAAGCAGAGCCCCTCTAGGTGAAGGATATTCTTTGCTCAGGGGTTAATCAGGGACCTGGCTTTCTGTCTCTCTAACACTGCTAGAAGGCAAGGATTGAAAACAAATTCCTCTCTTCAGAGCTGCCCAAGTTTTCAGTCTCCAATGTTGATTGGCACTGATAACAGCTTCTCTCTGTGGTGCTTTTATTCCCTTCCCCCTCCCTTCCCCCCTCTGATGAGAGCATCATCAAATAGCTTTTGTTGTTTTAGCTATTGGCTAACAGCTTCTGCCTCTAAATGTTCTTAAAAACCTCTAAAGCAGAAAACACTTCTGATCTCCAGCTCAGCAGTTCACCCTAACATCTGTGATCTTAAGAACTTGGGAGCTGCTTGCATTTTGTGGTGCCTCGGTGCTGTATAGAGTTACAGATGAAGACAATGGGAAAATCTGTAGCCTTTAGAGGTTTCCTTCTCAGGTTGCAGCCTCAGCCCAGATTTCTGCTCCCTTGGGTTTATGGAAGGGTCTGGAAGTCAGCTTTAGGCTCATCTGGCATAAAGACAGAGAAACAAGAAAAAGCAGCAGAGGTGTATCAGTCACCTGGGGGCTAAAAGTGGACTCCCTATCCCTGGAGGTGTTTAAGAGGAGGCTGCATGAGGCACTTAGTGCCATGGGTTAGTCCATTAGAAGGTTTTAGGTGATAGGTTGGACTGGATGATCCTAGAGGTCTTTCCCAAGCTTCTTCATTCTGTGGTTCTGTGATCAGCTCAAGGTCAGGCCAGAACTGGGTGGCTCCTTGAGCACCATGGTGTGGTAGGTTGGTGCAGTGTGGGTTGGGTGCTGTGGTGATCTGGGCTTGGACCTGTTGCTTAACTACATAGAATCACAGAATGACCTGGGTTGGAAGAGACCTCTGAATGTCATCCAGACCAACCCTTACCCATGCAGTCAGCAGGGGCAACCTCAACTAGATCAGGTTGCTCAAAGCCCTTGAGGGTTCTGGCCCCCTTAACTGAAAGGTGCTAGGTTGGACTGGATGATCTTAGAGGTCTTTTCCAACCTGCTTCATTCTGTGGTTTTGTGAATGTGCTGTGGGAAATGATGAGTGAGACAACTTCAGCAAAAGCCTTTGGACTGCAGCAAAGCCTTTGGCACCATCTGCCACAAGCAGCTCCTGGCCAAGCTGGCAGCTTGTGGCTTGGACAGATTCACTCTGGTGTGGGTCAAGAAGTGGCTGCAGGGCTGGGCCCAGAGAGTGGTGGTGAATGGTGCCACAGCCAGCTGGCACTGGTGGTGTGCCCCAGGGATCAGTGCTGGGCACAGTCCTGTTCAGTGTCTTTATTGATGATCTGGAGCAGGGCATTGAGTCCAGCATCAGTGAGCTTGCAGATGGCAATAAGCTAGGAGCAGGTGTGGAGCTGATGGAGGGTAGGAGAGCCCTGCAGAGGGACCTGGACAGGCTGGATGGGTGGGCAGAGGCCAATGGGATGAGGTTGAAGAAGGCCAAGGGCAGGGTTCTGCACTTTGGCCACAACAAGCCCAAGCAGCACTAGAGGCTGGGGCAGAGTGGCTGAGAGCAGGCAGGCAGAGAGGGAGCTGGGGGTGCTGGCAGAGAGGAGCTGAAGCTGAGGCAGCAGTGCCCAGGTGGGCAGCAGAGCCAATGGCATCCTGGGCTGGCTCAGGAGCAGTGTGGGCAGCAGGACAAGGGAGGTTCTTCTGCCCCTGTGCTCAGCACTGCTCAGGCCACCCCTGGAGTGCTGTGTCTAGTTCTGGACTCCTCAGTTCAAGAGAGATGTTGAGGTGCTGGAAGGTGTTGAGAGCAGGGCAGCAAGACTGGAGAGGGTCCTGGAGCAGAGCCCTGTGAGGAGAGGCTGAGGGAGCTGGGGGTGTTTGGCCTGCAGAAGAGGAGGCTCAGGGCAGAGCTCATTGCTGTTTGCAGCTCCCTGAAGGGAGGTTGTAGCCAGGTGGGGTTGGGCTCTTTTGCCAGGCAAGCAGCAACAGAACAACGGGACACAGTCTCAAGTTGTGCCAGGGCAGGCTGAGGCTGGATGTTAGGAGGAAGTTGTTGTCAGAGAGAGTGATTGGCATTGGAATGGGCTGCCCAGGGAGGTGGTGGAGTCCCCATGCCTGGAGGTGTTGAAGCCAAGCCTGGCTGGGGCACTTAGTGCCATGGTCTGGTTGATTGGCCAGGGCTGGGTGCTAGATTGGGCTGGAGTAGCTTGGAGGTCTCTTCTAACCTGCTTGGGTCTGTGATCCTATGGAAGCCTGCAGTTCAGTCTCTTACCTAGGAGGGGGTGTGGTGGGGCAGAGCACACTGAGGCCAGCAGTGTGCAGTGAAAGGGAGGATGCAGAGGAAACGGATTCTTAATTGACCTTTCCTAGCACCTTCTAGATGTCTGCATCTCTTCAGTGAGACAGAAAACCTTTCCAAACAAATATTATTCTTTCATTAGTTTACTTTTTTAAGACCAATGCCTATGGAAACCTGCCACAGATGAAGCAATGTCTTTATGGAGAGATGTCCCTGTCAAAAACCTCCTCTCCACAGCCCTCTACCCTTGTTTTTCCTGCTCTAGGACTCCAGCAGAAGCATTTAGGCAACGAAGCAGTCAGGTAAAGCGGTCTGTCTCTTCTGACAGATATTTTTCTTCACCTCTGCCAAAGGAGCTTGCCTAAATTTTGTTGTTGTTGCTGAGCTGCCCAGCTGAGCTCTTCACCAGACTTCATCTGAGCTGCTTTGTCCAGCTAAATGCCTCATAAAACACAACCAGACACTGCTTAATTTAAGGTGATGCTTTTATAAATGCATTTTATGGCCAAGCCACTGGCTACCTGACTGTTTCTAGCCACTTGTGTTCCTTTTTCTATCACCAGGCTTCTCTGGTTCTCCCTTGGAGACTTCTCCTGAGGGTCTGTAGCATCCCAGAGGGAGTAAGGAAAAGAAAACACAAGAGCCACAGCCAAGTGTGGCTGAAGGGACACTGTGGAGAGGCTACTGCTGGGCTCTGCTCACAGGGAATTGGAGACAGAACAAGGGGAATGGCCTCAACCTGAGGCTGGGAACGTTTAGATTGGACATTAGGAAGAAGTTGCTCATGGAGAGAATGGTCAGGGACTGGAATAAGCTGCCCAGGGAGGTGGTGAAGTCACCCAGCCTGGCTGTGTTTAAGGGTGGTTTGGATGTGGTACTTGGTCCTATGGTTCAAGGTGACTCTTGTAGAGTAGGGTTCTAGGTTGGACTTGGTGATCCTGAGGGGCTTTGCCAACCTGCATGGTGCTGTGATGCTGTGATTCTGTGATGTTACTGAAGTGGTTTATTCTATGAGGGAGTGCTGGGATACTTTTTAGTTCTGGCTTTATTTTATGAGGTAGTCTCTTCCATAGAATCATAAAATCAAGCAGGTGGGAAGAGACCTCCAAGCTCATCCAGGCCAACCTAGCACCCAGTCCTGGACAATCAACCAGACCATGGCACTCCAGGCTTTGCTTCAACACCTCCAGGGACAGTGACTCCACCACCTCCCTGGGCAGCCCATTCCAATGCCAATCACTCTCTCTGACAACAACTTCCTCCTAACATCCAGCCTAGACCTACCCTGTCACAACTTAAGACTGTGTCCCCTTGTTCTGTTGCTGGTTGCCTGGCAGAAGAGCCCAATCTCACCTGGCTACAACCCCTGGATGAGGCACTTAGTGCCATGGTCTAGTTGATTGGATAGGGTTGGATGCTAGGTTGGACTGGATGATCTTGGAGGTCTCTTCCAACCTGGTTGATTCTATGATTCTATGTTTCCTTTCAGGTAGCTGTAGACAGCAATGAGCTCTGCCCTGAGCCTCCTCTTTTCCATGCCCAGAGAAACTGAGTCAGGGCAACAGTTCCACATTACTGAGTGCTTCACCAAACCAATAAACCAACATTCCTAGCTTCCACTTGTCCTCATCAAATTATTCAGCAGTATCACAGTATCACACAGTATCATCAGGGTTGGAAGAGACCTCACAGATCATCAAGTCCAACCCTTTACCACAGAGCTCAAGGCCAGACCATGGCACCAAGTGCCACGTCCAGTCCTGCCTTGAACAGCTCCAGGGACGGCGACTCCACCACCTCCCCGGGCAGCCCATTCCAGTGTCCAATGACTCTCTCAGGGAAGAACTTTCTCCTCACCTCCAGCCTAAATTTCCCCTGGTGCAGCCTGAGGCTGTGTCCTCTTGTTCTGGTGCTGGCCACCTGAGAGAAGAGAGCAACCTCCTCCTGGCCACAACCTCCCCTCAGGTAGTTGCAGACAGCAATAAGGTCTGCCCTGAGCCTCCTCTTCTCCAGGCTAACCAATCCCAGCTCCCTCAGCCTCTCCTCGTAGGGCTGTGCTCAAGGCCTCTCCCCAGCCTCGTTGCCCTTCTCTGGACACGCTCAAGCATCTCAATGTCCCTCCTAAACTGGGGGGCCCAGAACTGAACACAGGACTCAAGGTGTGGTCTAAGCAGTGCAGAGTACAGGGGCAGAATGACCTCCCTGCTCCTGCTGACCACACCATTCCTGATGCAGGCCAGGATGCCACTGGCTCTCTTGGCCACCTGGGCACACTGCTGGCTCATGTTCAGGCAGGTATCAATCAGCACCCCCAGATCCCTCTCTGTCTGGCTGCTCTCCAGCAGTGTTGCAGGAGGAGCTCACCACCTAAAGGAACAAGGCAGGAGCAGCTTGTCCAGGGTCAGGGGAGGCACTTTCAAAGCTCACAACGCCCCAGAGTTCTCATTGCCAGCTGTCAGTGTGGCTGCCAAGCTGCTCACACAGATAACCTGTGGTTTGCCTCCTTCCATCCTTTCCTACTGGTCATCAGTCCTGGCTTCTGACATCTCATTTGTGGTGGTTTGGGTGTTCCCTGCCCCCCCACACTTTGGAAATCACCCAGACTAGACTCAGACAGCTCTGGAAACTGAATGAAGCTTAGCTCAATATACAAGCAGATATTTACAGTCTATACAGTTATAGACAGAAATAGACAAGGGAAAAGGGAATACAGAAACCCAGCAGCCCTCCCAGAAACCTGAGTCCCCAGGAGGGGCTCCCAACCACCCTTCCACCTTCCCCCACCCCTCTATACCTTACACCAGATGTTGCTTGTGCCCAAGGAAGAATGGAGGTTTGGCCAGGGGGTTAGGAAGCAAAATGGATTAATCAGAGAGACGGAAGGTGAGGTTAGAGAGCTGCAGCCCAGAGCCCAGACAGAGAGCAACTGTGCTATCTGTGTTTATACTCTTGTTCTTCTACATCTCAGCAAGCCTATGAGGGGAGCAGACATCACCACTGTTTCCCTTTCCCAGCCTGTAATCTAGTTCTTCTCACCAAAACGCTCAAGCTAGCTTCAAACTAGCACAGCACTTCAAAAGAGACCTTCACTTTGAAACCCGATCCACGGCAGCGCCTTTCGGCAGCTCAGGGAGCTCAAGTGAAAGCCTGCCTGGGAAAGGAGGAGAAGCTTATGGGATGGCAGCCAAACCGTTGCAACTGTTGGTGGACTTGTCCGGCATCCAGCTTTCTAGGATTGCATCCTCTGTGGAGCTTCCGGAGGTCTGAAGGAGCCGAACCCCTCCAGCGATGCTCCGGGGCCGTGCGCCACCTATCAACCGCCGCTCGGACCTGCCGCTCGCCCGCCCCAGCTCCCCGCAAGGACACAGCATCACAGCACTACAGCACCACAGCATCCCAGAATCCCAGCGTCGCAGCATCACAACAGCGTGCATCCTAGCATCCCTGAATCCCTGCATCCCAGCACCACAGCACCCCTGTATCCGAGCATCCTGGCATCACAGCACCACAACAACACAACACCCCAGCATCCCAGCACCCCAGCATCCCAGCATTGCAACATCCCAGCATCCCAGCATCACTGCATCCCAGCATCCCAGCACCACAGCATGACAACATCCCTGTATCCCAGCATCACAGCATAACAACATCCCTGCATCCTAGCACCACAGCACCCCTGTATCCGAGCATCCTGGCATCACAGCACCACAACATCACAACACCCCAGCATCCCAGCATTGCAACATCCCAGCATTCCAGTATCACAGCATAACAACATCCCTGCATCCCAGCATCACAGTATCCCAGCACCACAGCATCCTTGCATCCCAGCATCCTAGCACCACAGCACCCCTGTATCCAAGCATTCCAGCATCACAGCACCACAGCACCACACCATCCCAGCATCCCAGTATCACAGCACCACGTTATTCCAGCATCCCAGCACCACAGCATCACAAGATCCCAGCACCACAGCATCTCCAGAGAGGAAGACTTCACAACTCCCCCAGGTAGCCTGCTCCAGGGTTCTGGCACTCACACAGGGAAAAAAAAATCCTCCTCATGTTTACATGAACCTCCTATGGCTCAGCTTCCAGCCAGTGCCCCTTGGCCTGGCACTGGGCATCCCCCAGCAGAGCCTGGCTCCAGCCTCCTGCCACTCACTTGCACATCTTGAGAACCACTGCTGAGGTCACCTCTCAGCTCCTCCTCTCCCAGCAGCACAGCCCCAGCTCCCTCAGGCTCTCCTCCTAACAGAGCTGCTCCATTGCCTTCAGCAGCTTTGTGGCTCTGTGCTGGACTCTCTCCAGCAGTCCTCTTTCCTTCTTGACCTGGGGGCCCCAGAACTGGACACAGTCCTCCAGCTGTGGTCTCAGCAGGGCAGGGTAGAAGGGCAGGAGAACCTCTCTCAGCTTCCTACCCACAGCTCTTCTAATCCACCCCAGACTGGCATTGCCCCTCCTGGGCGCCAGAGCACATTGCTGGCTCATGCTCATCCTCCCTTCCACCAGGATCCCCAGCTTCTAGTCTCTCGACCTACTAGCCACAGCCCTAGGCACGGCAGGAAAGGGCACTTCTCTCACTTTCACCTATTTTATCTCTCTTCCCACCACACTCCAGCCCAGAGAAGTGACTGTTCGTTTGTGCTTTGTGAAGATCACCTTCTGCACTTCTGTGCTCCACAACCTCCCTGGGCAACCTGTGCCAATGTCTCACCACCCTTACTGCAAACAACTTCTTCCTAACAGCCACTTTCAATCTCCCTTCTGCCAGTTTAAGCCCATTCCTCCTCATCCTCTCATGACAAGACCTTGTCAATAGTCCCTCCACAGACCTCCTGCAGCCCCCTTCACATCCTGCAAGGCCACTCCAAGGTCTCCTGGAAGCCTTCTCTTCTCCAGGCTGCACAGCCCCAACTCTCTCAGCCTGACCTTATAGGAGGAACTCGAGTAAATCCCAAAATGGAATGTCTTGTGAGACAAAGTCCTCAGAGGCTGAACCCCTATGGAGGCTCCAGCAGCTACTGTGTCCCAGTAGTCCTTCTCCAGCTTTCTTGCAGTATCTGAAGGAGCCTAGAAGAAAGCTGGGGAGGGACCCTTTAGGCTGTCAGGTAGGTATAGGGCTGGAGGGAATGGAACCAAGCTAGAAATGAGGAGATTCAAACTGGATGTGAGGAAGAAGTTGTTCATCATGAGAGTGGTGAAAGCCTGGAATGAGTTGCCCAGGGAGGTGATTGAGGCCCCATGGCTGGAGGTGTTTAAGGCCAGGCTGGATGAGGCTGTGTGCAGCCTGCTCTAGGGTAGGGTGTCCCTGGGCATGGCAGGGGCTTGGAACTGGCTGATCCTTGTAGTCCCTTCCAACCTTGACTGATTCTGTGATTCTGTGATCTATGATTCTATGTTTCTATGGTTCTGTGATCTATGATTCTATGGTTCTGTGATCTATGATCTATGATTCTATGTTTCTAGGTTCTGTGATCCATGATTCTATGGTTCTACAATCCTATGTTTCTGTGACTCTATGTTTCTATGATTCTATGATCTATGATTCTATGACCTATGGTTCTATGATTCTATGATCTATGATTCTATGATCTATGGTTCTATGATCTATTGTTCTATGATTCTGTGATCTATGATTCTATGATCTATGGTTCTATGATCTATGGTTCTATGATTCTATGATCTATGGTTCTATGATTCTATGATCTATGGTTCTATGATCTATGGTTCTATGATTCTATGATCTATGGTTCTATGATCTATCATTCTATGGTTCTGGGATTCTATAATTCTATGATCTGTCATTCTATGTTTCTATGATCTATCATTCTATGATTCTACATTTCTATGATCTGTGATCCTTTGGTCCTACAATTCTTTAATTCTACTGCAGAGGCTGAGGCAGTCAGCATAACCCTGTCCTTACAGACTGCTATGCCTTGGCATCTTCATTTGGAGCTGACTTCTCCTCTCTTGCCAGAGAAGTTCATCACAGTGACTGCTTCCAACAGTCAAGACACTTCCTTTTCATGTGGTTGTCCCAAAGACTCACACAGCCAAGGGAAACTCTGCTTTGGAGCCTGCATCTCTAGACAGTGCCTGATATTCTGACACAGACAGTGCAGGGCAGGTTCCTCACCACAGCAGCAGTGACCTTCCTCCTGATGCAAAAGGATGAATCTCAATGTCTTTAACATTTATTTTGTGCTGCTACAAACTGCCTCAAATCCAATTCCTTGGGATCTTCCCCAAAAGGGACACTGAGGAGAATCAAATTAGAGTAAAGGTGTAAATTTGAAGTGCTAAAACTCACTTTTACTCTAAGGGTAAAGGCAGTTTAAGACTGAAGAAAGGCATCCTCAAAGGAGCTTAATGAGGTTTTGCTAATCCACTTAAAGAAGTGAATCTTTCCTGAGGTTTCCCTGTGGGCTCACCCCTAATCTTTTGTCATAAATTCACTGTTACTCTCCTTGGCTGCATCAATTTGGCAAACCTTCTATGTTCAATGCCCCAAATAATGTCCACCTCCCTGCTGCTCAGTTAAACTGGACCTGAGGGAGGATATGGAGGGGATTTTATTGAGAGTTGGCAAACTTCTGTCACAGGAAGAGAATGAGCAAATTCTACAAGCTGGAAAAGAGAAGGTTTTGCCTTAACATGAACAGAAACTTCTTTCCTGGGAGGGTGCTGGAGCTATGGAGCAGGCTGCCCAGAGAGGTTGTGGAGTCTCCTTCTCTGGAAGCTTTCCAAACCCACCTGGATCCTGCCTTGGCAGGGGGGTTGGACTCAATGATCTCTGGAGGTGCTTTCCAACCTCTAAGGGTCTGTAGTTCTGTGCTTGGGATTCTCCCTACATGTCCAATGCATTCTTTCTGTGCTTGGGATTCTCCCTACCTCTCCAAAGCATTCATTCTGTGCTTGGGATTCTCCCTACATCTCCAATGCATTCATTCTGTGCCTGGGACTCTCCCTGCTTATCCAAAGCTTTGATTCTGTGCTTGGGATTCTCCCTACCTCTCCAAAGCTTTGGTTCTGTGCTAGGGATTCTCCCTAGGTGTCCAAAGCTTTGATTCTGTGCTTAGAATTCTGTGCTTGGGATTCTTCCTGACTATCCAAAGCTTTGATTCTGTGCTTGGGATTCTCCCTGCCTCTCCAAGGCTTTGATTCTGTGCTTAGAATTCTGTGCTTGGGATTCTTCCTGACTATCCAAAGCTTTGATTCTGTGCTTGGGATTCTCCCTGCCTCTCCAATGCATTCATTCTGTGCTTGGGATTCTCCCTACATCTCCAATGCTTTGATTCTGTGCTTAGAATTCTGTGCTTGGGATTCTCCCTACCTCTCCAATGCTTTGATTCTGTGCTTAGAATTCTGTGCTTGGGATTCTCCCTACCTCTCCAAAGCTTTGGTTCTCTGCTTGGGATTCTCCCTGCCTCTCCAAAGCTTTGGTTCTGTGCTTGGGATTCTCCCTACCTCTCCAATGCTTTGGTTCTGTGCTTAGGATTCTCCCTGCCTGTCCAAAGCTTTGGTTCTGTGTTTGAGATTCTCCTTCCCTCTCCAATGCCTTCATTCTATATAGGTGCTGAATTAACACATGGAAAAGAGACAGCCTGAAGAATTGGTTTGGTTGGAAAACACTTTTAAGCTCCTTGAGTCCAATCATTACCTAATGAAGCTGGTGAAGGGCCTGCAGAAGTGCCAGTGAGGAGAAGCTAAAGGACCTGGGGTTGTCTAGGCTGGAGAAGAGAAGGCTGAGGACAGACCTCCTTGCTCTCTGCAGCTCCCCAAAAGGACCCTGTAGTGAGGTGGGGGTTGGTCTCTTCTGCTTTGTGTCAGGAGATAGAATGAGAAGAAATGGCCTGAAATTGTGCCAGGGTAGGGGTAGGTTTGGCATTAATCATACAATGGTTTAGGTTGGAAGGGAGCTCAAAGATCAGACAGTTCCATTCCCCTGCCATAGGCAGGGACACCTGCCACTAGAATACATCACTCAAGGCCTCATCCAACCTGGCCCTCAACACCCTCAAAGATCCCATTCTGTGCTTCTGTACTCCACAACCACCCTGGGCAACCTGTGCCAGTGTCTCACCACCCTCACTGCAAACAACTTCTGCCTAACAGCCACTTTCAGTCTCCCCTCTACCACTTCAAACCCATTCCTCCTCCTTCTCTTCTCATGACAAGACCTTGTCAATAGTCCCTCCACAGACCTCCTGCAGCCTCCTTCACATCCTGCAAGGCCACCCCAAGGTTTCCTGGAAGCCTTCTCTTCTCCAGGCTGCACAGCCCCAACTCTCTCAGCCTCTCCTCACAGCACAGCTGCTGCAGCCCTCTCAGCATCTTGGTGGCCTCCTCTGCACTGGCTCCAACACTTCCATGTGCTGCTTGTGCTGGGGGCTCCAGAAGTGCACCCAGGACTGCAGGTGGGGTGTGAGGAGAAAAATGTCTTTGCTGCAAGAGTGATCAGGGATTGGCAGAGGCTGCCCAGGGAGGTAGTGGAGTCCCCATCTCTGGAGATGTTCAAGAACTCTGTGACCATGGCACTTTGAGCCATGTTTTAGTGGCCATGGTGATGCTGGGTTGAAGCTTGGACAGGGGGATTTTAAAGGGCTTTTGCAACCAACACAATTCTGTGATTCTATAATTTTAACTCTTCCAAGGCTGGTGCTAAGCCATGGCCCTCAGCACCACAGTTCTACCTCTTCCAACCCCCTCCAGGGATGGGCATTCAACCACCTCCCTGGGCAGCCTGTGCCAGGCTTGGAGAAGCCTTCCAGTCACATCCAACCTAAACCTCCCCTGGAGCAACCTGAGGCCAGGACAGCCTAGGCTGGATGTTAGGAGGAAGTTGTTGGCAGAGAGAGTGATTGGCATTGGAATGGGCTGCCCAGGGAGGTGGTGGAGTTGCCATGGCTGGAGGTGTTGAAGCCAAGCCTGGCTGGGGCACTTAGTGCCATGGTCTGGTTGATTGGCCAGGGCTGGGTGCTAGGTTGGACTGGATGAGCTTGGAGATCTCTTCCAACCTGCTTGATTCTATGATTCTATGATTTTCTCTCCTCCTGTCACTTCTTCCAAGGGAGAACAGGGATTAGCAGGGAATATTGACTCATCTTAAAGAGGAATGCATTTTTTGAAGGGGTCTTTTGCCCCCGCACAGCTCCGGAGCCTCCTTGCCCAGCCCCAGCCGCTGCCGGGTGGTGGTGCGGTTCGCAGACCAGCAGGGGGCGCCGGTGAGCGCCTCCAGCCCCGCAGCAGCCTCCCAGCTCAGCTCGGCTGCCAGGCACGAAGCCTTTGGGAGCGGGGTCCCAGCGGGGTCCTCTCGGCCCCTTCGGAGAGGGGCTGTGACTGAGGAAAAGCTCAACCGGAGCCTGCAGAGTGAGTGCAGCCCAGACACAACCCTGTGCTGGGCTGCAGCAAGAGCAGTGTGGGCAGCAGGGCAAGGGAGGGGATTGTGCCCCTTGGCTCTGCTCTCCTCACACCCCACCTGCACTCCTGGGTGCACTTCTGGAGCCCCCAGCACAAGCAGCACATGGAAGTGTTGGAGCCAGCCCAGAGGAGACCACCAAGATGCTGAGAGGGCTGCAGCAGCTGTGCTGTGAGGAGAGGCTGAGAGAGTTGGGGCTGTGCAGCCTGGAGGAGAGAAGGCTTCCAGGAGACCTTGGAGTGGCCTTGCAGGATGTGAAGGAGGCTACAGGAGGGCTGGGGAGGGACTACTGACAAGGTCTTGTCATGAGAAGAGGAGGAGGAGGAATGGGTTTGAAGTGTCAGAGGGGAGATTGAAAGGGGATGTTAGGAAAGGCTTCTTTGCAGTGAGGGTGGTGAGAGACTGGCACAGGTTGCCTGGGGAGGTTGTTGAGCACAGAAGCACAGAAGGTGATCAAAGAATCACCTTCTGTGCTTCTGTGCTCCACAACCTCCATGGAGGTATTCAAAGCCAGGTTGGATGAGGCTATGAGTGACCTGTTCTAGTGGGAGGTGTCCCCCAGAATGTGCTGCCCAAAGAGGTGGTGGAGTCCCCATGCCTGGAGGTGTTGAAGCCAAGCCTGGCTGGGGCACTTAGTGCAATGGTCTGGTTGATTGGCTAGGGCTGGGTGCTAGGTTGGGCTGGATAAGCTTGGAGGTCTTTTCCCACCTGCTTGATTCTGTGATTCTGTGCTGCTGGGTGCTAGGTTGGACTGGATGAGCTTGGAAGTCCCTTCCAAGCTGCTTGATTCTATGATATGAGATCTTTATTAAGGCCTTCAAAGGAACAGATGGGTTGAAAGCAGAACAAAGCCTCACAGTCACAGAATGGTTTGGGCTGGAAGGGACCTTAAAGATCATTTAGTTCCAGCACTCCTGCCATGGGTTGCAACTCTCCTCAGCCTGGACCCAGTTTACTCAAAGCCCTCTCCAGCCTGGCCTTGGTTATGTCTGGGGAGGGGACTTCTCTAGACAACCTCTTCCTGTGTCTCACCCCCCTCAGAGGGAACAATTTCTTTCTTATGTCTAAGCTAAATCTACTCTCTTCCAGTTTCAAGCCCTTACCCCTTGTCTTATCACTACATGCCCTTATAAGAAGTCACTTTCCATCTCTCCTGCAGGCTCTCTTTCAGTACTGGAGGGCTGCTATGGCATTTCCCTGGAGCCTTCTGCAGGCTAAACAACCCCAACTCTCTCAGTCTGCCTTTGTATAAGTGGAGCTGCAGCTCTCTGAACATCTTTGTGGCTCTTCTCTGGATTTGTTCCAACAGGTCCATGTCCTTTGGCCCCAGAGCTAAATGAAGTATTCCAAGTGGGGTCTTGCCAGAGCAGAGTGAAGGTAGAGAACCATCTCCATTCACCTGGTGGTCAGGCAACTTTTGGTGCAGCCTAGGATAGAGCTGCCAGTGCCTGCTTATAAGAGGGTTCATAGAATCATAGAATCAAGCAGGTTGGAAGAGACCTCCAAGATCATCCAGTCCAACCTAGCACCCAGCCCTATCCAGCCAACCAGACCATGGCACCAAGTGCCTCATCCAGGCTTTTCTTGAACACCTCCAGGGATGGGGACTCCACCACCTCCCTGGGCAGCCCATTCCAATGCCAATCACTCTCTCTGTGAAGAACTTCCTCCTAACATCCAGCCTATATCTACCCTGGCACAGCTTGAGACTGTGTCCCCTTGTTCTGTTGCTGGTTGTCTGGGAGAAGAGCCCAACCCCACCTGGCTACAGCCTCCCTTCAGGGAGCTGCAGAGAGCAATGAGCTCTGCCCTGAGCCTCCTCTGCTGCAGGCCAAACACCCCCAGCTCCCTCAGCCTCTCCTCACAGGGTTTGTGTTCCAGGCCCTTCACCAGAGCCTGCTGTATTTAAGCTGGTCTCACACAGTCCTAGACTGGAGAAGCTGTCATCAGCGGACAGTGAGCCACAGCCCACTGCTGGCGTTCTGCTGAGCACTCTGCAGTGACCCAGAGCAGGCCACTCTTCACGTTGACTCCCCCAGAGTTATCACCCTCAAACTTTTGGATGTCAGCTGTCCACATCTGGCCACAGCCTTCAGAAGCAGGAGCAGGGAGGTCATTCTGCCCCTGTACTCTGCACTGGTTAGACCATACCTCGAGTACTGCATTCAGTTCTGGGCCCCCCAGTTTAGGAGGGACATTGAGATGCTTGAGTGTGTCCAGAGAAGGACGATGAGGCTGGGGAGAGGCCTTGAGCACAGCCCTACGAGGAGAGGCTGAGGGAGCTGGGATTGGTTAGCCTGGAGAAGAGGAGGCTCAGGGCAGACCTTATTGCTGTCTGCAACTACCTGAGGGGAGGTTGTGGCCAGGAGGAGGTTGCTCTCTTCTCTCAGGTGGCCAGCACCAGAACAAGAGGACACAGCCTCAGGCTGTGCCAGGGGAGATTTAGGCTGGAGGTGAGGAGAAAGTTCTTCCCTGAGAGAGTCATTGGACACTGGAATGGGCTGCCCGGGGAGGTGGTGGAGTCGCCGTCCCTGGAGCTGTTCAAGGCAGGATTGGACATGGCACTTGGTGCCATGGTCTGGCCTTGAGCTCTGTGGTAAAGGGTTGGACTTGATGATCTGTGAGGTCTCTTCCAACCTTGGTGATACTGTGATACTGTGAAGTTGACTGCCTTTGACCTTACCTTGAAGAGGCATCTCCAGAGGTGCCTTTCTAAGTGTGGCGGTTCTGTGGCGGTCAGCAGTTTTCCTACCCCGGTAAATTACTGCAATGAATAAACAAGAAAGGCAGAAATCAAGCAAGCCACTCTGAGAGCAGCTTTTGCACCCTGTGCAATCAATATTCATCAAACAGAAAATAAAAGAAAAAAAATAAACAAAACCAACACCAAAAAAAATCAATAAGGCAAAAATGAAAGGGCAGAAGAAAGAGAAATCCTCTCTAGCAATAAGGAGGCACAACTGATCTTGGCTGCCAAGGTGTTTTCCTTCCCTGAGTGCTTTCAGCTAAGAGATCCACAGGCACAGTGGGGAGAGTGAAAGTTGCTGGGACAAGAATTGCATTGTTATGGGCATTGCTTTCAAACTGCCTTCAGGTTGGGGCTCCCACAGTTTCAGAGGGACAGGGATCTGCTGGAGAAGGTCCAAGGGAGGGCTACGAGGAGGATGAGGGGAGTGGAGCACTGCCTGGTGAAGAGAGGCTGAGAGACCTGAGGCTGCTTAGTTTGGAGAAGAGAAGACTGAGAGGGGATTTAATCAATGTCTATAAGCAGCAAAAGAGCAAGGGGAGAGAGTCTCAAGTTGTGCAGGGGGAAGTCTAGGCTGGATGTTAGGAGGAAGTTGTTGGCAGAGAGAGTGATTGGCATTGGAATGGGCTGCCCAGGGAGGTGGTGGAGTCACTGTCCCTAGAGGTGTTGAAGCAAAGTGTTCAAGAAAAGCCTGGATGAGGCACTTAGTGCCATGGTCTAGGTGACTGGATAGGGCTGGGGGCTAGGTTGGGCTGGATGATCTTGGAGGTCTCTTCCAACCTGCTTGATTCTGTGATTCTATCTGAGGGTTGGGGGTCAGGAGAGGGGGACAGGCTCTGCTCACTGCTCCCTGGGATAGGACAAGGAGCAATGGATGGAAGCTGCAGCACAGGAGGCTCCAGCTCAACACAAGGGGGAAATTCTTAACTGGAAGGGTCCCAGAGCACTGGCACAGGCTGCCCAGAGAGGTTGTTTGAGTCTCCTTCTGTGGAGCCTTTCCAGGCCTGTCTGGATGTGTTCCTGTGTGATCTAAGCTAGATTGTCTGGTCCTGCTCTGGCAGAGGGATTGGACTTGATGAGCAATTTGTGTCCCTTCCAACCTCTGACATCCTGTGAGCCTGTGAAAAGCTGATATGGCTTCCACAGAAGGACTTGTTCTTTATGCATAGAAAGGACACTTCAGATACACAAGTAAGACATAAACACACATCTTTAAATACACACATGCACATATATGCATGCATAGAACCATAAAACCCTAGAAGGACAGAGCCACAGAATCACCTTGCTTTGGGTTGGAAGGGAGCTCAGAGCTCAGACAGTTCCAACCTCCCTGCCATAGGCAGGGACACCTCCCACTAGAAAGGTCACTCAGGGCCTCACCCAACCTGGTCCTCAACACCTCCATGGAGGTTGTGGAGCACAGAAGCACAGAAGGTGATCAAAGATCCCATTCTGTGCTTCTGTGCTCCACAACCTCCCTGGGCAACCTGTGCCAGTCTCTCACCACCCTCACTGCAAAGAGCTTCTTCTTAACATCCAATTTCAATCACTCCTCTGCCAGTTTAAACCTTCTTATCCTGTCATTCCAAGACCTTGATAATTATTATCATCATTAGTTTCTTTCCTTATAGGATCTGAGTGACCCTGAAGCCTCCTATCTGCCACAGTGATGTTTTTCCACCATGGGAATGTGTCTTCTGCTGTGGGGAGTGTTTGAGGCTACAGTGCTGACTGCTGCAATGTTAACTGTGCCTAGAGGGTGTATGGGGGGGGGGATGGACACCCAAACCACTGCATTCTTCTCCAAGTGGCCTCTTGGGAATGATCCTGGCAGTTGTCAGCCCCTGAATTGTGCCCAGGCATTGTCTTGGAGCACTCTTAAGTGGAACAGGCAAAACACTTGCCAGGCAGTATGCTCCAAATTAGGGTCTGCAGAGGAGCAAAGGTTGCATCCACTCCTCAAATCCATTGCCTGCCAAGTGTTTTTTGGTTTAACAGCAGAGCCACCACTTGTGTTGGGAAGGATTTCATTCACAAATATGATGGGATGGGGTTAGAAAGCATTGTCTTACCTCTTAACTCTCCCTGGTCCAAGGTCAGAAGCTTCCTACTCACTGTATTGTTTTCCACAATGCAATGGCAGCGTTTCCACTTCAGCCAAGCCAGTAGTGTGCTGTGGCTATTCTTCTGCTGGTCTTTTTTGTTCCCATCCACAATTCAACTCTCCTTGCTGCTTGGAAGCAGTTCTCCAGATCTGCTTCACTCAAGGATGCCTCCTGTAAGCTGGACTCTTTTGTCCCAGAGAGAATCCTGAGTCCAGTTATGGGATCACTTAATGTCTATGGTGATACCCAAATGGTTTTGAGATCTGGAGAGCTTTGCAGGCTCCATTCCTAGTCAGAGGCTGGAGATGTGGAGATCTGGAGAGCTTTGCAGGCTCCATTCCTAGTCAGAGGCTGGAGACGTGGAGATCTGGAGAGCTTTGCAGGCTTCATTCCTAGTCAGAGGCTGGAGATGTTGAGATCTGGAGAGCTTTGCAGGCTCCATTCCTAGTCAGAGGCTGGAGATGTGGAGATCTGGAGAGCTTTGCAGGCTCCATTCCTAGTCAGAGGCTGGAGATGTTGAGATCTGGAGAGCTTTGCAGGCTCCATTCCTAGTCAGAGGCTGGAGATGTTGAGATCTGGAGAGCTTTGCAGGCTTCATTCCTAGTCAGAGGCTGGAGATGTTGAGATCTGGAGAGCTTTGCAGGCTTCATTCCTAGTCAGAGGCTGGAGATGTTGAGATCTGGAGAACTTTGCAGGCTCCATTCCTAGTCAGAGGCTGGAGATGTTGAGATCTGGAGAGCTTTGCAGGCTCCATTCCTAGTCAGAGGCTGGAGATGTTGAGATCTGGAGAGCTTTGCAGGCTCCATTCCTAGTCAGAGGCTGGAGATGTTGAGATCTGGAGAGCTTTGCAGGCTCCATTCCTAGTCAGAGGCTGGAGATGTTGAGATCTGGAGAGCTTTGCAGGCTTCATTCCTAGTCAGAGGCTGGAGATGTGGAGATCTGGAGAGCTTTGCAGGCTTCATTCCTAGTTAGTGGCTGGAGAACAGGTCTGGTGAGCTTTGCAGGCTTCATTTCTAGTTAGTGGCTGGAAAACAGGTCTGGTGAGGAGCAGCTGAGGCAGCTGGGGGTGTTTAGCCTGGAGAAAAGGAGGATAACAGGAGACCTGGCTCCTACAATTCCCTGAAGGAGATTGGAGCCAGGTGAGTGTTGGTCTGTTCTTAGTAACAAGTGTTAGGCAAAGAGGAAATGGCCTCAGGCTGCATCAGAGGAGGTTTAGGTTGGATATGAGAAGAAACTTTTTGAGTGAAAGGGTTCTCCAAGACTGGAGGAAGACTGGATGGGGCACTTAGTGTCATCATCTAATTGATTGGCTAGGGCTGGGTGCTAGGTTGGACTGGATGAACTTGGAGGTCTCTTCCAACCTGCCTGATTCTATGATTCTATCACAGGTTCACAGGATCTTAGATGTTGAAAGGGACCCAAGGAGATCATTGAGTCCAACCCCCCTGCCAGAGCAGGACAAGTTGGACTGGATGAGCTTGGAGGTCTCTCCCAACCTGCTTGATTCTGTGATCTGGTTGATTGGACAGGGCTGGGTGCTAGGTTGGACTGGATGATCTTGGAGGTCGCTTCCAACCTGCTTGATTCTATGATTCTACCACAAGCTCACAGGATGTTAGAGGTTGGAAGTGACCCAAGGAGATCATCAAGTCCAACCCCCATACCAGAGCAGGACAGGTTGGACTGGATGGGCTTGGAAGTCTCTTCCAACCTGCTTGACTCTATGATTCTATGATTTGGTCAGGTAGGGCTGGGTGCTAGGTTGGACTGGATGAGCTTGGAGGTCTCTTCCAAGCTGCTTGATTCTGTGATTCCATCAAGTGTTCGAAAGAGGCAGAGCTGTGTTGCTGAGTGCCATGGCTTAGCCCCAGCCTTGGCAGGGTTAGGGACTGGTTGGACTGGATGAGCTTCAAGGCCTTTTTCCAACCAGAACCAATTCTATGATTCTATTCAGATTTTCAAATGTCTGGGTAAAGTTGAACAAAACAACAAAGCAAAGCCAAAATATCCTACTGGTTCTCTGGGTTTGTCAAGCTGTGGTATAACTTCCATTATTATATTATAAATATAAGAGACTTTGATCTTAGATGGCTTCTGCTGTGGTCAAGGATTAGAGCTGGCCTGGACACTCAAAGAGTGCTACATAGAAGCAGACAATCACTGAATCATAGGATCAGAGAAACACAGAATCATAGAATCAGTCAGGGCTGGAAGGGACCACAAGGATCAGCCAGTTCCAACCCCCCTGCAATGCCCAGGGACACCTCACACTAGATCAGCCTGGCCACAGCCTCATCCAGCCTGGCCTTAAACACCTCCAGGCATGAGGCTTCCACCACCTCCCTGGGCAACCCCTTCCAGGCTCTCACTATCCTCATGCTGAACAACTTCTTCCTCACATCCACTCTGAATCTCCCCATTTCTAGCTTGCTTCCATTCCCCCCACTCCTATCCCTACCTGTCAGCCTAAAAAGTCCCTCCCCAGCTTTCTTGTAGCCCACTTCAAATCCTGGAAGGCCACAAGAAGGCCACCTGGGAGCCTTATCCTCTCCAGACTGCACAGCCCCAACTGCCTTAGCCTCTTCTCACAGCAGAGCTGCTGCAGCCCTCTGCTCATCCTCATGGCCCTTCTCTGGAGACTTTCCAGCCCCTCCACATCCCTCCTGTACTGGGGGCTCCAAAACTGCCCATGGGGCAGAGAATATGAATAAAGGAGAGGGACTGATGGGTTGGAAAACTAAAACCACTGAGATGGAAATAACAGCAATAAAAGGGAAGGCAGACAAATAGATACAAACCTAGCACCAAACCAAATGCCCCTGATAGTAATAAGTCACCTACACCACTTGTTTGTCCAGGCCCTACCCTCCAGCAGATCCCTAGAGGTGTTTAAGGCCAGGCAACCAGCAACAGAACAAGGGGACACTGTCTTAAGTTGTGACAGAGGAGGTCTAGGCTGGGTGTTAGGAGGAAGTTGTTGGCAGAGAGAGTGATTGGCATTGGAATGGGCTGCCCAGGGAGGTGATGGAGTCACCATCCCTGGAGGTGTTGAAGCCAAGCCTGGCTGGGGCACTTAGTGCCATGGTCTGGTTGCTTGGCCAGGGCTGGGTGCTAGGTTGCTCTGGATGAGCTTGGAGGTCTCTTTCCACCTGGTTGATTCTATGATTCTATGGATGAGACTTTGACCAGCCTGCTCTAGGGTAGGGTGTCCCTGGGCATGGCAGGGGGGTTGGAACTGTCTGATCCTTGTGGTCCCTTCCAACCCTGACTGATTCTATGATATTTTGTCAAAACATCCAAACATCCAGCTGGAGATGGCTCCTAGGAGGAGATGATGAGCTGTGACTGAGCTGTTGGTCTCACTCTCGAAGGGCAGCATTTACAAGTGGTTTTTAACATCATTTTGTCATCACTGTACCCAATTCTCACCTCAATCACATTTGATTAGCTTCTTTTTTAGGCAACATCTTGCAAAGCTCATGACCACAGCTTCAAGTGACAGCTTGCTGGGGTTTAAGAGTGTGGAAGTCTGGAATGTGCCAAGGGAGGTTGTGCAGCACAGAAGCACACTGGGCAACCTGTGCCAGTCTCTCACCACCCTCACTCCAAAGAAGCCTTTCCTATCATCCACTTTCAGTCTCCCCTCTGCTACTTCAAACCCATTCCTCCTCCTCCTCTCATGACAAGACCTCAAATGTCCCTCCCCAGCACTCCTGCAACCCCTTCAGATCCTGCAAGGCCACTCCAAGGTCTCCTGGAAGCCTTCTCTTCTGCAGGCTGCAGAGTCCAAACTCTCTCAGCCTCTCCTCACAGCACAGCTGCTGCAGCCCCCTCAGCATCTTGGTGACCTCTTCTGGACAGGTTGCCCAGGGAAGTTGTGGAGCACAGAATCATAGAATGTGATTCTCTGATCTCATTCTGTGCTTCTGTGCTCCACGACCTCCCTCAAGGTGTTCAGGGCCAGGCTGGATGAGACCTTAAGCTACCTGTTCTAGTGGGAGGTGTCTCTGCCTATGGCAGGGGCTTGGAACTGGCTGAGCTTTGAGCTCCCTTCCAACCTAAACCATTCTATGATTCCCAGGCAGCAGATTTGGGTTTTGTTCAGTGTGAGTTGTAAACTCAAGATGAAAAACTCTTCCATCTAAACACAAGGAGGAAACTTGCTCAATGAAATATGCTGGAGCCCTGGAGCAGGCTGCCCAGAGAGGTGGTGGAGTCTCCTTCTCTGTAGACATTCTAAACCCACCTGGGCTTGTTCCTGTGTGACCTGCCTTAGGTGGCACTGCTTTGGCAAAGGGGTTGGGCTGGATAATCTCTAATGGTCCCTTCCAACCACTCCCATTCTATAATTCAGTGGTTCTAATAATGATCTGTGGTCATTTGATGTTCCCCTGACTTGCTCCAAGCCTGTCCATCGTTACCAGGCTCTTGTCTTTCAGCACACTCCAAGGTTCTGCCCATCAGAGAGGCTGAGGCCCAGCTGCAAGTGCTGTCGAATGGAAAACAGGAGCAGTCTTGCCTTGTTTACTCCTAACAAGCCCTGACAGTGCTCCCTTTCCAAAGGACAGGATTTCCTTAGTGCATGTGCTTGGGCAAAGGCTTGCTTTGATTGGCAAGGGTGACAGTGTCCCTGGGGGGGTCATACATCACCCTGTAATGAAGCTGTTGCCTTCTTTTCACACACAAGAGGAGCAGTGTGTGCAGGGGCACCTGGGTGCATGTTTCTTGCTTTCAAAAGAACTTGGGGGGTGGGTTGTTGGTTTTTTTCTCCTCTGTTACACTGAGTTTCTGGAAAGCACAAAGGCTGCCTTGAGAAGAAGATAGCTGTGAGATGCTGGGAAAACTCTAATTAGAGAATCAGAGAATGGTTTAGGTTGGAAGGGGGCTCAAAGCTCAGCCAGTTCCAAGCCCCTGCCATAGGCAGGGACACCTCTCATTAAAACAGGACTCCCCTCAGCCTCCTCTTCTCCACACTGAATACCACCAGCTCCCTCAGCTGCTCATCACCAGATGTGTTCTCCAGACCCTTCCCCAGCTTTCTTGCTCTTCTCTGGACCTGATCCAGACCCTCAATGTCTTTCTTTGAGAGAGAGCCCCAAAACTGGACACAGGACTTAAGGTGTCTCCAGGCCCTTCACAGGCTTCCTTCCCCTTCTCAATACACATTAGCCAGTTGCTTATTCTTGCAACATGTTCATAGAATCAAGCAGGTTGGAAGAGAGCTCCAAGCTCATCCAGCCCAACCTAGCACCCAGCCCTGGCCAATCAACCAGACCATGGCACTAAGTGCTTTGCTTGAACACCTCCAAGGATGGGGACTCCACCACCTCCCTGGGCAGCCCATTCCAATGCCAATCACTCTCTCTGCCAACAACTTCCTAACAACATCCAGCCTAGACCTCCCCTGGCACAACTTGAGACTGTGTCCCCTTGTTCTGCTGCTGGGTGCCTGGGAGCAGAGCCCAACCCCACCTGGCTACAGCCTCCCTGCAGGGAGCTGAAGGCAGCAATGAGCTCTGCCCTGAGCCTCCTCTTCTGCAGGCCAAACACCCCCAGCTCCCTCAGCCTCTCCTCACAGGGCTGTGCTCCAGGCCCCTCCCCAGCCTTGCTGCCCTTCTGTTAGAATCACAGAATCAATCACAAAATCAACCAGGTTGGAAGAGACCTCCAAGATCATCCAGTCCAACCTATCACAGTTGTTGCATCAATCCATCTTCATCCATGGTGACAGCTGTGTGAAGCTGCCACAATGCATACAGCAATGATTTTCTGATTGTCTTTGTTGTATGAATATGTTCTGGGCTGCAATCTTCCTCCTTCTGAAACAAATGTCAAACATGAAATACTTCATTAGGAAGGAATTCTTGCCAGTGGAGGTGGGGAGACATTGGCACAGGTTGCCCAGGGATGCTGTGGATGCTCCATCTATGGAGATGCTCAAGGACAGGTTGGATGAGACCTTGAGAAACCTCATCTGGTGATTATGTCCTGCCTATGGCATGGGGAATTTGGATTGAATCATAGAACCATAGAATTAAGCAGGTTGGAAGAGACCTCCAAGCTCATCCAGCCCAACCTAACACCCAGCACTTTCCAATCAAGCAGACCATGGCACTAAGTGCCTCATCCAGACTTGGCAACTGGAACAGGTTGCCAAGGGATGCCCCATTCCTTGGAGCTATTCAAGGTGAGGCTGGACAAGGCTCTGAGCATCCTGCTCTAGCAGAGGATGTCCCTGCTGACTGCAGAGCAGGTTGGAGTGGATGACCTTTGGAGGTCACTCCCAACCCAAACCATACTCTGATGCTGTGATTCTGTGACTCTACTAACACAAAGTGGTAGCCAAGGCTCTGAGCAACCTGCTCTAGCAGAGGATGTTGTGTCTGCTGACTGCTGAGGGGTTTGGACTGGATGAGCTTTGGAGGTCCCTTCTAACCCAAACCATGCTGTGATGCTGTGATTCTATGACTCTACTAATACAAAGTGGTAGCCAAGGCTCTGAGCAACCTGTTATAGCAGAGGATGTCCCTACTGACTGCAGAGAGGGTTGGACTGGATGAGCTTTGGAGGTCCCTCCCAACCCAAACCATGCTGTGATGCTGTGACTCTACTAACACAAAGTGGTAGCCAAGGCTCTGAGCAACCTGCTCTAGCAGAGGATATCCCTACTGACTGCCAGGGGGCGTTTGAACTGGATGAGCTTTGGAGGTCCCTCCCAAGCCAAATTATTCTCTGATGCTATGATGCTGCGACTTTGCTAACACGAAGTGGTAGCCAAGGCTCTGAGCAACCTGCTCTAGCAGAGGATGTCCCTGCTGGCTGCCAGGGGGCGTTTGGACTGGATGAGCTTTGGAGGTCCCCTCCCAACCCAAACCATTCCACGATGCTGTGACTCCACTAACACAAGCTGGTAGCCAACACTGAGCTCCGCTCTGCCTGCATGGATGCTCTACTACCCAACCACATCCTGAATATGATTAAATCCCTAATTTGACTTTGAAATCTAACTGTCTCTAGCACCTTCCTCCCTGGAGAAACCAAACCAGATGTGCCTCGTTTTCATCCTGCTGCCAGCTCAATGCAATTTCCTAGGTAGCCACCCAGAGAAATCCTATGATAGCTTAAAAAAAGACAAGAAAAAGCAAAAGGAGAAGTAAATTTCATCAGGCTAAACACAGATCTAATGAAATTTTAACCCCCCCTCATCCCCATAAAGTTGTATTTTACTAGAGCAGTATCACAGTATCATCAAGGTTGGAAGAGACCTCACAGCTCATCAAGTCCAACCCTTTACCACAGAGCTCAAGGCCAGACCATGGCACCAAGTGCCACATCCAGTCCTGCCTTGAACAGCTCCAGGGACGGCGACTCCACCACCTCCCCGGGCAGCCCATTCCAGTGTCCAATGACTCTCTCAGGGAAGAACTTTCTCCTCACCTCCAGCCTAAATTTCCCCTGGCACAGCCTGAGGCTGTGTCCTCTCCTTCTGGTGCTGGCCACCTGAGAGAAGAGAGCAACCTCCTCCTGGCCACAACCTCCCCTCAGGTAGTTGTAGACAGCAATAAGGTCTGCCCTGAGCCTCCTCTTCTCCAGGCTAACCAATCCCAGCT
This sequence comes from Pogoniulus pusillus, assembly GCF_015220805.1. Taxonomy (NCBI): domain Eukaryota; kingdom Metazoa; phylum Chordata; class Aves; order Piciformes; family Lybiidae; genus Pogoniulus; species Pogoniulus pusillus. The sequence continues at coordinate 3,876,194 of NC_087270.1, forward strand.
CCCTCAGCCTCTCCTCGTAGGGCTGTGCTCAAGGCCTCTCCCCAGCCTCGTCGCCCTTCTCTGGACACGCTCAAGCATCTCAATGTCCCTCCTAAACTGGGGGGCCCAGAACTGAACACAGCACTCAAGGTGTGGTCTAACCAGTGCAGAGTACAGAATGACCTCCCTGCTCCTGCTGACTACACCACTCTTGATGCAGGAGAGCAAGAAGCTTGGAGCAGAGCTTGGAGGAGTTGTGGGCTTTTTTTTGCTTGTTGTTGATGTTAAACCCTTTTTATTATTTTTTTTTCTCCTTGCTGCAAATTTTGTGAGCATATGGCAGAGGGTGGAAACACAGGGGAAGTCAGAACAGTTAGCAGTTGCTGTGGTACTGCTGGCTTATTTCCACTTTACAAATTCATACCGAGCTAAAATATCACGCCGCTGACATATGCTTCCCGGCTTCCCATTTTACTGCCTGCAGCTATGGGCTCCTGTATTCTAATGGTAATTCTGCAATCTGTTCTCTGACAGCTCAGGGGTGGGTAGGGAAGGGGGATACACACACAGAGATGATATGCACACGACTGACAGGGACATCACTTTCATGAAACATTTACTTCTCCCGCACCTGAATATTGGAGTAATCATATAGAGAGTCGACACGCCATGAAATAGAGTTAGACTGAAGATTCTGAGGAGGAAATAGCAGACTGTCACTCAAAATAAAGTTCATTTTATACAGGTTGAAAGACATTTCCCGTGCAGGGTGGAAATGGTGAGGGGTTTGTTGTTGTTGTTGTTATTGTTTCCATCTTTTCAAATGGTTGTTTGGAAAGGAAAATGAAATGTTTTCCCCTGCGTTTTTTGCCTTTCCTGTGGCTCAGTTCAAGAGAGATGTTGAGGTGCTGGAAGGTGTCCAGAGAAAGGCAGGAAGGCTGGTGAGAGGCCTGGAATACAAACCATGTGAGGAGAGGCTGAGGGAGCTGGGGGTGCGCAGCCTGCAGAAGAGGAGGCTTAGGGCAGAGCTCATTGCTGTCTGCAGCTGCCTGCAGGGAGGCTGTAGCCAGGTGGGGTTGGGCTCTGCTGCCAGGCACCCAGCAACAGAACAAGGGGACACAGTCTCAAGTTGTGCCAGGGGAGGTCTAGGCTGGATGTTAGGAGGAAGTTGTTGTCAGAGAGAGTGATTGGCATTGGAATGAGCTGCCCAGGGAGGTGGTGGAGTGGCCATGCCTGGAGGTGTTGAAGCCAAGCCTGGATGAGGCACTTAGTGCCATGGTCTGGTTGACTGGATAGGGCTGGGTGCTAGGTTGGGCTGGATGAGCTTGGAGCTCTCTTCCAACCTGCCTGATTCTATGATTCTATAGTTCTATGATTTTATTTTCACTAAGTGTAGTAGCTCCCTTTTACTAAGACCACTTGGAAAATCTTCTTTGCTTCCACAGTGGCAGAGATGGCTTAAGACAACGCTACCATGTGGCTGCAGCCTGTTCCAGCATGTGTTCCACCCACTTTATTCCTTCAAGGAATATTCCTTTGGACACTCTCATGTTTCTCTTTATCCAAATTTACAGTAGGATATCAAAATGCTTTTGGAAAGAATCCTTTGTGTGTGATAAAAATATCATGTCCCCTGTTTTCTGTGTGAAGGTGAAAGAGGTGGACTCTAAATGCTCATTATTTTCCCTTGATTTAATGTCTCTTCAAGCACATCTTTTTCTTTTCAGGATTTCCTGAAGCACCTTCTTGTAGTAGTTCCTCCAGAGTGAGGAGACAGACATAAATGAGGGGTTTGAAGGCCACATAACTGCTCCCCCAAATTTGGAATGTTGAACAGATGCATGGGTTGAATTTGCTGAGGTAATTAGGCTTTGCATCCTGATTGCAGCAGATTGTTTAAGCTGAAGTGGGGTAAGGGTTTGAAGCTGATTGAGTGGCAGTGGTTTGAAACTGAGGGGCAGTGGTTTGAAACTGAGGGACAAGGGTTTGAAACTAAGGGGTAGGGGGTTGAAACTGGGGGACAAGGGTTTTAAACTGGGGGGTAAGGGTATGAAACTGGGGGGTAAGGGTATGAAACTGGGGGACAAGGGTTTGAAACTGGGGGGTAAGGGTATGAAACTGGGGGACAAGGGTATGAAACTGGGGGACAAGGGTTTGAAACTGAGGGGCAAGGGTATGAAACTGAGGGACAAGGGTCTGAAACTGGGGGGAAAGGGTTTGAAACTGGGGGACAAGGGTTTGAAACTGGGGGGTAAGGGTATGAAACTGGGGGACAAGGGTCTGAAACTGGGGGACAAGGGTTTGAAACTGAGGGGCAAGGGTATGAAACTGGGGGACAAGGGTCTGAAACTGGGGGGAAAGGGTTTGAAACTAGGGGGCAAGGTTTGGAAACTGGGGGACAAGGGTTTGAAACTGGGGGACAAGGGTTTGAAACTGAGGGGCAAGGGTATGAAACGGGGGGACAAGGGTTTGAAACTGGGGGGAAAGGGTTTGAAACTAGGGGATAAGGGTATGAAACTAGGGGACAAGGGTTTGAAACTGGGGGGTAAGGGTGTGAAACTGGGGGACAAGGGTATGAAACTGGAGGACAAGGGTTTGAAACTGGGGGGAAAGGGTTTGAAACTGGAGGACATGGGTTTGAAACTGAGGGGAAAGGGTATGAAACTGGGGGACAAGGGTCTGAAACTGGGGGGAAAGGGTTTGAAACTGGGGGACAAGGGTTTGAAACTGGGGGACAAGGGTTTGAAACTGGGGGACAAGGGTTTGAAACTGAGGGGACAAGGGTCTGAAACTGGGGGGAAAGGGTTTGAAACTGGGGGGAAAGGGTTTGAAACTAGGGGGTAAGGGTATGAAACTGGGGGACAAGCATTTCAAACTGAGGGGTAAGGGTTTGAAACTAAGGGGTAGGGATTTGAAACTGGGGGACAAGGGTTTGAAACTGGGGGGCAATGGTTTGAAACTGATGGGCAAGGGTTTAAAATTGAGGGGCAAGGGTTTGAACCTAAGGGGCAATGGTTTGAAATTGAGGGGTAAGGGTTTGAAATTGAGGGGCAATGGTTTGAAATTGAGGGGTATAGGTGTGAAACTGAGGGACTCGAGTGTAAAACTGAGGGTCAAGGGTTTGAAACTGAGGGGTATGGGTTTGAAACTGAGTGGTAGTGGTTTGAAACGAAGGGGTAAGGGTTTGAAACTGAGGGGCAATGGTTTGAAGCTGAGGGGAAATGGCTTTAAATTGAGGAGCAATGTTTGAAATCGAGGTGTAAGGGTATGAAAGTGAGAGGCAAGGGTTTGAAATGGAGGAGCAAGGGTTTGAAACTGAGGAGCAAGCAGGGCCCCTCAGGGATCAGCCCTGGCACCAGTCTTGTTCAACACCTCTGTGGGTGCCATGGACAGAGGCACTGAGTGCAGCCTCAGCAAGTTTGCTGAGCACACCAAGCTGTGTGGTGCAGCAGCCAGGCTGGAGGGCAGGGATCCAGCCAGAGGGAGCTGCACAGGCTGCAGAGGTGGGCACAAGCCAACCCCAGGAGGTTCAACGAGACCAAGTGCAAGGTCCTGCAGCTGGGTGGAGGCAATGCCAAGCACCAATGCAGGCTGGGCAGGGACTGGCTGGAGAGCAGCCCTGAGGAGAGGGACTTGGGGGTGCTGCTGGAGGAGAAGCTCAACAGGAGCCAGCAGTGTGCACTTGCAGCCCAGAAAGCCAAGCAGAGCCTGGGCTGCAGCAGCAGAAGTGTGGCCAGCAGGGCCAGGGAGGGGATTCTCCTCCTCTGCTGTGCTCTGCTGAGACCCCACCAGGAGTCCTGCATCCAGTGCTGGAGCCCCTGGGACAAGAGGGCTGTGGAGATGCTGGAGTGTGTCCAGAGCAGGGCCCCGAGGATGCTGAGAGGCTGCAGCAGCTCTGCTGTGAGCACAGAGTGAAAGTGTTGGGGCTGTGCAGGCTGGAGCAGAGGAGGCTCCCAGGTGACCTTCTTGTGGCCTGCCAGGATCTGAAGGGGGCTACAAAAAAGCTGGGGAGGGACTTTTTAATCTGTCAGAGAGTGCCAGGAGTGGGGGGAATGGAGCAAAGCTGGAGGTGGGGAGAGTCAGGCTGGAGGTGAGGAGGAAGTTGTTGAGCATGAGAGTGGTGAGAGGCTGGAATGGGTTGCCCAGGGAGGTGGTTGAGGCCCCATGGCTGGAGGTGTTTAAGGCCAGGCTGGATGAGGCTGTGGGCAGCCTGCTCTAGGGTAGAGTGTCCCTGGGCATGGCAGGGAGGGAGTTGGAACTGTCTGATCCCTGTGGTCCCTTCCAACCCTGATTGATTCTATGCTTCTAAGCCCCTCTCCTCAGGGCTGCTTTGCTTTTATCTCAGAGACCTGCAGAGCCCTTGTCAGATTCTTTTTGTTTGGGGAGTGTTCCATCTGGCTTTATCCACTGGAAAAAAACAAAAATGATTATTTTATCTCTGATACTTTGACAGACAGCTAATCTGTTTGTGATATAATTAATATTGGCTCAGCACCACTGAAGCTTTATTAAATATGGGAGAGAGCAGGGAGGGGGGGGACAAATATTCTTTCCAGCTTAAGACATCAAAACCCAGCTAAGAATCAAGACTCACAGTTATTAAATTGGGATTTTCTGTTATTGGATGCAATCACAGAAGAGAATAAAAAATATTCATGCATGCAGATTGCAATGTGGAGTGAAATTCAAACCAGAGGAATCACTGAATCATGGAATGGTTTAGCTTGGAAGGGAGCTCAAAGCTCAGACAGTTCCAAGCCCCTGCCATAGGCAGAGACACCTCCCACTAGAACAGGTTGCTCAAGGACTCATTCAACCTGGTCCTCAACACCTCCAGGGAGGTTGTAGAACACAGAAGCACAGAATGGGATCTTTGATCTTTGATCCTATTCTGTGCTTCTGTGCTCCACAACCTCCCTGGGCAACCTGTGCCAGTCTCTCACCACCCTCACTGCAAACAACTGCTGCCTAACAGCCACTTTCAATCTCCCCTCTACCACTTCAAACCCATTCCTCCTCATCCCCCTCTCATGACAAGACCTTGTCAATAGTCTCTCCCCAGCCTCCTGCAGCTCCCTTCACATCCTGCAAGGCCACTCCAAGCTCTCCTGGAAGCCTTCTCTTCTCCAGGCTGCACAGCCCCAACTCTCTCAGCCTCTCCTCACAGCACAGCTGCTGCAGCCCTCTCAGCATCTTGGTGGCCTCCTCTGCACTGGCTCCAACACTTCCATGTGCTGCTTGTGCTGGGGGCTCCAGAAGTGCACCCAGGAGTGCAGGTGGGGTGTGAGGAGAGCAGAGCCAAGGGGCAGAATCCCCTCCCTTGCCCTGCTGCCCACACTGCTCTTGCTGCAGCCCAGCACAGGGTTGTGTCTGGGCTGCACTCACTCTGCAGGCTCCTGTTGAGCTTTTCATCAGCCCAGACCCCCAGGGCCTGTTCCTCAGGGCTGCTCTCAGCCATTCCCCACCCAGCCTGCAGTTGGCCTTGGCATTGCACCCACCCAGCTGCAGCACATGAAGCACTCTGCCCCTCTTTTCTACTGGCACAACCCCACTGAACCCAGTTGAATGCTCCCAGCAGATCTGGGGCTTTGAAATTCAGGAAATGCTGAAGTTGGGCTGAGTGCAGGGCTTTGTGCAACACAAAAAGCAGGCTTATTTTTACTCTCAAACAACCTTGGAGGAATTTGGTGTGGTTCACACTCAGCAGCAGCACTTCCAGCTCCAAAGGCAGCCAGGGAATATCCTCCTGATAAAGCAAAAGTCACCAGTGGGTGAGTGCCACATTAAGTCAGGGAAATAGATTTATACTGCCCAAGAAGAATGCACTGAGGAAATGATCTCTGGAGTTTCCACATGCAGATACCACCAGGGCTCATCAATATCTGTCTGCAGCTAATTCATCTCTCCAGTCCATGAACTGGTGATGTAAACAATGTCAATGACACAGGCAGCAGGATTGAGGCACCCTCAGCCAGTTTGCAGATGGAGGGGAAGTTGGAGTAGAAGATCCCTAAAGTCCCTTCCAGGCTAAGACACTCTGTGGTTCTATAACACCAAGCTGAGTGGTGTGGTTGCTGAGGCTGAAGGACAGGATGGGATGAGGCCATCCCCAGAGACCTGGACAGGCTGCAGACGTGGCTGAGGAGAACCTCATGAGGTTCAGTAAGGCAAAGTGCAAGGTCCTACACCTAGCTTGGGGCAATCCTTGATACCAATCCAGGCTAGGAGGTGATGAGTTGAGAGAAGCCCTGCAGAGAAGGGCTTGGGGCTGCTGGTGGGGGGAGAAGCTGGGTGGGAGCCAGCAATGGGCACTGACAGCACAGAAGGGCAAGGACAGCCTGGGCTGCATCCAAAGCTGAGTGGGCAGAGATGGAGAGAGGGGATCCTGCCCCTCTGCTCTGGGAAGACCTCACCTGCAGGGCTGGGGGCAGCTGTGGGGACCCCGACATAAGACAGAGATGGAGCTGATGGAGCAGGTCCAGAGGAGGCCACCAAGGTGATCAGAGGGCTGGAGAACCTCTGCTGTGAGCACAGGCTAAAAGGGTTGGAGCTGTTCAGCCTGCAGAAGAGAAGGCTCCTGCATTTTAATATCACAGGATCACAGAATCAGTCAGGGTTGGAAGGGACCATAAGAATCAACCTGTTCCAACCCCCCTGCCATGCCCAGGGACACCCTACCCTAGAGCAGGCTGCACACAGCCTCAGCCAGCCTGGCCTCAAACACCTCCAGCCATGGGGCCTCAACCACCTCCCTGGGCAACCCATTCCAGCCTCTCACCACTGTCCTGCTCAACAACTTCCTCCTCACCTCCAGCCTGACTCTCCCCACCTCCAGCTTTGCTCCATTCCCCCCACTCCTGGCACTCCCTGACAGCCTCAAAAGTCCCTCCCCAGCTTTTTTGGAGCCCCCTTCAGACCCTGGAAGGCCACAATATCTGAAGGTGACCTACAGGCAGGCTGGGGAAGGGCTGTTTAGAAAGGGTTGGAGTGATGGTATGAGGGGAAATGCCATTTTGAGACTGTCCTTCCTCATACCCATTTGCTTTTCTTCATCTCCAGTCCTGGTTGCAAGCCTTGCTCAATGCCTGGCACCAAGATTTCCCCTGCAAAAACCAACCCCAGGAGTTTCCATTGTTAATTAAAATGCCATCTTTCTAGCAATTAATTAAACAACTCCTAGTGAAAATGGAGAGGAGGAGCAGATCTCCTGTGGCTAAGGAGAGCTCATTTTGGAAGAGCAGTTTTCGACTACCTAGGGCAAAATCAGGCCAGGCAGGCAGTGAGGAACCCTCCTTTATTAAGTGTCCCAGGTAAAACTCCTGTCCTCAGGGCACATTCCCACTCAGAGCCATGTGTCAAGGCCTTCTTTATGGTTCTTTCTCAGATCATTGAATCATAGAATCACAGAATGTCAGGGGCTGGAAGGGACCTCCAAAGCTCATCTGGTCCAGCTCCCCTGCCAGAGCAGGATCACCTAGAGCAGAGCACACAGCAACACATCCAGGCACCTCTGGAATATCTCCAGAGAGGGAGACTCCACAACCCCCTGGGCAGCCTATGCCAGGGTTCTGGCACCCTCACAGGGAAAAAAATCCTCCTCATCTTTCCATGGAACCTCCTATGGCTCAGCTTCCAGCCAGTGCCCCTTGGCCTGGCACTGGGCATCACCCAGCAGAGCCTGGCTCCAGCCTCCTGCCACTCACCTGCACATCTTGAGAACCATTGCTGAGGTCACCTCTCAGCTCCTCCTCTCCCAGCAGCACAGCCCCAGCTCCCTCAGGCTCTCCTCCTAACAGAGCTGTTCCATTGCCTTCAGCAGCTTTGTGGCTCTGTGTTGGACTCTCTCCAGCAGTTCCCTGAGGTCCTTCTTGACCTGGGGAGCCCAGAACTGGACACAGGCCTTCAGCTGTGGCCTCAGCAGGGCAGAGCAGAGGGGCAGGAGAACCTCTCTCGACCTCCTGCCCACAGCCCTTCTCATCCACCCCAGACTGGCATTGCCCCTCCTGGCCACCAGAGCACATTGCTGGCTCATGCTCACCCTCCCTTCTACCAGGACCCCCAGATCCTTTTCCCTTCTAACAGCTCAGTCCCCAACCTATGCTGCTCCCTGGGGTTATTCTTTCCCAGTGCCAGACTCTGCACTTTCCCCTGCTGAGCCTCATTGAATTTCTCCCTGCCCAACTCTCAGCCTGCCCAGGACTCTCTGAATGCCAGCACAGCCTTCTGCTGTGGCAGCCACTCCACCCAGCTTGGTGCCATCAGCAAACTTGCTGCCAGTGCCCTCTGTGCCCTCAGCCAGGTCATTCATGAATACATTGACTAATACTGGTCCCAGTACTGACCCCTGAGGGACTCTACTAGTCACAGGCCTCCAGCTAGACTCTGTGCCATTGACCACATCTCTCTGAGTTCTTTCCTTCAACCAGTTCCCAATCCACCTCACTACTCCATCACCCAGACCACACCTCCTCAGTTTAGCTATGAGAATCCTCTGGAAGACCAGATAGTGACCTCATCAGGAGTGCTGTGTCCAGTTCAGGGCTCTCCAGTTCAAGAGGGACAGGGAAATGCTAGAGGAAGCCAACAGAAGGCTGTGAGGATGAGTCATGGATTCACAGAATGGGTTGGGTTGAAAAGGACCTTAAAGCTCATCCAGTTCCAACCCCCTGCCACGGGCAGGGACACCTTCCACCAGCCCAGCTTGCTCAAGACCTCATCCAACCCAGCCTTGAATACCTTCAGGGAGTGGCCATCCACAACCTTCCTGGGCAACCCATTCCTGTGTCTCCTCACCCTCACTGGGAATCATTTCTTCATCTGCAGTCTCTGTCTGCCCTCCTAAAGCTCCAAGGCATTGCCACTCATCCTGACACTGGCACGCCCTGGTCCTTTCCTCCTTAGCCTTCTTAGTCTGATGAGATCTTTGCACTTTTGGAGCACACAATCAGAGAATTGTTTGGGTTGAAAAGGGCCTCTAAGATCACCCAATCTCAACCAGCAACCCAACCTCACCATGGCCACTAAACCGTGGCCCCAAGTGCCAGATTTAGTGAACATCTCCAGGCATGAGGATTCCACCACCTCCCTGGGCAGCCTGTGCCAGACCTGACCACTCTTGGGCTACAAAAGGGTCCCTACAAAAAGGCTGGGGAGGGACTTTTGAGGCTGTCAGGGAGTGCCAGGACTGGGGGGAATGGAGCAAAGCTGGAGGTGGGGAGAGTGAGGCTGGAGGTGAGGAAGAAGTTGTTGAGCATGAGAGTGGTGAGAGGCTGGAATGGGTTGCCCAGGGAGGTGGTTGAGGCCCCATGGCTGGAGGTGTTTGAGGCCAGGCTGGCTGAGGCTGTGTGCAGCCTGCTCTAGGGTAGGGTGTCCCTGGGCATGGCAGGGGGGTTGGAACTGTCTGATCCTTGTGGTCCCTTCCAACCCTGCCTGATTCTAGGATTCTTGCAGAAAAGATATTTTTCACCGTCTTCAACATAAACTTTCCCTGCTGCAACTTGAGGCCATTTCCTCTCCTCCTCTCACTTGTTACTGGGGAGAGGAGACCAATCCCCACCAGGCTCCAACCTCCTTTCAGGGAGCTGTGAGCATGGATAATTACTTTGGATGCTCAGTCCTAAACGATCTTTCCTCACAGTTTCTTGCTCCTCCTGACAATTGCTGTAGCATTTGGTAACTAATTCCACTTTTCCTTCATTGCTCATATCAGCTTTCTTCCTGAAATGAGTTTAACATTCCCAAAGGAAAAGGAGATTAGCAGCAATGGAATGAAAGGGAAAACAACTTTTCTGCCCAGTTTCAATATTGATTTTCTTGCACAATCCCAACTTTACCTGGCAAGAAAAGCACAACTGGAGGGGCAAGGGAGGGGAATCTGCCCCTCTGCTCTGCTCTGCTTTGCTCTGCTGAGACCTCCACTTGGAGCACTGCATCCAGATCTGGTGGCCCCAGTATAAGAGGGACATGGAGCTTCTGGAGACAGTCCAGAGGAAGGCCATGGAAATAGAATCATAGAATCAGTCAGGGGTGGAAGGGACCACAAGGATCAGACAGTTCCAACCCCCCTGCCATGCCCAGGGACACCCTACCCTAGAGCAGGCTGCACACAGCCTCATCCAGCCTGGCCTCAAACACCTCCAGCCATGGGGCCACAGCCACCTCCCTGGGCAACCCATTCCAGCCTCTCACCACTCTCATGCTCAACAACTTCCTCCTCACCTCCAGCCTGACTCTCCCCACCTCCAGCTTTGCTCCATTCCCCCCAGCCCTGCCACTCCCAGACAGCTTCAAAAGTCCCTCCCCAGCTTTTCTGTAGCCCCCTTCAGACCCTGGAAGGCCACAAGAAGGTCACCTGGGAGCCTCCTCTGCTCCAGACTGCACAGCCCCAACTCTTTCACTCTGTGCTCACAGCAGAGCTGCTGCAGCCTCTCAGCATCCTCGGGGCCCTGCTCTGGGCACACTCCAGCATCTCCACAGCCCTCTTGTCCCAGGGGCTCCAGCACTGGATGCAGTACTCCAGGTGGGGTCTCAGCAGAGCACAGCAGAGGAGGAGAATCCCCTCCCTGGCCCTGCTGGCCACACTTCTGCTGCTGCAGCCCAGGCTCTGCTTGGCTTTCTGGGCTGCAAGTGCTCACTGTTGGTTCCTGTTGAGCTTCTCCTCCAGCAGCACCCCCAAGTCCCTCTCCTTAGGGCTGCTCTCCAGCCACTCACTGATTCTTTGACCACATTCTGTGCTTCTGTGCTCCACAACCTCCCTGGAGATGCTCAGGACCAGGTTGGATGAGGCCTTGAACAACCTGTCTAGTGAGAGTTGTCAAAGATCACCTCCTGTGCTTCTGTGCTCCACAACTTCCCTGTGCAACCTGTGCCAGTGTCTCATCACCCTCACTGCAAACAACTTCTTCCTAACGTCCAGTCTCAATCTCCTCTCTGCCACTTCAAACCCATTCCTCCTACAAACCAATTTCCATCTGAAGAAGGCTGAGGTCAGAAGGCTGAGGTCAGAAGGCTGAGGTCAGTGGGAGCTGTAGCTACTCTTTGACTGCTCTGCATCTCTTCTCTGAGTTCCTCAGAATCTTCCATGACATACATGAAGGTGCTTTTAAATCCTCTTTTTGTTGTCTCCTGGGAAAATAATGAGGGTACAATTTCATCTCATTCAGATTCGAACTCCTGATTGGAGCCAGGCAATCTGGACCCTCAAATAAAAGAGATCATTTTGTGCCTCACACACTCATCTCTGGAAATGACAGCAAATTGGCCACTTCTTGTGGCATGGGCTTAGAGCAATCAGCTCACCTGCTCTTCACCTCAGCCTCTGCTCTGCTGCCCTAACTGATGGATGTCATCCTCATCAAAAAAGAACTCTCTCTCAGCTAAGAGAACATTGCAGCTTAGGGAATCTCACAGAATCACAGAATCAAGCAGGCTGGAAGAGACTTCCAAGCTCAGCCAGCCCAACCTAGCACCCAGCCCTGGCCAATCAACCAGACCATGGCACTAAGTGCCCCAGCCAGGCTTGGCTTCAACACCTCCAGGCATGGCCACTCCACCACCTCCCTGGGCAGCCCTTTCCAATGCCAATCACTCTCTCTGACAACAACTTCCTCCTAATATCCACCCTCACCCTCCCCTGGTACAGCTTCAGGCTGTGTCCCCTTGTTCTACTGCTGGGTGCCTGGCAGCAGAGCCCAACCCCACCTGGCTACAGCCTCCCTTCAGGCAGCTGCAGACAGCAGTGAGCTCTGCCCTGAGCCTCCTCTTCTGCAGGCCAAACACCCCCAGCTCCCTCAGCCTCTTCTCACAGGGCTCTGCTCCAGGCCCCTGTCTCAAAGAGGCAGGAAGAGCTCAGCCACTTTCTTTTAGCACTTCATCACATCAGATTTTATTTGGATCATAGCAAGTGAGGAGCAGGCAGAGGTTCCTGTTGTATTCCTGCACTGCTCATGGAGTTGGCACGGCTGGCATCTTGGGATGGACCTGATTGAACCTGCCCTAGTGGAAGGGGTCAGATGGCTTGGAGCTAGGTCATACTTAAAGTTCTTCCAACACCAAACCTTTGTGTGAACCTGCTCTAGTTGGAGGTGTCCCTGTCAATGCCAGGTGGCTTGGAACTAGATCATCTTTAGGATCTCTTCCAATCCCAAACCCTTCTCTGAATCTGATCTAGTGGGAGCTGTGCCTGTCAACATCAGGTGGCTTGGAACTAGATCATCTTTAGGATCCCTTCCAAGCCCAAACCCTTCTCTGAACCTGTGAATCTGTTGAGTACAGGCAAAGATCTTTCCTTAAACACAGAAGGATCTGTTTGACTTTGCCTGCAGGGTGATTCTGGGATACTGTGGTTCTGGGAAGCTGTGAAGCTTTGGATTTGTGACACTGATTCTGTGGGTTTGGGATTCTGAGATGATGAGATTCTGGGATGCTGTGACACTGTGATTGTGTGGTAATGGGATTCTGGGATTGTGGAATGCTGGGATTCTGGGATGCTGTGATCCTATCATTCTGTGACACCAATTCTGTGGTTTGGGAATTCTGAGATTCTGGGATAGTGTGGTTCTTGGGGTCTGAGATTCTGGGATTCTGGGATGCTGGGATGCTGTGGCACTGTGGTTCTGTGGTTATGGGATTCTGGGATTCTGAGATGCTGGGATGCTGGGATTTTTTGACACTGATTCTATGGTTTGAGGATTCTGAGATTCTGGGATTCTGGGATGCTGTGGCACTGTGATTCTGTGGGTTTGGGATGCTGGGGTACTGAGATTCTGGGGTACTGAGATTCTGGGATTCTGGGATGCTGTGATTCTGTGACACTGATTCTGTGGTTTTGGGATTCTGGGATTCTGAGATGCTGGGATTCTGGGATTCTATGATACTGATTCTGTGGGTATGGCATTCTGAGATTCTGGCATTCTGGGATACGGTGGTTCTGGGATACTGAGATTCTGGAATACTGTGACACTGCTTCTATGGTTCTGGGATTATGAGATTCTGAGATTCTGGGATGCTGTGATTCTGTGACACTGATTCTGTGGTTTTGGGATTCTGGGATTCTGAGATGCTGGGACATCGGGATGCAGGGATGCTTGGACACTATGATACTGTGGTTCTGGAACACTGTGATGCTGTGGTTCTGTGGTACTGTGACACTGTGATGCTGTGGTTCTGTGACACTGTGATGCTGTGGTTCTGTGATGCTGTGGTTCTGTGGTACTGGGACACTGTGATGCTGTGGTACTGTGACACTGCGATGCTGTGGTTCTGGGACACTGTGATGCTGTGGTTCTGTGGTACTGTGACACTGCGATGCTGTGATACTGTGACACTGTGATGCTGTGGTACTGTGACACTGTGGTACTGTGGTTCTGGGACACTGTGATGATGTGGTTCTGTGGTACTGTGGTTCTGGGACACTCTGATGCTGTGGTTCTGGGACACTCTGATGCTGTGGTTCTGGGACACTGTGATGCTGTGGTTCTGTGGTACTGTGACACTGTGATGCTGTGGTTCTGTGACACTGCGATGCTGTGGTTCTGTGACACTGTGATGCTGTGGTATTGTGACACTGTGATGCTGTGGTTCTGGGACACTGTGATGCTGTGGTTCTGTGGTACTGTGGTTCTGGGACACTGTGATGCTGTGGTTCTGTGGTACTGTGGTTCTGGGACACTGTGATGCTGTGGTTCTGGGACACTGTGATGCTGTGATTCTGGGATGCTGTGGTCCTGTGATGCTGTGGTTCTGTGCTGCTGTGGTTCTGGAATGCTGGGATTCTGTGCTGCTGGGATTCTGGGATTCTGGGGTTGTGTGTGTGTGATTGTGTGGCCTCCCCAGTGCTGAGCACTGGGTGGAACCACACTGGGCTGACTGTGAGCAGCCATAAGGACTCTTTCCCATTCTTCTTTCCAGCCAACTTGTTTGGGATGCCCCTAAGCTTTAGCTGGCTGCAGTAGCTCTCTGCTGTGTCTCTTCAAGCAGACCCTCCTGAGCCGTGCAGGATGTGATGAGCTAACTCCAGGGCCAATTTGCATGCACTCGTGTAGCATGGAGTCCTCCAGGCTTGCAAGATAATGGATGGAAACAAACCCCTGCCATAAATAAAAGGTTCAATCTTGCACTAGTTGCTCCAGACAAAATTTTATTAGGTGCTTCTCCTCTACAAGGTTTTAATAGGCCAGAGCAGGGAGCTGTACACACTGCTTAATGCATGCTATGATGTGTGTAAAACCTAGGAGCAGGGCAGGCAGTGCCTATTTATAGCAGTGTCTGGGAGGTTGTGTGTAATGAGTACAGGAAAGCAGAGGCTCCACCAGAGGCACTTAAGGATGCACAGGAAGCCTGCAAGGTGGCGTCGCCTTGCTCTCCCTCTTGCTCCAACCATACAACCTTAACATTTCCCTCAGCCTGCTCTGATGGAATTATCCAGCAGCCCACACCAGCAGCTTTGCAAGCTACTCCCACAGAGAAAGAGATTTCAGCTCGTCCTCTGCCAGGAGATGCTAATTAACGCCTTTGCACTTGGAGATGCACTGATTGCCAGAGCCATTGCCAATGTGGCCTGCTGAAGATGGGGGGAAGGAAGGGAAGGAAGGAAGGGAGGAAGGAAGTGAGACAGGAAAGAAGAAAGGAAGGGAGGGAGGGAGGAAGAAAGGGAGGAAGGGAGTGAGGGAGGAAAGGAGGAAGGGAGGAAGGAAGGGAGGAAGGAAGGGAGGAAGGAAGGGAGGAAGGAAGGAAGGAAGGAAGGAAGGAAGGAAGGAAGGAAGGAAGGAAGGAAGGAAGGAAGGAAGGAAGGAAGGAAGGAAGGAAGGAAGGAAGGAATGGAGGGAGGGAGGAAGGAAGGAAGGAAGGGAGGGAGAGAGGGAGGGAGGGAGGAAGGAAGGAAGGAAGGAAGGAAGGAAGGAAGGAAGGAAGGAAGGAAGGAAGGAAGGAAGGAAGGAAGGAAGGAAGGAAGGAAGGAAGGAAGGAAGGAAGGAAGGAAGGAAGGAAGGAAGGAAGGAAGGAAGGAAGGAAGGAAGGAAGGAAGGAAGGAAGGAGAGGAGAGGAGAGAAGAGAAAGGCTTCCCAGGAAGGGCTCCCTTTACTAACCAAATAAACAATGCTTTCAGCATCCCTTTTCCTGATTTGTTCCCCCCCACCCCACCCCGTTTTGCCCTTGCACTGAAGCTGTTAAGCACAGCTTGAAGCCTGGGCAGATAGGATCCTATGGAAATACAAATCATTGTCCTCTTCTCTCTCATTTTAAACAACTATTATTTTATTTCATTTTCCCCTCTTTCTTTCCCTTTCCCTCCTCTTCCTGTCCTTTTTATTTGTCCTCTTCCTTTCCCTTTTTTTCTGTTTTCTCATCCTTTCCCTTCTTTTCTCCTCTCTTCCTGTCCCTTCTTAATTTTTTCCTCCTTTCCCTTCCTTATTTTTCCCTCTTCCTTTCCCTTCTTTTTTCCCTCTTCCTTTCCCAACTTTTTTCCTCTTTCCCCTTATATTTTCCCCTTCTTTCCCCCTTATTTTTTTTCTCTTCCTTTCCTTTATTTTTTTCCTCCTCCTGTCCCTTCTTTATTTTTTCCTGTTTCTTTTTCTTATTTTTCCTCTTCCTTTCCCTTATTTTTCTCTTCCTTTCCCTCCTTTTATTTTCTTTTTCTTTCCCTTCTTTATCATTCTCCTCCCCATTCCCTTCTTCCTTCCCTTCCTTTCTCTTCCTTTTACTTTTCCTCTCCCTTTCCCTTCTCCTTTTATACTCTTCCTATCCCTTTTTCTTTTCCTTTTCCTTCTTTATCTTTTTCTTCTCCCTTTCCCTTCTTTTTTTATCCTTTTATTCTTCCTTTCCCTCCTTTTTTAAATGTTTTTCCTCTCCCTTTCCCTTCTTTGTCCCCTTTTCCTGTGCCTTCTTTATTTTTTCCTCATCCTTTTTTTCCTCTTCCTTTCCCTTTTTCTCTTCCTTTCCCTTCTTTATTTTTCCTCTTCCTTTCTCATTTTTTCTCTTTCTGTGCCTTCTTTATCTTTTTCCTTTCCCTCTCCCTTCTTTTTTCCCCTCTTCCTGTTCCTTCTTTATCTTTTCCTTCTCCCTTTTCCTCCTTTTTTTCAATGTTTTTCCTCTCCCTTTCCCATCTTTGTCCCCTTCTCCTGTCCCTTCTTTATTCTTTTCCTCATCATTTTTTCCTCTTCCTTTCCCTTTTTTCTCTTCCTTTCCCATTTTTCTCTTTCTGTCCCTTCTTTATCTTTTTCCTCTCCCTCTACCTTCTTTTTTCCCCTCTTCCTGTCCCTTCTTTATCTTTTTCCTCTCCCTCTCCCTTCTTTTTTCCCCTCTTCCTGTCCCTTCTTTATCTTTTTCCTCTCCCTCTCCCTTCTTTTTCTCCTCTTCATGTCCCTTCTTTATCTTTTTCCTCTCCCTTCTTTTTTTCCCCTCTTCTTGTTCCTTCTTTATTTTTTTTCCTCTTCCTCCCCCCCCTTCCTTTCCCTTCTTTTTTTCCCCTCCTCCTGTCCCTTTTTATTTTTTCCTCTTCTTTTTTTCTCTTCCTTTCCCTTTTTTCCTCTTCCTTTCCCTTTTTTCCTCTTCCTCCCCCCCCTTCCTTTCCCTTCTTTTTTTCCCCTCCTCCTGTCCCTTTTTATTTTTTCCTCTTCTTTTTTTCTCTTCCTTTCCCTTTTTTCCTCTTCCTTTCCCTTTTTTCTCTTCCTTTCCCCTCTTTATTTTTTCCTCTTCATTTCTCTTCTTAATCGTTTCCCTCTCTTTCCCTTCTTTTTTCCCCCTTCTTCCTGTCCCTTCTTTTTTTCCCCCTCTTCCTTTCCTTTTTTTTTTTCTTCCTCTCCCTTCTTTATTTTTCCCTTCATTATTTCCTCCCCCAGCTGTAGGTTGGTTGTTTTTTCTGCTCTCCTACAAAGCACCACTTGCAGGTTATTACTTGCAGAGAAAATGCCAGCAGAAAATTGGTGGTAGGTTGGGGAAGATGTAAATTGATTGCATATTAGGGGGACCCAAAGTACAAAAATAGCTGTTTGGGTCACTTATTTAGCTCTGAGTTCTTGCATGCTGAGTGACATTCCCCAAGTGATTTAAAGGCTCCTGCTGCAAATTCCTCTCCCTGCAATGGCAGCTGCAGAGCACTGATCTTTATTCAAGATGATAGAAGGGAGAGGTGGGGGAAAATGAAGCATCCTTGGGAAAAGCTGAGGAGCAATTCTGGGTGACACCAGAGAGACCTTGGAATAAAAGCTTGCAGCAGAGTAATTGCAGTGGGATGTTGGTTTGTGAGTCAAATGTGGCTCTGAAATAATCACAGCCAGATCCACTGGAATCTTAATGCCATGAGTCTGCAGTGGGAGTGCAGCCCAGACAGCAACCCTGTGCTGGGCTGCAGCAAGAGCAGTGTGGGCAGCAGGGCAAGGGAGGGGATTCTGCCCCTTGGCTCTGCTCTCCTCACACCCCACCTGCACTCCTGGCTGCACTTCTGGAGCCCCCAGCACAAGCAGCACATGGAAGTGTTGGAGCCAGTGCAGAGGAGACCACAAAGATGCTGAGAGGGCTGCAGCAGCTCTGCTGTGAGGAGAGGCTGAGAGAGTTGGGGCTGTGCAGCCTGGAGAAGAGAAGGCTTCCAGGAGACCTTGGAGTGGCCTTGCAGGATGTGAAGGGGGCTGCAGGAGGCTGGGGAGAGACTATTGACATGGTCTTGTGATGAGAGGAGGAGGAGGAGGAATGGGTTTGAAGTGTCAGAGGGGAGATTGAAAGTGGCTGTTAGGCAGAAGTTGTTTGCAGTGAGGGTGGTGAGACACTGGCACAGGTTGCCCAGGGAGGTTGTGGAGCACAGAAGCACAGAATGGGATCTCTGATCCCATTCTGTGCTTCTGTGCTCCACAACCTCCCTGGAGGTGTTGAAGGCCAGGTTGTATGAGGCCTCAAGCAACCTGTTCTAGTGGGAAGTGTCCCTGCCTATAGCAGAGGCTTGTAACTGGCTGAGCTTTGAGGTCACTTCCAACCTAAACCATTCTGTGTTTCTGTGATTCTATTCCATGAATCCTCTCTCAGTGCAGACACACCACCAGGCTGGCACCTCCTCACCCCCTTCAGCAAGACACACAGAGAGACTCCTTTCATCAAGACCCTTTTCAGCAAGACAGGTTGCCCAGGGAGGTGGTGGAGTTCCCCCTCCCTGGTGGTGTGTGGCCATAATGGTGTTGGTTTGGGGGGGGGGTGGGATGGATTTGCTCTTAAAGAGCTGTTCCAACCCTAATGATTCATAGAACCATAGAATCAGTCAGGGTTGGAAGGCACCACAAGGATCACCTAGTTCCAATCCTGTTGCGGAGGGCAGTAATAATTCGTGGCCGAGAAGAAAATTTATCAAAAATAGATATTTTTTATTTTTACAAAACCCGCCCCCACAACTATATATACAAAGATTAATTTCGTTTGATAAACAGGTTCAGTTGCATGAGAATTCTACGAGGATACCATTAATAATCTGACTATATATATTTGGAAGTCAGTTTTTGGAAAAGGAGTCTGCTATTAATTAATAGCGGTTTCTTACTAAATTAAGCTAAGCCAAATAACTCACTCAGGCTGGCTCGTGCAGTCGGTCTTCCTCCTCCAGCGGCTACAGGAGTCGTTAAGAGTCGTTAAGGGTCGTTAGGCAGACAAAGGTGTGTGCCTAACGCCAAAGCAAGTCCTTTATCTCTCTGCAGTGCAGGCACAGGAGAGTGAGCGAACTCGTCCAGGCACAGGCAAAATCCAAAGCGGGAACCCCAAAGGCGGGAAGACCCCCAATATTTATACCCTTCGCTAGACAAAGGGCAGAGTTACCACACTTTAGGCGCGAAAGCGCACGGCCAATCCCAGCCTGGCTCCAGCGCGGGAACTCACGGGGCAGTCGCCGCCCCCTTCTCGGCTGCAGGGCAGGCGAGGGGGGGGGAAACCAGGCGGCTTTTCCCCTTTCCCCCCGAAGTCCGGGCAGGAGAGGAATTTAGGGGTACAGGACTCCAGGACAAATCCCCCTGCCATGGGCTGGGATACTCTACCCTATTAATCATAAAGGACATCTTATTGCTCTTGCTTAAGGGGCTGGGAGTTGTGGATGGGGAGCAGAGGTTGGTAGCTCCCTCCCCATAATTGCCAAAGGGGCTGTTCCTCAGGGGAAGGAAAAAAAAGGCTGTTTGGAGCCTTTTCCTCTGAAGATGAATGTGTGTGATTGTTCTAAAAGGATTAAATTGATCCCCTTTGATGTATCTTTACCAGGTTTTATGAATGCTTTGACCAAACAGTGCGGGTGATAAATTAATTAGAGGTGATAAACTCATTACAGTGATAAACCCAGGCTGGTGATAAACTCATTAGAGGAGAGGGCTGGCAGGGTGGCTCTGACACGAGGCTTTCTATCACTGTCAGCAGAATTGCAAACTCTCAAACTTCCCTTCACATAAATGATGATCTTGGCACCCTCCCTTCTTCCATCTCCCCCCACTTCCACGGGCTGGGCTCAAGCAGTTGTGATCTTCAGTCCCCCCCCACTCACAAATCAGACAATCAGTCAGAGCTGGAAGGCACCACAAGGTTCATCCAGTTCCAAGCCCCCTGCCATGCCCAGGGACACCCTACCCTAGAGTAGGCTGCCCACAGCCTCAGCCAGCCTGGCCTTAAACACCTCCAGGGATGAGGCTTCCATCACCTCCCTGGGCAACCCCTTCCAGGCTCTCACCACCCTCATACTTAACAACTTCTTACAATCACAGAATCAGTCAGGGTTGGAAGGGACCACAAGGATCAGCCAGTTCCAACCCCCCTGCCATGCCCAGGGACACCCTACCCTAGAGCAGGTTCTATGATTATATGGTTCTCTTATTCTAATCCTATTCTCCTTCAGCTTTGTAGAATCACAGAATCAGTCAGGGGTGGAAAGGATCACAAGGATCATCCAGTTCCAAACCCCTGCCATGCCCAGGGACACCCTACCCTAGGGCAGGCTGCCCACAGCCTCATCCAGCCTGGCCTCAAACACCTCCAGCCATGGGGCCTCAACCACCTCCCTGGGCAACCCATTCCAGCCTCTCACCACTCTCCTGCTCAACAACTTCCTCCTCATGTCCAAATGCCTCCCTCCTCTGGCTCCAGGCTCTCAGCTGGTGTCTGACATTTCCTCCTTACCACCTAAATTCCAAGGCAGAGCAGGAATCCCTGCTTTCTGCCCCTGTGCTTCCCACAGGTGTCCCCACCAGCCTTCCTTAGGTGCACTAGCCAGGGGAGAACTTTCCTTTCTCCAGTGATGCTTAAGGAACTGCAGTATTGTCTCACCACCATGGAGTCATGGAATGGTTTGAGTTGGAATGGACCTTACAGATCAGCCACTTCCAACTCCCCTTCACCAGGGGCAGGGACATCAAAGCCTCATCCAGACTGGCTTTGAACATCCCCAGGCAGGAGGCAGCCACAGCCTCCCTGGGCAGCCTGGGCCAGACTCTCACCACCCTCACACTAAACAACTTCTGCCTCAGCTCCACTCTAACTCTGCTCTGCCTCAGCTCCAAACCATTCCCCCTTCGCCTGGCTCAGACCCCCTCAGCACAAGTCCCTCTGCAGCCTTCCTGCAGGATGCCTTCAGGCATTAACAGGCAGCTCTGAGGTGCCCCTGGAGCCTTCTTCTCTGTAGGCTGCACCTCTCCAGCTCCCTCAGCAGAGCTGCTACAGCCCTTGGAGCATCTTTGTGGCCTCCTCTGGATTCTCTCCACCAGCTCTGTGTCCTTCTCTCTATCAGTGAAGTGTCCTTCATCCAGTCTGTAAAAATTCTCTCTGTCCCACCTTTGAACTCATTCAGAGCATGGGATGCTGTTCTGGCACACCAGGATGCTCAGAAGGGAAGCCCTAGAGCATTGCCATGCTGAGAGATGCCCAAATCCTGCACTGCCTCCAGCATCAACTAAAGCAGCAGAAAAGCAGGTCAGGAAAGGGTACCATTGTGGCCTCCTCTGGACTCACTCCACCAGCTCTGTGTCCTGTTGTGCTGGGGAGAGTTTGTAACACACTGTCCCAGCACAAGGAGACTTCTACACTGGCCACAGCAACCCCAAGCAGCACTACAGGCTGGGGCCAGAGTTGCTGAGAGCAGGCAGGCAGAGAGGGAGCTGGGGGTGCTGGCAGAGAGGAGCTGAAGCTGAGGCAGCAGTGCCCAGGTGGGCAGCAGAGCCAATGGCATCCTGGGCTGGCTCAGGAGCAGTGTGGGCAGCAGGACAAGGGAGGTTCTTGTGCCCCTGTGCTCAGCACTGCTCAGGCCACACCTGGAGTGCTGTGTCCAGTTGTGGGTCCTTCAATTCAAAAGATATGTTGAGATGCTGGAAGGTGTCCAAAGAAGGGTGACAAAGCAGGTGGAAGACATGGAACACAAAACTTATGAGGAGAGGCTGAGGGAGCTGAGGGTGTTTGGCCTGCAGCAGAGGAGGCTCAGGGCAGAGCTCATTGCTGTCTGCAGCTCCCTGCAGGGAGGCTGTAGCCAGGTGGGGTTGGGCTCTGCTGCCAGGCACCCAGCAACAGAACAAGGGGACACAGCCTGAAGCTGTGCCAGGGCAGGTTCACAGAATCACAGAATTGCTTAGATTGGAAAAGACCTTCAAGATCATAGAATCCAATCATTAGTTTCACACTGACAGGTCCTTCACTAAACCAAATCCCTCAGCACAACATCTAATACCTGTGAAATGCTATGGTTGGTAAGGACCACCAGGGCCAACATCAGGCTGGATGTTGTTAGGAAGTTGTTGGCAGAGAGAGTGATTGGCATTGGAATGGGCTGCCCAGGGAGGTGGTGGAGTCCCCATCCCTGGAGGTGTTGAAGCCAAGCCTGGCTGAGGCACTTAGTGCCATGGTCTGGTTGGTTGGGCAGGGCTGGGTGCTAGGTTGGGCTGGATGAGCTTGGAGGTCTCTTCCAACCTGCTTGATTCTATGATTCTGTGCTGCTGGGTGCTAAGTTGGGCTGGAGGAGCTTGGAGGTCTCTTCCAACCTGCTTGAGTCTATGATTCTACAATTCTCCCTGCTGTAGTCATCCTGGAGCCAAAGTGCCACAGGCTGCAAATCCATATGGCTGGGGGGTGCAGCATTCAGCTATCTTTACATGCAGCACCACAAGCTCAGAACTGAATTCTTAACTCTGGAAACCATTAGAATTTCCAAAAAGAAGATGAAAATAGCACTTGCAGTGCTCTGGCCAGCTGGGGACTGTTTTCCCAACAAAGCCTTTTAGGGTTTTTTTGAGTTGTTTGTGGGTTTGGTTTTCTTTCTCCCTTCTCCTTTAAATATCATTTACTGGAACTTTACTTAGAGATGCAACAAATTAGGAGCTATTCATCTGGTAATGAAGAAGGCCTGGTGCAAATGGGAGCTGTGAATAGGCAATCAGGATCTCTTTTGGCCAGGAAGGGTTATTTGCCAGGCTAATATCTCAATATTGAAGCCCAGCCCTGCTATCTCTACCAATGTGGCTCAATTGTAGTATCACAAACTCACAGTGTGGGCAGCAGGACAAGGGAGGTTCTTGTGCCCCTGTGCTCAGCACTGCTCAGGCCACCCCCGGAGTGCTGTGTCCAGTTGTGGGCTCCTGAATTGAAGAGAGATGTTGAGGTGCTGGGAGGTGTTGAGAGCAGAGCAGCAAGGCTGGGGAGGGTCCTGGAGCAGAGCCCTGTGAGGAGAGGCTGAGGGAGCTGGGGGTGTTTGGCCTGCAGCAGAGGAGGCTCAGGGCAGAGCTCATTGCTGCCTGCAGCTGCCTGAAGGGAGGCTGTAGCCAGGTGGGGTTGGGCTCTGCTGCCAGGCAAGCAGCAACAGAACAAGGGGATACAGCCTCAAGCTGTGCCAGGGAGGTTCACAGAATCAAAGAGTTTCTTAGATTGGAAAAGGCCTTCAAGCTCCTTGAGTCCAATCATTAGTTTCACACTGACAAGTCCTTGACTAACCCAAATCCCTCAGCAAAACATCTCAGCACTGTGAATCGCTGTGCTTGGAAAGGACCTCCAGGATCATCCAGTCCAACCTTCATCCCAGTATCCTTCATCACCAGACCATAGCCTCAAGCACCACATCCACTCTTCTCTTAAACACCTCCAGGCATGGTGACTCCACCACCTCCCTGGGCAGCCTGTGCCAGTGCCTGACCACCTGCTCAGGAAAGAGCTTCCTCCCAACACCCAGCCTAAACCTGCCCTGATGCAACTTGAGGCCATTTCCTCCTGTCCCATCATTAGTAACTGGGGAGAAGAGACCAGCTCCAGCCTCACTACAACCTCCTTTTAGGTAGTTGTAGAGGGCAATGAGGTCCCCTCTCAGCCTCCTCTTTCCCAGACTAAACACCTCCAGCTCCCTCAGCTGCTCCTCACAGGCCATGTTTGCCAGACCTCTCCCCAGCCTCTTTGCCCTTCTCTGCACTGCTCTTCTTCTGCTGGGCACTTTACAGCCACTCTGCCCCAAGCCTGGAGCCTTCATGAGGTTGTTGTAACCCAAGAGCAGGACCTGGCATTTGTCCTTGTGGGACCTCACCTCACTGGCTTAATTCCATGGCAGCAGCCTGGCCAGGTCCTTCTGTAGAGCCTCCCCTCCAGCAAGTCAATCAATCATAGAATCAAGCAGGTTGGAAAAGACCTCCAAGCTCATCCAGTCCAACCTAGCACCCAGCCCTAGCCAGTCAACCAGACCATGGCACTAAGTGCCTCAGCCAGGCTTTGCTTGAAGACCCCCAGGGACGGTGCCTCCACCACCTCCCTGGGCAGCCCATTCCAATGCCAATCACTCTCTCTGCCAACAACTTCCTCCTAACATCCAGCCTAGACCTACCCTGGCACAACTTGAGACTGTGTCCCCTTGTTCTGTTGCTGGTTGCCTGGGAGAAGAGGCCACCCCCCACCTGGCTACAACCTCCCTTCAGGTAGTTGTAGACAGCAATGAGGTCCCCCCTGAGCCTCCTCTTCTCCAGGCTAAACACCCCCAGCTCCCTCAACCTCTCCTCATAGGATTTGTGCTCCAGGCCCCTCACCAGCTTTGTTGCCCTTCTCTGGACACCTTCCAACACCTCAACATCTCTCTTGAATTCAGGAGCCCAGAACTGGACACAGCACTCAAGGTGTGGCCTGACCAGTGCTGGGTACAGGGGCAGAATAACCTCCCTTGTCCTACTGGCCACACTGTTCCTGATGCAGGCCAGGATGCCATTGGCTTTCTTGGCCACCTGGGCACACTGCCTCCCACCTTGGTGCCACCTGCAAGCTCTACTGAAGGTACCTCAGTGCCCTCAGCCAAGTGATGCTGGGCAGAGCTGGTCCTGAGCCCTAGGGAACCTCACTGCTGGCTCCAGCTCCTTTCCCACCTCCCACCCTCCCTTCTTGGGCCTGCCCACCCAGCCAGGGGTTTGCCCAGGGGAACAGCTGTGCTGTGCTGGAGTTTTTCTTTCTCTCTGCTGGCAAAATGCTGATTCCCCAACTCTGCTGGCACCAGGAGGAAGGGCCTGTGTGGTTCCTGGGTCCTGCCGTTTTTTGGCAGCTTACAGAGGTTAGGTGGGCATAGGGCACATCCCCTGAGCCACAGCCTACCTTCTGACTCCTTTTAATTACTAATGAATTAACTGTGCATGTCAAACAATCACTTCAAGTAGTTAATGCAGAGGAAGGCATTGGGAATGTCTGAAGGAAGTGGGAATAAGCTGAGCATGAGCCTGGCTGGTTTGGCACTTTTGCTGAGCCTGATGTTTCCCAGCTCTGCCTGGAGAGAGCTCTCATTCATCACCCCTGCCCTCCTCCAGGGGCTCAGGGGCCTCCAGAAGAAAGAGAGGAGCCCTAAATCCCTGTCAGCCAGCTGAAGCTGTGTGATGGGTAAGAGATTCCACCCCAAAGGTGGCCTCCAAGGCTTTTAATCCATCTCTGGTGATGTATCTTCTGTAGCTCAGGTAGGCAAAGGGCAGATGGTGCTGTTCTGAGCGACCCTGAACCAAGGCTGCTCCCCCCACAGCTGTAGACAGGCTGTTCAGACAGTAAAATACAGCAGCTGTGTCCAGGAGAGGCACAGCCTGGCTGCTCAAGACTCTTTCTCCTCATGCCAGGCAATGGTAGCTGCGTCTGTGCCAGGCTCAGTTTGCAGTGCCCTTGCCCACAACATCCAGCACAGCCCTGCCAGAGCACACTGCCAGCACCAACTGCTCCCTGTGTCTGGGGACTGAACTGTTAGAAGGCAGCAAAGGGGGAAAGGATTTGGGGGTCCTGGTAGAAGGGAGGGTGAGCATGAGCCAGCAATGTGCTCTGGTGGCCAGGAGGGGCAATGCCAGTCTGGGGTGGATGAGAAGAGCTGTGAGTAGGAGGTCAAGAGAGGTTCTCCTGCCTCTCTGCTCTGCCCTGCTGAGGCCACAGCTGGAGTCCTGTGTCCAGTTCTGGGGCCCCCAGTTCAAGAGGGACATAGAACTGCTGGAGAGAGTCCAGCACAGAGCCACAAAGCTGCTGAAGGCAATGGAACAGCTCTGTTAGGAGGAGAGCCTGAGGGAGCTGGGGCTGTGCTGCTGGGAGAGGAGGAGCTGAGAGGTGACCTCAGCAATGGTTCTCAAGATGTGCAGGTGAGTGGCAGGAGGCTGGAGCCAGGCTCTGCTGGGGGATGCCCAGTGCCAGGCCAAGGGGCACTGGCTGGAAGCTGAGGCACAGGAGGTTCCCTGTGAACCTCAGGAGGAATTTTTTGCCTGTGAGTGTGCCAGAACCCTGGCACAGCTGCCCAGGGGGTTGTGGAGTCTCCCTCTCTGGAGATATTCCAGAGCTGCCTGGATGTGTGATCTGGTCTAGGAGATCCTGCTCTGGCAGGAGGGTTGGACTGGCTGAGCTTTGGAGGTCCCTTCCAGCCCCTGACATTTTGTGACTCTGTGATTAACCACAGAAGAGGGAGTGGGGGGGGGGGGGATTGGAAGGGACACCTGGAGGTCATCCAGTCCAACACTCCTACTAGAGCAGGACTGCAAGGAGTAAATCACACAGGAACACATCCAGGTGGGGTTGGAATAACTCCAGAGAAGAAGACTGCACCACCTCTCTGGGCAGCCTGCTCCAGGGCTCTGCCATCCTCCAAGTGAAGGACTTTTTTTTCCTTATGGAAACATGGAACCTCCTCTGTTCCCATTTGTGTCCATTGCCCCTTGCCCTGTCCTTGGGTACTGCCCAGAGGAGTCTGGCTCCATCCTCCTGACACCTTCACTTCAGATGTTGGTAGCCACTGATGAGCTTCCCCTCAGCCTCCTGCAGGCTGAACACAGAATCAGAATGACCACCTCCCTGGGCAGCTCATTCCAGTGCCTGACAACTTTCTCCATGAAAAACTTCTTCCTAATGTCCAAACAGTTCCAGGGCTTTCAGCCTCTCTCCCTCAGAGAGGTGCTCCAGGGCCTTTATCACTTTATGGCTCTCAGCTGGACTCTATCTGGTATTTCCCTGCCTCTTGAACCAGGGAGCCCAGGACTGGATGGAATACTCCAGAAGTGCCCAACCCCACCTGGCTACAGCCTCCCTGCAGGCAGCTGCAGACAGCAATGAGCTCTGCCCTGAGCCTCCTCTGCTGCAGGCCAAACACCCCCAGCTCCCTCAGCCTCTCCTCATAGGGTTTGTGTTCCAGGCCTCTCCCCAGCCTTGCTGCCCTGCTCTCAACACCTTCCAGCACCTCAACATCTCTCTGCAATTCAGGAGCCCACAACTGGACACAGCACTCCAGGGGTGGCCTGAGCAGTGCTGAGCACAGGGGCACAAGAACCTCCCTTGTCCTGCTGCCCACACTGCTCCTGAGCCAGCCCAGGATGCCATTGGCTCTGCTGCCCACCTGGGCACTGCTGCCTCAGCTTCAGCTCCTCTCTGCCAGCACCCCCAGCTCCCTCTCTGCCTGCCTGCTCTCAGCCACTCTGGCCCCAGCCTGTAGTGCTGCTTGGGGTTGTTGAGGCCAAAGTGCAGAACCCTGCCCTTGGCCTTGTTCAATCTCATCCCCTTGGCCTCTGCCCACCCATCCATCCTGGCCAGCTCCCTCTGCAGGGCTCTCCTCCTGCAACCCTCAGCTGCTGCCTGGCTGTCACAGCACCGTGGTGAGTCAGGGGAGAGAAAGCAAAAGCTGCTGAGCTCAGCTCCACTTCCCCTCTCTTTCCACCATCAAATTAATTGTTATCATTACCTAGCTGCCTTCTGGAGCCCATCAGCTTACCTGCTGCCCTAACAGCAGCTGGACCTGACACATACAGCCTTGCCCGTGGTGGATTAAATCATTCTGATGTAATGTCTGCCAAAGCCCATGACTCACCTACTGAATGCTGGGGAGGGGGGGATGGGTGGTTGCTCCCCCCTCCCCTCTTCCAAGGTGCATGTGCTGGGCTAGGGGGGAGGGAGCTTGCAATGAGGCCAAATGAAAGGAAGGGCTTATGAAAACAAAGCTCTTGAAGGGCCAGCACAGGCTGTTTGGAGCCAGCCCATTTGGCCAAACCAGAGCTTCTGCTGCTTCTGTGGCCAAATGCTTCCAAATTTGAAACCCTGAACCAGGCTGCCCCGGGGAGGGGTTGGTGGAGTCTCCCTTTCTGGAT
The DNA here is from genome assembly GCF_015220805.1 of Pogoniulus pusillus. NCBI lineage: Eukaryota > Metazoa > Chordata > Aves > Piciformes > Lybiidae > Pogoniulus > Pogoniulus pusillus. Next base: position 3,903,715 of record NC_087270.1, read on the forward strand.
CTATTCCAAACCCTGCCTGTGTGATCTGGTTTGAGGTGATGCTGCTTTGGGAAGGGGGATTGGACTGGATGAGCTTTGGAGATCCCTTCCAGCCTCTGCCATCCTGTGATGGAGTGAAACCTCTTTTTTTTTTCCCCCCACTCTCCCCACTTGCAAAGCTGGATTGAGTCAGCAAGCAGCTTGCCAGGCAGCCTTCCAGGTGGCGTGATGTCTCCTCATGCACTAACTCAGCGAGGTCATTAATATGCTAAAGAAGCTGTAGCCAATTGGCTCCCATGGTGACAGCTCCAAAAGCTTCATGAATAATCCATGGAGCACCTGGAGGCATGAAATTTTCATACAAAGGCTTTCCAGACTGAGGGTTGTTGGGTTTTTTTGTTGTTGTTGTTTTAGGTTTGGGGTTTTGTGGGGTTTTTTTTTTGTGGTGAGTTGGGTTTTGTGGCTTCATTTTTTTTTCTTCTGCATTGAAGCTGGGAGCAGGGGCAGGCAAGTGAGAGATATCAGCAGCACTTTGGAGGAGGTTCAGAAATAACAAGTCTGATTTTTTCTTGGTAGCAAGCAAAATAGCAATGTGATGAAAAAAAAACCAAACCATCACATCTGAGTTCCATCTCCTGGAGGATACAGAAGAAGAAGCACCTGAATGGGTTCCCTTGCTAACAGAAAGCACCTACATGGATTCCCTTGCTAACAAAAGCACCTACATGGATTCCCTGGTTAAGCAAATGTGCCTGGATTGGTTCCCTTGTTAAGCAAAAGCACTGACATGGAGTCCCTTGTTAGGGGAAAGCACCTACAGGGAGTCTCTTGCTAAGCAAAAGCACCTACGTGGACTCCCTTGTTATGAAAAATCACCTACATTGAGTCCTTTGCTAAGCAAAAGCACCTACATGGGTTCCCTTGCTAACAAAAGCACCTACATGGGTTCCCTTGCTAACAAAAGCAGCTACATGGGTTCCCTTGCTAACAAAAGCACCTACATGGGTTCCCTTGCTAAACAAAAGCAGCTACATGGGTTCCCTTGCTAACAAAAGCACCTACATGGGTTCCCTTGCTAACAAAAGCACCTACATGGGTTCCCTTGCTAAACAAAAGCAGCTACATGGGTTCCCTTGCTAACAAAAGCACCTACATGGGTTCCCTTGCTAAGCAAAAGCAGCTACATGGATTCCCTTGCTAACAAAAGCAGCTACATGGGTTCTCTTGCTAAAAGAAAGCATCTACATGGATTCCCTTGCTAAGAAAAGCACCTACATGGGTTCCCTTTGCTAACAAAAGCACCTACATGGATTCCCTTGCTAAGCAAAAGCACCTACATGGGTTCCCTTGCTAGCAAAAACACCTACATGGGTTCCCTTGCTAACAGAAAGCATCTACATGGGTTCCCTTGCTAAGCAAAAGCACTACATGGATTCCCTTGCTAACAAAAGCACCTACATGGATTCCCTTGCTAAGCAAAAGCACTACATGGGTTCCCTTGCTAAGAAAAGCACCTACATGGATTCCCTTGCTAACAGAAAGCACCTACATGGATTCTCTTGGTAAGAAAATGCACCTGAATTGGTTTTCTTATTAAGAAAACCACTGATATGGATTCCCTTGCTAAGCAAAAGCACCTACATGGGTTCCCTTCATAAACAGAAGCACCTACATGGATTCCCTTGCTAATCAAAAGCACCTACATGGGTTCCCTTGCTAAGCAAAAGCACTTACATGGATTCCCTTGCTAAGCAAAAGCACCTACATGGGTTCCCTTGCTAACAAAAACACCTACATGGGTTCCCTTGCTAACAGAAAGCACCTACATGGATTCCCTTGCCAAGCAAAAGCACCTACATGGGTTCCCTTTGCTAACAAAAGCACCTACATGGATTCCCTTGCTAAGCAAAAGCACCTACATGGGTTCCCTTGCTAACAAAAGCACCTGCATGGATTCCCTTCATAAACAGAAGCACCTACATAGACTCCCTTGTTAAGAAAAGCACCTACACAGATTCTCTTACTAAGAAAAAAGCACCTAAATGGACACCCTTGCTAAGAAAATGTACCTACATGGACTCCCTTGTTAAGAAAATGCACCTGAATTGATTCCCTTGTTAAACAAAAGCACTGACATGGATTCCCTGGCTAACAAAAGCACCTACATGGATTCCCTTGCTAAGCAAAAGCACCCACATGGTTTCCTTGCTAACAAAAAGCACCTTCATGGATTCCCTTGATAAGAAGAAGCACCTACATGGATTCCCTTGCTAACAAAAAGCATCTACATGGGTTCCCTTGGTAAGCAAAAGCACCTACATGGATTCCTTGCTAAGAAAATGCACCTGAATTGATTCCCTTGTTAAACAAAAGCACTGACATGGATTCCCTTGCTAACAAAAAGCACCTACATGGATTCCCTTGATAAGCAAAAGCACCTACATGGATTCCTTGCTAGCAAAAAGCACCTACATGGATTCCCTTGCTAACAAAAAGCACCTGCGTGGATTCCCTTCACAAGCAGAAGCACCCACATGGATTTCTTGCTAATATAAAGCACCTCCATGGATTTCCTTGCTAAGCAAAAGCACCTACCTGGATTCCTTGCCAACAAAAAGCACCTCCATGGATTCCCTTGCTAAGCAAAAGCACCTACATGGATTCCCTTGCTAAGCAAAAGCATCTGCATGGATTCCTTGCTAACAAAAAGCACCTTCATGGATTCCCTTGACAAGCAGAAGCACCCACATGTATTCCTTGCTAACAGAAAGCATCTACATGGATCCCCTTGCTAAGCAAAAGCACCTCCATGAATTCCCTTGGCATCTTTTTGGACAGAAGCAGGTTTTAGAGTAGGTGAGGTCAAGTGGGAACACTTCAGCTGCTGTTCATAACCTGCAAGAAGAGTGAGGATACACTGAGAGAGCGAAACAGGTCCAGTTTTAGAGAGTTCCTAGAATGGCTTATTTTGGAAGGGACCTCAGAGATCATTTGTTCCAAAGTCCTGCCATGGGCAGGGATGCTTCTCAACTAGACTTGGCTGCTGAAGACTTCATCCAAGCTGGCCTTGAACACCTCCAGGGAGGCTCATGAAAGATTCTTTCTTTTACTTCTTTTCTCTCTAAAGAGTGAGGTACCTGGAGATTTTAGGAGTGAAAATGATGAGAGCTGAGGGACACTGGTGAGTGTTAAGAGCAAGCTGTCAGCTCACCCACAAACTTTGAACTGTGACGGGGCCGGAGCCCTGCTCCAGGCTGCCTGAGAGCTTGTGGAGTCTGCTTCTCTAGAGGCTTTCAAGATCCATTTGCATGAGTTGCTGTCTGATCCTGTTTTGTCAGAGTGGGGGTGGACTCTATGATCATAGAATCATAGAATGAACCAGGTTGGAAGAGAGCTCCAAGCTCATCCAGCCCAACCTAGCACCCAGCCCTGGCCAATCAACTAGACCATGGCACTAAGTGCCCCAGCCAGGCTTGGCTTCAACACCTCCAGGCATGGAGACTCCACCACCTCCCTGGGCAGCCCATTCCAATGCCAATCACTCTCTCTGCCAACAACTTCCTCCTAACATCCAGCCTCAACCTGCCCTGGCACAGCTTCATGCTGTGTCCCCTTCTTCTGTCCCTGGGTGCCTGGCAGCAGAGCCCAACCCCACCTGGCTACAGCCTCCCTTCAGGGAGTTGTAGAGAGCAATGAGCTCTGCCCTGAGTCTCCTCTTCTCCAGGCTGTACACCCCCAGCTCCCTCAGCCTCTCCTCATGAGGTTTGTGTTCCAAGCCTTTCTCCAGAGGTTATTCCCAACTCCCACAGTTCATTCTGGGATTCTCTGCTAATGGAAGAGAAATGAATATTTGAAGGGATCACTTCATTTGCTCCACTGCTGATAGAAGTTTAAGGGTGAGCTCAGTCATTCTGGGTGGAGGCAGTCCCAAGCACCAACGTAGGCTGGGCAGTGCCTGGCTTGAGAGCAGCCCTGGAGAGAGGGACTTAGTGGTGCTGGTGGAGGAGAAGCTCAGTCTGAGCTGTCAGTGTGCTCTGGCAGCACAGAAAGCAACCAGAGCCTGGGCTGCAGCAAGAGCAGTGTGGGCAGCAGAGCCAGGGAAGTGATCCTGCCCCTCTGCTCCACACTGCTGAGACCCCACCTGGAGTTCTGCATCCAGTGCTGGAGCCCCTGGGACAAGAGGGATGTGGAGGGACTGGAAAGTGTCCAGAGAAAGGCCATGAGGATGAGCAGAGGGCTGGAGCTGCTCTGCTGTGAGGAGAGGCTGAGGGAGTTGGGGTTGTGCATTCTGGAGAGGAGAAGGCTCCCAGGTGACCTTATTGTGACCTTGTAGTATCAAAGCAGGGCTACAGGAAAGCTGGGGAGGGACTTTTCAGGCTGTCAGGTAGGGATAGGACTGGGGGGAATGGAACCAAGGTAGAAATGAGGAGATTCAGACTGGATGTGAGGAAGAAGTTGTTCAGCATGAGGATGGTGAGAGCCTGGCAGGGGTTGCCCAGGGAGGTGGCTGAGGCCTCATGGCTGGAGGTGTTTAAGGCCAGGCTGGCTGAGGCTGTGGCCAGGCTGCTCTAGGGTAGGGTGTCCCTGGGCATGGCAGGGAGGTTGGAACTGACTGATTCTTGTGGTCCCTTCCAACCCTGACTGATTCTATGATTCTACAAAGCTGAAGGAGAGTAGGATTAGAACCACAGAACCATAGAACCATAGAATCACTGAACCATAGAGTCATAGAATCACAGAACTGTAGAATCATAGAATCACAGAACCATAGAATCATTCAGCCATAGAACCATAGAATCATTCAGCCACAGAACCATAGAATCATAGAGCCATAGAACCATAGAATCATAGAGCCATAGAACCATAGAATCACAGAACTGTGGCATCATAGAGCCATAGAACCATAGAATCACAGAACCATAGAATCATAGAGTCATAGAACCATAGAATCACAGAACCATAGAATCATAGAGCCATAGAACCATAGAATCACAGAACCATAGAATCATAGAGCCATAGAATCATAGAGCCATAGAACCATAGAATCACAGAACTGTGGCATCATAGAGCCATAGAACCATAGAATCACAGAACCATAGAATCATAGAGCCATAGAACCATAGAATCACAGAACCATAGAATCATAGAGTCATAGAACCATAGAATCACAGAACCATAGAATCATAGAGCCATAGAACCATAGAATCACAGAACCATAGAATCATAGAGCCATAGAACCATAGAATCACAGAACCATAGAATCATAGAGCCATAGAACCATAGAATCACAGAACTGTGGAATCATAGAATCACAGAACTATAGAATCATAGAACCACAGAACCATAAAACCATAGAATCATAGAACCATAGAATCATCCCTTCCAAACCTGACTGATTCTATGGATCTGTGATCCCTTAATTGCATTTGATTGCTCCAGAGGTCACCAAGAGTGAGCAACCAAGTTGTAGATGTCCAACCCATAAATATCTCCACCTGGATAGATGAATCCTTACAGCAGAGTGGTCCTGCAGAGTCCAGCTCATCTTGTTAATCCAATCCAGTGTGAGATGAGGACACTTGGATGTTCAGTGTTTACCAGGTGTCTTCAAAACATCATCTGCCTTAATTGCTTAGGCACTCAGAGTAATGCCATGCTTTATGGTGATCCTTCCAAGCATCACTGTAAATTATGGGGAAGCAATATCTGAGCTTCTCAAAGCTGGAGCAATTAAACTGAGCAGAATGATAAATGCCACAGGTGCATTCACAGGAATTTCCTCCAGGATCATCCTGGAGTTTCCTCTCCTGTGAGGTTATCCCTGGGTGTCAGCTTCATCCCATGGCATTACAATTGGCAGGTAAAAATAAAACCAAACAACAACTTAGATCTGGTTATCTGGGAGTAAAGTGTTGTGGGAGTTGTTTGGTTACAGAATCACAGAATGGGAGGGGGGGAGGGGTTGGAAGGGACCTCAAAAGATGAGACTCTAAGCCCTCTGGCAGAGCAGGGTCACCCAGGGCAGCTCACACAGGAACACATCCAGGTGGGGTTTGGAAAGGCTGCAGAAAAGACTCCACAACCTCTCTGGGCAGCCTGCTCCAGGCTCCAGCACCCTCACAGGGACAAAGTTTCCCCTCCTCTTCCCCTGGCACCTCCCTTGCTCCAGCTGGCACCCAGTGTCCCTTGTGCTGCCCTTGGCCAGCCCTGAGCAGAGCCTGGCTGCATCCTGCCCACACTGCCCTGCACATCTCTAGCACAGCACTGAGGGCAGACCTCAGGCTGCTCTGCTGCCAGCTGCCAGCCCCAGCTCCCTCAGCCTGCCCTCACAGGAGATGGTCACTGCCTGCAGCAGCCTGGGGGCTCTGGCCTGGGCTCTCCCAAGCAGTTCCCTGAGCTCCTTCTGGAACTGAGGGGCCCAGAAGTGGACACAAGATTCCAGCTGTGGCCTCAGCAGGGCAGAGGAGAGGGACAGGAGAACCTCTCTTGACCTACTCAGCACAGCCTTTCTAATCCACCCCAAGATGCCCTTGGCCTTTTTGGCCACCAGGGCACTTTGCTGTTTAGCATCACTGACTGCTGCTGGACTCAAGCAATTCCCTGCAGTCCTTCTTGGATCCAGAACTAGACAGAGGATTGCAGATGTGGCCTCAGCTTGGCAGAGGAGAGGAACAGGAGAACCTCTCTTGACCTACTCAGCACAGCCCTTCTAACCCAGTCCAGATGCCCTTGGCCTTTTTGGCCACCAGGGCACTCTGCTGTCTACCATCACTGGCTGGTGCAGTAAATGCTGCTTGAAATCCTCTACACTGTTTAAACTCCTATACTTCAAAGAGCAAAAAAAAAACCAGTGGTAGCAGAGATTCTGACCCTGGAAGCAGCCTCTCTCAAAACCATGCAATCATGTAGGTTGCACAAGCCCTATCAGCTCACCCAGCCCCAACCATTCTCTAACTCTCTGCCCAGGCTGGGGCTAAGCCATGGCTCTCAGCACCACAGCTCTGCCTCTGGGAAATCCCTCCAGGGATGGGCATTCAGCCACCTCCATGGGCAGCCTGTGCCAGGCTTGGAGAACCTTTCCAGTCAAAAAGCTTCTTCTCATATTCAACCTAAATGTCCCCTGGTGGAATTTGAGGCTGTTTCCTCTCTTTCTACCTCTTGAACCAGAGAATCATGGAATCATTAATGTTGGAAAAGACCTCTAAGCTCATCAAGTCCAACTTGTTCCTAGGGAGAAGAGACCAGCCTAGGTTGGATGAGGCCTTGAGTGACCTGTTCTAGTGGGAGGTGTCAGGCAGGGGGTTGGAACTGGCTGAGCTTGGAGGTATCTTCCAACCTAAATCATTCCATGATTCTATGAACCCACACCTGACTCCAATCTCCTTTCAGGGATAGCTGTAGGGAGCCAGAAGGTCTCTCCTCAGCCTCCTTCTCTCCAGACTGAACAACTCCACATCCCTCACTCTTTGAGGACCCTTCTAGTGGAGAGTTTTCTTCTCACAGCCAACCTAAACCTCCCCTGCTGCAACTTGAAGCCGTTTGATAGCATCACATCACAGTAGCAGTTGGAAGAGACCTGTGGAGATCGCCAAGTCCAACCCTCTGGCACAGCAGGATCACTTGGGGCAGGTCAGCTATGGAAGTGAAGGCAGAGAAGGCAGGAAGGTGTGCAAACCAGCTGGAGTGGCCACTGGAGCTTCAGAAATGGCAGGAGGAGAGCTGAGCGGACAGGAATCGGAGCGGCTCCGCCAGGAGCGCGGCAATGCAGTATTCATGAGCCCAGCTTTGAGGCAGCCTCTGCTGCTAGGTTTGGAAGCTGTCTGAGATCTGCAGACTTTTCAAACCACTTAAATATAATCAAGCCTGCACTGATTATATCATGATTGCTGGCAGTTGCTGTCTGTCAGGCTGAAAGAACTTCTCCTCCTCGCTGTAATTTCCCTGGCCAAGCGGAGTCTGAATTTCACCTCAGTTTCTCCTGCTTGATGCCTTCTTTCAGAGCTCAAATCTTGTTGCCCCCAAACCTTTTTTCCCCCTTTTTTTTCCTCCTATTATTTTGCCCCTTTTTTTTCTTTCCCCCTCTTTTTTTTTCCCTTCCCTCTCCTTCTTTTTCCTTCTCTCTGACTGCATTTATTCCCCTCCCCCCCTTTTTTTTCCTCTCCCCCCTTTTTTTCCCTTCCCCCTCCTTCTTTTTCCTTCTCTCTATTTCGACTGCATTTGTTCCCTTCCCCCTCCTTCTTTTTCCTTCTCTCTATTTTGACTGCATTTGTTCCCTTCCCCCTCCTTCTTTTTCCTTCTCTCTATTTTGACTGCATTTCTTCCCCTCCCCCTCCTTTTTATTCCTCTTCCCCCTCCTTCTTTTTCCTTCTCTCTATTCTGACTGCATTTCTTCCCTTCCCCCTCCTTTTTCCTTCCCTCTGACTGCATTTATTTCCCCCCCCTTTTTTTCCTCTCCTCCTTTTTTTTTCCTTTCCCCTCCTTCTTTTTCCTTCTCTCCATTTTGACTGCATTTCTTCCCTTCCCTCTCCTTCATTTTCCTTCTCTCCATTTTGACTGCATTTCTTCCCTTCCCCCTACTTCTTTTTCCCCTCTATTTTGATTGCATTTCTTCCCTTCCCCCTCCTTTTTTCCCCCTCTCTCTATTTCGACTGCATTTCTTCCCTTCCCCCTCCTTTCTTTTTCCTTCTCTCCATTTTGACTGCATTTCTTCCCTTTCCCCTACTTCTTTTCCCTCTCTCTATTTTGACTGCATTTCTTCCCTTCCCTCTCATTCTTTTTCCTTCTCTCTATTTTGACTGCATTTCTTCCCTTCCTCCTCCTTTTTATTCCACTTCCCCCTCCTTCTTTTTCCTTCTCTCTATTCTGACTGCATTTCTTCCCTTCCCCCTCCTTTTTTTTCCCCTCTCTATATTTTGACTGCATTTCTTCCCTTCCCCCTCCTTCTTTTCCCTCTCTCCATTTTGACTGCATTTCTTCCCTTTCCCCCTCCTTCTTTTTCCTTCTCTCTATTTTGACTGCATTTCTTCCCTTCCCCCTCCTTCTTTTCCCTCTCTCTATTTTGACTGCATTTCTTCCCTTCCCCCTCCTTCTTTTCCCTCTCTCCATTTTGACTGCATTTCTTCCCTTCCCTCTCCTTCTTTTCCCTCTCTCTATTTTCACTGCATTTCTTCCTTTCCCCCTCCTTCTTTTTCCTTCTCTCCATTTTGACTGCATTTCTTCCCTTCCCTCTCCTTCTTTTCCCTCTCTCTATTTTGACTGCATATCTTCCCTTCCTCCTCCTTTTTATTCCCCTTCCCCCTCCTTTTTATTCCACTTCCCCCTCCTTCTCTTTCCTTCTCTCCATTTTGACTGCATTTCTTCCCTTCCCCCTCCTTTTTTTTCCTTCTCTCTAATCTGACTGCATTTCTTCCTTTCCCTCTCCTTCGTTTTCCTTCTCTCTATTTTGACTGCATTTCTTCCCTTCCCTCTCCTTTCTTTTTCCTTCTCTCCATTTTGACTGCATATCTTCCCTTCCCCCTCTTTTTTTTCCCCCTCTCTCTATTTTGACTGCACTTGTTCACCTGGTATCTACCAAACTGGAATGCTCCCTGTGTTATGGGTAGGGAGTGCAAATAAAAAAGAAGGAATAATCATATGAAGACCCTATTAATATTTTATTAGCATCCTTTTTTCTTCCTGAGACTGAATGACAGCTACCCCAAGATAGCTGCCTTTAATTATTTCATTCCCCCCCCCCACCCCTTCAACCTGTATTCCTCTTGTCACTGTCTTTTCCCAGCATCAATCCAGTCAGATGTGTTTCATTATTATTACCAGAAGCCTCCAGCAGGCTGTAATTACCCTAAAGAATTTCTTATCTTTTATTTCTGAAGCTAAGATTTTCTCCCCCTTTCCCTTCTTTTCATTTTGCCTTTTTTTTTCCCTCCTCCTCTTTTCCTTAATAATTCATTTTTTTAATATATTTAGGTAAGATCTGTAATTAACCTTGCAGCTGTTGATAGTCTGCTCCAGTCTGTAAGGAGAACACTTCACAAAGCTTCTTTTTTTGTACAAGCCCAAGCCCCTCTTTCCCTGCTCTCCTGTCGGTTACAGTAATGAGATTCCTGCCTTCAAAGAGAGGAACAAAATGCAGACAACAAATTCCCTTTGGGATTGCTCTGCAGAATCCATTTTTAATGCTAGGATAATGAAAAGGCCTGCTCCTAAGAGCAGGCAGTGTTGTAGTTCCAGGCATTTCCCACCTGCACTTCCTTAGGGTTGGTCAAGGATGCAGAGGTGGCTGCATGGAGGCAGATGTGTGACAGCCTCTATTGCCCTAGAAGGGAAGGAGTAGGAGAGTAGCAGCCTTACACCAGCTTTGGGCTGGGGAGGGACCATGCCAGAGGTGACAGACACTAAAGGCACTTGTGTAAACTACATATGTATTTATTTATTTATATCATAGAATCAAGCAGGTTGGAAGAGACCTCCAAGCTCATCCAGCCCAACCTAGCACCCAGCCCTAGCGAATCATAGAATCAAGCAAGTTGGAAGAGACCTCCAAGCTCATCTATCCCAACCTAGCACCCAGCTCTGGCCAATCATAGAATCAAGCAGGTTGGAAGAGACCTCCAAGCTCATCCAGCCCAACCTAGCACCCAGCCCTGGCCAATCATAGAATCAAGCACGTTGGAAGAGACCTCCAAGCTCGTGCAGTCCAACCTAGCACCCAGCCCTAGCCAATCAATCAGACCATAGCACTAAGTGTCTCAGTCAGGCTTTGCTTGAACACCTGACAACACCAGAGACCCTGGAATGAGTCACCCAGGGAGGTGTTGGAGTCGCCGTCCCTGGAGGTATCATCATCAGTATCATCAGGGTTGGAAGAGACCTCACAGATCATCAAGTCCAACCCTTTACCACAGAGCTCAAGGCCAGACCATGGCACCAAGTGCCACGTCCAGTCCTGCCTTGAACAGCTCCAGGGACGGCGACTCCACCACCTCCCCGGGCAGCCCATTCCAGTGTCCAATGACTCTCTCAGGGAAGAACTTTCTCCTCACCTCCAGCCTAAATCTCCCCTGGCACAGCCTGAGGCTGTGTCCTCTTGTTCTGGTGCTGGCCACCTGAGAGAAGAGAGCAACCTCCTCCTGGCCACAACCTCCCCTCAGGTAGTTGCAGACAGCAATAAGATCTCCCCTGAGCCTCCTCTTCTCCAGGCTAACCAATCCCAGCTCCCTCAGCCTCTCCTCGTAGGGCTGTGCTCAAGGCCTCTCCCCAGCCTCGTCGCCCTTCTCTGGACACGCTCAAGCATCTCAATGTCCCTCCTAAACTGGGGGGCCCAGAACTGGACACAATATCTGTGCAATCTCTGGCATGGATCTTCATGAGTTCAGGCCCTGTGTGTGTGGGTGCAGACAATCCAAAGCCTGTGCACTGGTTCTCTCAGTGGCAATGGCTTTTAGCAGGCAATAAGCAGCGGGCATGCAAAGCGTGTGCAGCTGCTGGGAGTCTGAGCTCCTTAGGTAAAGCAGGATCAGGTCCTGATAGCAATACAGCTTGCAGATGTGCACAACTGGCTTAGGAGCCTACAGGCTCCTTTTATATGTATTATGTGCAGGCTGAAATGAACTCTGCATGAAAGGTACACGGGCAGGTAAGCTGCGATTGAATCAAAGGTGAGGTCTGAGCCTCAGAGAGCATCGGATCAACGCAATGGCATCCGAGCCTGTGGGTCCCAGCTGAGCTGTGGGTAGGGTCTGAGCACGTTGCTTACCCCTGCACCCCCATTTATTGACTGTGGGCCGAGATTAATGGCCTCTTTGGCCACTAGAGTGACCAATCAGGTTGGCAGTAAGCCAAACCCTACCATAAGCAAGACAGGACGTGGCACTTGGTGCCACGGTCTGGCCTTGAGCTCTGTGGTAAAGGGTTGGACTTGATGATCTGTGAGGTCTCTTCCAACCCTGATAATACTGTGATAATAGGCAGAGGTTGTTTGCCTGGACTCTCCCAAATATGGCCAGTAGGACAAGGGAGGTTATTCTGCCCCTGTACTCAGCACTGGTCAGGCCACACCTTGAGTGCTGTGTCCAGTTCTGGGCCCCTCAGTTCAAGAAAGATGTTGAGGTGCTGGAAGGTGTCCAGAGAAGGGCAACAAAGCTGGTGAGGGGCCTGGAGCACAAATACTATGAGGAGAGGCTGAGGGAGCTGGGGGTGTTTAGCCTGGAGAAGAGGAGGCTCAGGGGTGATCTTATTACTGTCTACAACTACCTGAAGGGAGGTTGTAGCCAGGTGGGGGTGGCCTCTTCTCCCAGGCAACCAGCAATAGAACAAGGGGACACAGTCTCAAGTTGTGCCAGGGTAGGTCTAGGCTGGATGTTAGGAAGAAGTTCTTCCCAGAGAGAGTGATTGGCATTGGAATGGGCTGCCCAGGGAGGTGGTGGAGGCACTGTCCCTGGGGGTCTTCAAGCAAAGCCTGGATGAGGCACTTAGTGCCATGGTCTGGTTGACTGGCTAGGGCTGGGTGCTAGGTTGGACTGGATGATCTTGGAGGTCTCTTCCAACCTGCTTGATTCTATGATTCTATGATTCTATATGAGGATCACATGGATTTGCCCCAGGGAGACACGAGCTGGGTGGCTTGCACAACCTGTTTACAACCGGGAGTCCTGGCAGAAAGACATGTCCAGGCATGTATAGGCATAAACAAGCCTCTTTTTGGGCCTACAGGCCCTCCACCACAGTGGGAAATGGCTGAGAGCAAGCCTGAGGAACAGGCCCTGGGGGTCCGGGCTGAGGAAAAGCTCAACAGGAGGCTGCAGTGTGAGTGCAGCCCAGACACAACCCTGTGCTGGGCTGCAGCAAGAGCAGTGTGGGCAGCAGGGCAAGGGAGGGGATTCTGCCCCTTGGCTCTGCTCTCCTCACACCCCACCTGCACTCCTGGGTGCACTTCTGGAGCCCCCAGCACAAGCAGGACATGGAAGTGTTGGAGCCAGCCCAGAGGAGGCCACCAAGATGCTGAGAGGGCTGCAGCAGCTGTGCTGTGAGGAGAGGCTGAGAGAGTTGGGGCTGTGCAGCCTGGAGAGGAGAAGGCTTCCAGGAGAGCTTGGAGTGGCCTTGCAGGATGTGAAGGAGGCTACAGGAGGGCTGAGGAGGGACTATTGACAAGGTCTTGTCATGTGAGGATGAGGAAGAATGGGTTTGAAGTGGCTGAGAATAGATTGAAGGTGGCTGTTAGGCAGAAGTTGTTTGCAGTGAGGGTGGTGAGACACTGGCACAGGTTGCTCAGGGAGGTTGTGGAGCACAGAAGCACAGAATGTGCTCCACAACCTCCCTGGAGGTGTTGAGGACCAGGCTGGATGAGTCCTTGAATGACCTGTTCTAGTGGGAGGTGTCCCTGCCTGTAGCAGGGGTTTGGAACTGGCTGAGCTTTGAGTTCCCTTCCAACCTAAACCATTCCATGATTCTTTCTATATATACAGCAAAGAATCACAGAATTAACCATGTTGGAAAAGACCTCTAGGATCATCAAGTCCAACCTATCACCTAACCCTAGTTGGGTTGGAAGGGGTCCTCCAAGGGCATCTTGTCCAACTTCCCTGCAGCCAGCAGGGACACCTCCAACTACACAGTGAATCCAACCTTGAAGTTCTCCAGGGATGGAGCCTCAAGCACATCCCTGGGCACCCTGTTCCAGTGTTTTCACCACTCTCCTTGTGCAGAACTTCCTCCTGCCTTGCTCCACCTTCAAACTATTGCCCCTTGTCCTATCATCACAGGCCCTCTCCAGCCTCCCTGTAAGTCTCCTTCAGAATCACAGAAGCATTTTGGTTGGAAAAGCCTTTTAAGCTCACCCAGTCCAACCAGTCTCTAACTCTGATGCTAAGCTCTACAGCTCTCCCTGAGCTCACAGCACTAAGGAATGCAGGCAAACAGGTTAGTCCTGCAGGGCTCAGACCTGAAACTGCAACTGCTTGGCCAAATCCCTCAGCAAAACTGCTCCTGGATGAGTAAGGACTGAGCTCTGCATCATTTTTAGGTAGGTTCAAGCAAGTAAAGTCCATACATAAAGAAAAAGTTAGATAAGTAGATAAAGAAATAGGTAGATGAAAGAATAAACAGATAAATAGATAATTAATTAAGTAAATAGGCAGGCAAATTAATGAATAGTGAAGTAAATAAAATAAGTGAGTAAAGAAGTAGCTACACAAGTAAATAAATCAATAAATAGGTAGGCAAATCAATAAATAGGTAGGCAAATAAACAAATAGATAAGTAAATAAATAAGTAAATAAATAAGTAGTTAGACAAGTACATAAATAAACAGGTAGATAAATGAAGAAACAGGTAAATAGCTAATTAAATTGATAAACAGGCAGATAAATGAATAAATACCTATTTATTCAAGCAATACCTACTTGTTCAAGCCAGTAAATTTCATAAAGAAATAGTTAGGTAAGTAGATAAAGTAAGAAATAGGTAGATAAATGAATAGATAAATAGGTAATTAAATAGATAAATAGGCAGGCAAATAAATAGATAAGGAAATAAAATAAGTAACTAAATAAGTAGTTAGACAAGTAAATAAAGAAATAAATAGGTAGATAAATGAAGAAATAGGTAAATAGCTAATTAAATGAATAAACAGGCAGATAAATGAATAAATAGGTAGGTTCAAGCAAGTAAATTCCAGAAAGAAATAGTTGGGTAAATAGATAAAGTAAGAAATAGGTAGATAAATGAATAATTAGATAAATAGCTAATTAAATAAATAAATAGGTAGGCAAATAAATAGATAAGTAAATAAAACAAGTGAGTAAATAACCAAGTATTTGGACAAGTAAATAAAGAAATAAATAGGTAGATAAATGAATAAATAGATAAATAGCTAATTAAATAAATAAATAGGTAGGCAAATAAATAGATAAGTAAATAAAATAAGTAAGTAAATAACCAAGTATTTGGACAAGTAAATAAAGAAATAAATAGGTAGATAAATGAATAAATAGATAAATAGCTAATTAAATAAACAAATAGGTAGGCAAATAAATAGATAAGTAAATAAAATAAGTAAGTAAATAACCAAGTATTTGGACAAGTAAATAAAGAAATAAATAGGTAGATAAATGAAGAAGCATGTGAATAGCTAATTAAATGAATGAAGAAACAGGTAAATAGCTAATTACATGCATAAATAGGCAGATAAATGAATAAATAGGTAGGTTCAAGCAAGTAAATTCCATAAAGAAATAGTTGGGTAAGTCAATAACTGAATAAAGAGGTAGATAAGTGAATAAATAGGTGATTAAATAAATAAATAGGTAGGCAAATAAATAGATAAGTAAATAAAATAAGTCAGTAAATAAGTAGTTAGACAAGTAAATAAAGAAATAAATAGGTAGATAAATGAAGAAACAGGTAAATAGCTAATTAAATGAATAAATAGGCAGATAAATGAATAAATAGGTAAGGAAAATAAGTAAATAACTATGTAGTTAGATAAGTAATTAAATGAATAAATAGGTAAGTAAATAAAATAAGTAAATAACTATGCAGTTAGATAAGTAATTAAATGAATAAATAGGTAAGTAAATAAAAGAAGTAAATAACTATGTAGTTAGATAAGTAATTAAATGAATAAATAGGTGGATAAATGGAGAAATGGATAAATAGCTAATTAAATAAATTGGCAGATAAATGGAGAAACAGATAAATAGCTATTTGAATAAATAAATAGGCAGATAAATGGAGAAATAGATAAATAGCTAATTAAATAAATAAATAGGCAGATAAATGGAGAAATAGATAAATAGGTAATTAAATAAATAAATAGGCAGATAAATGGACAAATAGATAAGTAAATAAAATAAGCAGATAAGTATTAAATAAAATGAATAAATAAATAGATAAGCAAATAAATTAATAGGTAGATAAATGATGAAATAGATAAATGGATAAGTAAATAAATAGGCAGATAAAGAAATTAATAGATAGGTAAATGAAATAAACAAGCAAATAAATGAAGGAAATAAGTCAATTCAATACATAATTAAATAAAGAGGTTGATAAGTAAATAAATAGGTAGGCAAATGAAGAAATAGATAGATGATTAAATGTATAAACTGGTAGATAGATAAATAGATAAGTAAATAAAATAAGCAAATAAAATAAAGAGATAAAGAAATAGATGAGTAAATAGATAAATAGGTAGACAAAGAGATAAATAGATAAGGAAATGAATAGGCAGATCAATAAATAAATTGATAGGTAAATAAAATAAATAAGCAAATAAATAAGCAAATAAATAAATAAGTTACAAATAAATTCACAGATAAATACATAAGTAGATGAGTGAATAAAATAAGTAAAAATGAAATAAAATAAATAAATACATGGTTAGGTAAGAAAATAAGCTAATAAATAGCGAGGTAGATGAATAAATAGATAAGTGAAAAATCAATTCACAGATATATATATAGATCAGTAAATAAAATAACTAATTTAATTAAGTAAAATAGTTAATAAAATAAATAAACAGGTAAGCAAATAAGCAAATAAATAGGTAGATAAATAAATAGATAAAAAGGTCACTGAGAAATAAATTCACAGATAAATACGTAAATAGATGAGTAAATAAAAGAAGTTAGCAAAATAAGTTGAAAGGTAAATTAAAAAAATAAATAAATAGGTAGATAAATAATTAAATAGGTAAGTAAAAAATAAATTCACAGATAAAGAAATAGATGAGTGAATAAAATAAATAAGTAAATAAAATAAGCAAAGAAGTGAATAAATAAATAGATAGATAAATAAATAGATAGATAAGTTAGAAATAAAATCACAGCTAAATACATAGATAGATGAGTAAATAAAATACATCAGTAAATAAAATAAGCAAAGTGAATAAATAAATAGGTAGGTAAATTAATAAATAGATAAGTTAGAAATAAAATAACAGATAAATACATAAATAGATGAGTAAATAATATACATCAGTAAATAAAATAAGCAAAGTGAATAAATAAATAGGTAGATAAATAAATAAATAAATAGATAAGTTAGAAATAAAATAACAGATAAATACATAAATAGATGAGTAAATAATATCATAGTATCATAGTATCATCAGGGTTGGAAGAGACCTCTCAGATCATAATATACATCAGTAAATAAAATAAGCAAAGTGAATAAATAAATAGGTAAGTAGATAAATAAAGAGATAAGTGAAAAATAAATTCACAGCTAAAGAAATGGATGAGCAAATACAATAAATCAGTAAATAAAATAAGCAAATAAGTAAATAAGTGAATGAATAAGTAGGTAGGTCAATAAATAGATACATAGATAAGTGAAAAATAAATTCACAGCTAAAGAAATGGATGAGCAAATAAAATAAATCAGTAAATAAAATAAACAAATAATTGAATAAATAAATAAGTAGATAAATAAGCAGATAAATAGATAAGTGAAAAATTAATTCACAGATAAAGAAATGGATGAGCAAATACAATAAATCAGTAAATAAAATGAGCAAATAAGTAAATAAGTGAATGAATAAATAGGTAGATCAATAAATAGATAAGTGAAAAATAAATTCACAGATAAAGAAATGGATGAGCAAATAAATCAGTAAATAGATAAGCAAAGTGAATAAATAGGTAGATAAATAAATAAAAAAATAAATAAATGAAAAATAAATTCACAGATAAAGAAATGGATGAGCAAATAAAATAAATCAGTAAATAGATAAGCAAAGTGAATAAATAAATAGGTAGATAAATAAATAAATAACTAGATAGATAAGTGGAAAAAAAATCACAGATAAAGAAATGGATGAGCAAATAAAACAAATCAGTAAATAGATAAGCAAAGTGAATAAATAAATAGGTAGATAAATAAATAGATAAATAGATAAGTGAAAAATAAATTCACAGCTAAAGAAATGGATGAGCAAATAAAATAAACCAGTAAATAAATAAGCAAAGTGAATAAATAAATAGGTAGATAAATAAATAGATAAATAGATAAGTGAAAAATAAATTCACAGCTAAAGAAATGGATGAGCCAATAAAACAAATCAGTAAATAAAATAAGCAAATAAGTGAATTAATAAATAGGTAGATCAATAAATAGATAAGTGAAAAATAAATTCACAGATAAAGAAATGGATGAGCAAATAAAATACATCAGTAAATAGATAAGTAAAGTGAATAAATAAATAGGTAGATAAATAAATAAATAAATAAATAGATAAGTGAAAAAAAAATTCACAGATAAAGAAATGGATGAGCAAATACAATACATCAGTAAATAAAATAAGCAAATAAGCAAATAAGTGAATATATAAATAGGTAGATCAATAAATAGATAAGTGAAAAATAAATTCACAGATAAAGAAATGGATGAGCAAATAAAATACATCAGTAAATAAATAAGCAAAGTAATTAAATAAATAGGTAGATAAATAAATAGATAAATAGATAAGTGAAAAATAAATTCACAGCTAAAGAAATGGATGAGCCAATAAAACAAATCAGTAAATAAAATAAGCAAATAAGCCAATAAGTGAATATATAAATAGGTAGATCAATAAATAGATAAGTGAAAAATAAATTCACAGATAAAGAAATGGATGAGCAAATAAAATACATCAGTAAATAAAATAAGCAAATAAGTGAATGAATAAATAGGTAGATAAATAAATAGATAAGTGAAAAATAAATTCACAGATAAAGAAATGGATGAGCAAATAAAATAAATCAGTAAATAAAATAAGTAAATAAGTGAATAAATAAATAAGTCAAAAATAAATTCACAGATAAAGAAGTGGATGTGTAAAGAAAATAAATCAGTCAATAAAAGAAGCAAATAAGTACCTGTAATAAATAACTAAATAGATAGATAAGTAAGTAAATAAATAAATAGAGAAACAGATCATTAAATTGGCAGATAAATAAGTAAATAGAGAAGTTCATAAATAGGTAGGGCACTAAATAGATAAATAAACCAACGAATGAACCCCAAAAGCAGAGTGACAAAGTGGGAGAGGAAGAGAAGAAGCCACCTCAAGAACTTCAGGCACTCATCTCACACACACACAGAGACAGCCCAGCAACAGCTGTTGACAGTCTAATTCCACCCCAATCCCCAGGCTATAAATCAGATCCTGAATGGAAGAGTGTGGAAAAATGATACTGGAAGAGCCTTGAGAAGCATTACCCACTGGAAAGGGGGAAGAAAGTGGAAGGCAACCCAAAAGGAAGTGTGTTGGTGGTCCAGTGAGGAAAGCACAGATCCAGATTTGGAGTGGGGGGGGAGCTGAGTGGAGACACAATAAACACATTTGGCTGATGTGAACTACTTTGCCTGCTGTTATCTCAAGTTCTCGAGGCTTATTTGTTTTTAGAGCTGTTAGGGACCAAAGCACATGGTGAAAGCTGCTGCTGTTGTGTTGATAAGCTGCTAACAAGCAAGGAACATGTGCTGGTGGTAGGGCAGGGAGACCTAAACATGAGGCAACCACAGAATGGCTGTTACTGCCAGCTGAGCCACCCCCAGGACTTGGTTTCTTAGGCAGAAGATACTAATTGTAGCTTGCCTGGGTGACTCTGGTGAAGTCCTCTAACAGCTAGAACAAGGGGACACAGTCTCAAGTTGTGCCAGGGTAGGTCTAGGCTGGATGTTAGGAGGAAGTTGTTGCCAGAGAGAGTGATTGGCATTGGAATGGGCTGCCCAGGGAGGTGGTGGAGGCACCGTCCCTGGGGGTCTTCAAGAAAAGCCTGGATGAGGCACTTAGTGCCATGGTCTGGTTGATTGGATAGGGCTGGGTGCTAGGTTGGACTGGATGATCTTGGAGGTCTCTTCCAACCTGGTTGATTCTATGATTCTATGATCTTCAGAAGTGCTCATGCCCAGAAGTTCCAGTAACAGACAAGAGGAGATTTGGTTACATGGCAGCAGGATTTCCCCAGCCTGCATTTCATGGACTCGTACCACCTCAGAATGATACAGCCTCAGAATCATACAATCTCAGAGATCATCTACTCCAACCTCCCCACCATGCCCAGGGACACCTCTCAGCTAGACTCAGCTTCTCAAGCCTGCCCCCAAACACCCCCAGGGAGGAAGCATCCACAGCCTCCCTGGGCAGAATGGCTTAGGGTGGAAGGGACCTCAGAGATCATCTACTCCAACCTCCCCACCATGCCCAGGGACACCTCTCAGCTACACTCAGCTTCTCAAGCTCCTCAAGCCTGGCTCTGAACACCCCCAGGGAAGAAGCATCCACCGCCTCGCTGGGCAGAATGGCTTAGGGTGGAAGGGACCTCAGAGCTCATACACTCCAACCTCCCCACCCTGCCCATGGACACCTCTCAGCTACACTCAGCTTCTCAAGCTCCTCAAGCCTGGCTCTGAACACCCCCAGGGAAGAAGCATCCACTGCCTCCCTGGGCAGAATGGCTTAGGATGGAAGTGACCTCAGAGCTCATACACTCCAACCTCTCCACCATGCCCAGGGACATCTCTCAGATAGACTCAGCTGCTCAAGGTCTCATCCAGCTTTTGTGTTGAGAAGCTGCTAACAAGCAAGGAAGCTGTGCTGGTCTTAGGGCAGTGGCAGGGACACAGAAATAGAAGAGAATCACAGAATGGCTTAGGGCAGAAGGGCCCTCAGAGATCATCCACTCCAACCTCCCCACCATACCCAGGGACATCTCTCAGATAGACTCAGCTGCTCAAGATCTCATCCAGCCTGGCCCTGAACACCCCCAGGCAGGAGGCAGCCACAGCCTCCCCGGGCAGCCTGGGCCAGGCTCTCACCACCCTCACACTCAACAACTTCTGCCTCAGCTCCACTCTCACCCTGCTCTGCCTCAGCTCCAAACCATTCCCCCTTGGCCTGGCTCAGACTCCCTCAGCACAAGTCCCTCTGCAGCCTTCCTGCAGGATGCCTTCAGGCACTGGCAGGCAGCTCTGAGGTGCCCCTGGAGCCTTCTCCTTTGCTGGCTGCACTGCCTCAGCAGAGCTGCTCCAGCCCTTGGAGCATCTTTGTGGCCTCCTCTGGCCTCTCTCCAGCAGCTCCATGTCCTTCTCCTCTCTATCAGTGAAATGTCCTTCATTCAATCTGTAAAATTTCTCTCTGTCCTCTTCAGCTCTTGGAAGGCAGCTCCAAGATCCTCCTGGAACCTTCTCCTCTGCCAGCTTCACCCCCTCCACCCCCCAGCTCCCTCAGCCTGTGCTCACAGCAGAGCTGCTCCAGCCCTTGGAGCATCTTTGTGGCCTCCTCTGGACTCTCCATTTCCTGGACATCATTAGGATTTTAAAGCCAATCTAAAAAAAGCTAAGCTGGGATTTCCTGTAGAACATTAAAGCTGCATTTCTTCTGCTGTTCCTAGAAGCTGAACTGATGGAGAGGCAGCTCCAATGCACTCTGGGCTGAACCCAGCTTCCAGTTTCATCACTGAAAGCCATGCAAGTGTACTAGGTGAATAAATGTCTTCCTGACCCAATTACTCCTAATGGGATCTACATAGCAAAAGAAAATCAATGGCACTGTCTTTAAAGATGCCTTCAGAATGCTTGAGGATTGACCTCTGCTGCACTCATTCATCTTCAGAACATTCCCCCACTTCTCTGCTGTTTGCCTTTGTGAATGATGCCAACCTATTGTCAGTTGGGTAAGCAATGTTCTCCTGCAGTCTCTGCAGCAGTACTAAGGAGCTAGGACAGCTGCAGCCCAAGCCAGGAGGCTGTATCTCACCTGAGGGCAGGGATGGCATCCAGAAGGATCTTAAGAGGCTTGAGGAGTGGGTTGGTGCCAACTGTGTGAGGTTCAACAAGCCACAGTGCAAGGTTCTTTATCTGCATCAGGCCAAACCCAAGCATAAAACTAGGCTGGGGGGCAGAGTGGGTTGAGAGTATCCCTGAAGAAAGAGGATAGATCAGACCTTCAAATAGGTTCCACTGAATCAAACTCAATGGATGATCAAGTCCTAAAATGCTCAAGTCTCAACTGGAACCTCAGGAGTTCAAGCCTGCAAAGAGCAGCCCTGAGGAAGGAGCCCTGGGGGTGTTGAGTGCTGAGCAGCTGCCCAGGAGCCAGCTGTGCCCTTCTGCAACCCAGCAGGCAGCTGTGTGCTGGGCTGCAGCCAGAGCAGTGTGGGCAGCAGGGCAGGAGAGGGGATTGTACCCCTGGACTCTGCCAGAGGTGCTGGGATAATTGCTGTCAGTGTGCAGAGGATTTCAAACTCCAGCTCTGCTCTGAACGAGGCAGAAGTGCAGCCAGATGGGTCAGACCTTCAAATAGGATCCACTGAATCAAACTCAATGGATGATCAAGTCTCAACTGGAACCTCAGGAGTTCAAGCCAACAAAAAGCAGCCCTGAGGAAAGAGCCTTAGGGGTGTTGGGTGCTGAGCAGCTGCCCAGGAGCCAGCTGTGCCCTCCTGCAGCCCAGCAGGCAGCTGTGTGCTGGGCTGTAGCCAGAGCAGTGTGGGCAGCAGGGCAAGAGAGGAGATTCTGCCCCTTGGCTCTGCTCTGACCTCATCTCCAATCCTGCCTCTAGCTCTTCTGTCCCCAGCAGAAGAAGGACACAGAGCTGCTGGAGAGAGGCCAGAGGAGGCCACAAAGATGATGCCAAGGCTGGAGCAGCTCTGCTGTGAGCACAGGCTGAGGGAGCTGGAGGGGTGCAGCCTGCAGAGGAGAAGGCTCCAGGGGCACCTCAGAGCTGCCTGCCAGTGCCTGAAGGGATCCTGCAGGAAGGCTGCAGAAGGAATTTTCCTGAGAGTGCCTAGAGACAGGCCAAGGGGGAATGGTTTGGAGCTGAGGCAGAGCAGGGTTAGAGTGGAAGTGAGGAAGAATGATTGAAATTCAGACAGCTAAAAGGATGTGTCTAGAAATTGAGAAGAACAAGGACAACAAGAAAGATGTGGACACAGCAATTTTGGGACATTGGAAGAGACTTCCAACCTCATCCAGTCCAACCCATCACCCAGCAGCACAGAATCATAGAATCAAACAGGTTGGAAGAGGCTCATCCAGTCCAACCTAGCACCCAGCCCTGCCCAAGCAACCAGACCATGGCACTAAGTGCCCCAGCCAGGCTTGGCTTCAACGCCTCCAGGGATGGGGACTCCACCACCTCCCTGGGCAGCCCATTCCAATGCCAATCACTCTCTCTGACAACAACTTCCTCCTAACATCCAGCCTAGACCTGCCCTGGCACAGCTTGAGGTTGTGTCCCCTTCTTCTGCTGCTGGGTGCCTGGGAGCAGAGCCCAACCCCACCTGGAAACAACCTCCCTTCAGGGAGCTGCAGACAGCAATGAGCTCTCCCCTGAGCCTCCTCTTCTTGACACAGCCTGAGACTGTGTCCCCTTGTTCTGTCTCTGGATGCCGGGGAGCAGAGCCCAACCCCACCTGGCAACAACCTCCCTTCAGGTAGCTGTAGAGAGCAATGAGGTCTGCTCTGAGCATCCTCTTCTCTTGGCTGTACACCTTCAGCTCCCTAAAACCTGAGCTTCCAAGTTGCAAAACTATTCTTCAGTGTTAAGGATGAAGAGCAGATCTTCCTGGCAAGGAGCTGGGGACAGAATATTCCCCATGTGCCTGCTGTGGAATTTCCTACAGAGTTGAGTTGAGGTTTTTTTGCCTTTCCCTCAAGCTGGTGCTGGCTGCCATCTGAAGTAGGCAGGAGTGCACAGGCTGAGGTTTGCTGCTCCTTCTCTCTTCCCCACATGGCACTTCCTCTGCTTCCAAATCGAGATGGAGTGGATTTGCTTCTGCTGACTGTTTCCCCAACACCACCATTCAGCACATCCAGGGAGATTGATGATTTCTTGGGGAAAGGAGGCTGGGGCTGGGGGGGGATCCTTTTAGTTGTCATCTTCCCAGGTTATATTAAAGTACCAACTCAGGGAGGGCTGCAATCTGGGCTGCAATCAATAAACCTGGATCCATTTGTGCTTCATTTACCACAAATGAATTCTCTTTCAGTTCCCTCCCCCCACCAAGTCATTTCTTAGCCAATTGATGTCCCCAGGAAAACTGATGCCAACCAGTGCAGGTGTGCCCAGCAGAAGAAGGACACAGAGCTGCTGGAGAGAGGCCAGAGGAGGCCACAAAGATGCTCCAAGAGCTGGAGCAGCTCTGCTGTGAGCACAGGCTGAGGGAGCTGGTGGGGTGCAGCCTGCAGAGGAGAAGGCTCCAGGGGAACCTCAGAGCTGCCTGCCAGTGCCTGAAGGCATCCTGCAGGAAGGCTGCAGAGGGACTTGTGCTGAGGGGGTCTGAGCCAGGCCAAGGGGGAATGGTTTGGAGCTGAGGCAGAGCAGGGTGAGAGTGGAGCTGAGGCAGAAGTTGTTGAGTGTGAGGGTGGTGAGAGCCTGGCCCAGGCTGCCCAGGGAGGCTGTGGCTGCCTCCTGCCTGGGGGTGTTCAGGGCCAGGCTGGATGAGATCTTGAGCAGCTGAGTCTATCTGAGATATGTCCCTGGGCATGGTGGGGAGGTTGGAGTAGATGAGCTTGGAGGTCCCTTCTGCCCTAAGCCATTCTGTGATTCTCTTCTATTTCTGTGTCCCTGCCACTGCCCTAAGACCAGCACAGCTTCCTTGCTTGTTAGCAGCTTCTCAACACAAAAGCTGGATGAGACCTTGAGCAGCTGAGTGTAGCTGAGAGGTGTCCATGGGCATGGTGGGGAGGTTGGAGTAGATGATCTCTGAAGTCCCTTCCACCCTAAGCCATTCTGTGATTCTGTGAGTTTCTTCCAGTGTGTGAGTAGTCAGAGAGAGTCAGCAGCAGTGTCCTTCGGGGCCCCACAGTGTGCCCAGCTGGCCAAGAAGGCAAGTGACATCCTGGGCTGGCTCAGGAGCAATGTGACCATCAGGACAAGGGAGGTTCTTCTGCCCCTGTGCTCAGCACTGCTCAGGCCACCCCTGGAGTGCTGTGTCCAGTTGTGGGCTCCTGAATTCAAGAATCATAGAATCGACCAGGTTGGAAGAGATCTCCAACATCATCCTGTCCAACCTAGCACCCAGCCCTGTCCAATCAAATAAGAGAGATGTTGAGGTGCTGGAAGGTGTTGAGATCAGGGCAGCAAGGCTGGGGAGGGGCCTGGAGCAGAGCCCTGTGAGGAGAGGCTGAGGGAGCTGGGGGTGTTTGGCCTGCAGCAGAGGAGGCTCAGGGCAGAGCTCACTGCTGCCTGCAGCTCCCTGCAGGGAGGCTGTAGCCAGGTGGGGTTGGGCTCTGCTGCCAGGCACCCAGCAACAGAACAAGGGGACACAGCCTCAAGCTGTGCCAGGGCAGGCTGAGGCTGGATGTTGTTAGGAAGTTGTTGTCAGAGAGAGTGATTGGCATTGGAATGGGCTGCCCAGGGAGGTGGTGGAGTTGCCATGCCTGAAGGTTCAGCCCACACATGAGGAGGAAGTTGTTGAGCATGAGAGTGGTGAGAGGCTGGAATGGGTTGCCCAGGGAGGTGGCTGAGGCCCCATGGCTGGAGGTGTTTAAGGCCAGGCTGGCTGAGGCTGTGTGCAGCCTGCTCTAGGGTAGGGTGTCCCTGGGCAGGGCAGGGGGTTTGGAACTGGCTGATCCTTGTGGTGCCTTCCAACCCTGCCAGGTTCTATGATTCTAGGTGTTTAAGAGCAGGCTGGATGAGGCACTCAGTGCCATGGGTTAGTTAATCAGAAGGTGATAGCTGCTAGGTTGTACTCAATGATCTCGAAGGTCTTTTCCAACCTGCTTCATTCTCTGAGCCTCACCACTTGCACAGCCCCAGGCTATGCCACGAAAACAGAAGGGAAACTTTGTCACTGTGAAGGTGCTGGAGGCCTGGAGCTGGCTGCCCAGAGAGGCTGTGGAGTCTCCTTCTCTGGAATCTTTCCAAAGCCACCTGGATGTGAGCTGCCCTGAGTGACCCTTCTATGGAAGGGAGTTTGCAGGGGATGACTTTTGGAGGTCCCTTCCAACCCCTACCCTTGCATGACTTTGAGATTTCAAGGGTCTTTAGATGCTCAGCCCTGCCACCACCTCTAGGAAATGCAGTTAGTTGTCTCAAAATTCAGAGCTTTATGATTCTAACCTTTTTTAAATGTTGGGGGTTTATCTCCCCCCCCCCCCCCCCAATGTTTCTGCCTCAAATATGTTGCTTTAAGGAGCTTGTTTCATCTCTGGCTATAATTGCTATTGCTCCCAGCAGGAGGAGACAGCTGGATGATGGATCTGCCAGAGGTGCTGGGATAATTGCTGTCAGTGTGCAGAGGATTTCAAACTCCAGCTCTGCTCTGAACGAGGCAGAAGTGCAGCCAAAGTGATGGATCAGACCTTCAAATAGGTTCCACTGAATCAAACTCAATGGATGATCAAGTCCTAAAATGCTCAAGTCTCAACTGGAACCTCAGGAGTTCAAGCCTGCAAAGAGCAGCCCTGAGGAAAGAGCCCTGGGGGTGTTGGGTGCTGAGCAGCAACCCAGGAGCCAGCTGTGCCCTCCTGCAACCCAGCAGGCAGCTGTGTGCTGGGCTGCAGCCAGAGCAGTGTGGGCAGCAGGGCAGGAGAGGGGATTGTACCCCTGGACTCTGCCAGAGGTGCTGGGATAATTGCTGTCAGTGTGCAGAGGATTTCAAACTCCAGCTCTGCTCTGAACGAGGCAGAAGTGCAGCCAGATGGGTCAGACCTTCAAATAGGATCCACTGAATCAAACTCAATGGATGCTCAAGTCTCAACTGGAACCTCAGGAGTTCAAGCCGACAAAAAGCAGCCCTGAGGAAAGAGCCTTAGGGGTGTTGGGTGCTGAGCAGCTGCCCAGGAGCCAGCTGTGCCCTCCTGCAGCCCAGCAGGCAGCTGTGTGCTGGGCTGCAGCCAGAGGAGTGTGGGCAGCAGGGCAGGAGAGGGGATTGT
Organism: Pogoniulus pusillus; assembly: GCF_015220805.1. Taxonomy (NCBI): domain Eukaryota; kingdom Metazoa; phylum Chordata; class Aves; order Piciformes; family Lybiidae; genus Pogoniulus; species Pogoniulus pusillus. The sequence goes on from NC_087270.1 coordinate 3,930,559, forward strand.
ACCCCTGGACTCTGCCAGAGGTGCTGGGATAATTGCTGTCAGTGTGCAGAGGATTTCAAACTCCAGCTCTGCTCTGAACGAGGCAGAAGTGCAGCCAGATGGGTCAGACCTTCAAATAGGATCCACTGAATCAAACTCAATGGATGCTCAAGTCTCAACTGGAACCTCAGGAGTTCAAGCCGACAAAAAGCAGCCCTGAGGAAAGAGCCTTAGGGGTGTTGGGTGCTGAGCAGCTGCCCAGGAGCCAGCTGTGCCCTCCTGCAACCCAGCAGGCAGCTGTGTGCTGGGCTGCAGCCAGAGGAGTGTGGGCAGCAGGGCAGGAGAGGGGATTGTACCCCCGGGCTTTGCTGAGACCTCACCTCCAATCTTGCCTCTAGCTCTTCTGTCCCCAGCAGAAGAAGGACACAGAGCTGCTGGAGAGAGGCCAGAGGAGGCCACTAAGATACTTCAAGAGCTGGAGCAGCTCTGCTGTGAGCACAGGCTGAGGGAGCTGGGGGGGGTGCAGCCTGCAGAGGAGAAGGCTCCAGGGGCACCTCAGAGCTGCCTGCCAGTGCCTGAAGGGATCCTGCTATTGGAATGGGCTGCCCAGGGAGGTGGTGGAGTCCCCATCCCTGGAGGTGTTGAAGCCAAGCCTGGCTGGGGCACTTAGTGCCTTGGTCTGGTTGGTTGTCTAGAGCTGGGTGCTAGGTTGGGCTGGGTGAGCTTGGAGGTCTCTTCCTACCTGGCTGATTCTATGATTCTATGCAGGAAGGCTGCAGAGGGACTTGTGCTGAGGGGGTCTGAGACAGGCCAAGGGGGAATGGTTTGGAGCTGAGGCAGAGCAGGGTTGGAGTGGAGCTGAGGAAGAAGTTGTTGAGTGTGAGGGTGGTGTGAGTCTGACACAGGCTGCACAGGGAGGCTGTGGAGCCACCATCACTGGTGGTGCTACAGAAGGTCAGAGCTGTGGTGCTGAGGGCCACGGTTTAACCCCAGGCTTGGCAGAGTTAAGAGAATGCTTGGACTGGAAGATCTTAAAGGGCTTTTGCAACCCAAACATGATTCTAATGGTGATGAAAAGAGCAATACCACAGCACTACCTTCCTGCCTGTGTCTGCTATGGTTGCTCCTCTCATCCTTCTCCTTTCTATACAACTGCAAATGAAAGTGAATTAAAAGCCAAGTGGTTGCAGTCAGCCCAGGAGTCGTTTCAAACCCAGGATGCAATTGAATTTGCATTGAAGGCAGGCAGCAGAAACGGCAGAGGTAGCTAATTACTTTCAGATGCTTCATTCCAGGTTGCTCTGGGGCTTCCCAGAAGCAAGGAAGGTGTGGCAGAGAGTCAAGTGGTGGTTTGAAACGTGGAAACAAAGGTTGTATTATCAAGCTGATAGGGCTGCAGGGCTGCAATCTGTGGCCATGCCAAATCTGAGTTCTGCTCCCTCAAGCAGTGGGAGCTGCTTTCTTTGCTTTGCAGTGTGGCTGATCTGAAATACAGCATTAGCTGTGGTGGAGCTGAAAAGTCCCACATCACAGATCCAGACCTGGTTTCATAACCCAGCTGGGCAGGAGACAGCAATGGGCACTGCCACCACAGAAGGCCAAAGGCAGGCTGGGCTGCATCCACAGCAGCATGGCCAGAGATGGAGAGAGGGGACCTTGCCTCTCTGCTCTGGGGAGACCTCACCTGCATGGCTGTGCCCAGATCTGGTGTCTGCAGCACAAGTTGGAGATTAACATCATGGAGCAGTTCCAGAGGAGCCATGAAGATCATAGAAAGACATGAAGCAGGTTGGAAGAGACCTCCAAGCTTACCCAGCCCAACCTAGCACCCAGCCCTAGCCAATCAACCAGACCATGGCTTGGCTTGGTGTGTCCCAGTGCCCCAGCCAGGCTTGGCTTCAACACCTCCAGGCATGGCCACTCCACCACCTCCCTGGGCAGCCCATTCCAATGCCAATCACTCTCTCTGACAACAACTTCCTCCTAACATCCAGCTTCAGCCTCCCCTGGTACAGCTTCAGGCTGTGTCCCCTTGTTCTGTCGCTGGTTGCCTGGCAGCAGAGCCCAACCCCACCTGGCTACAGCCTCCCTTCAGGGAGCTGCAGACAGCAATGAGCTCTGCCCTGAGCCTCCTCTGCTGCAGGCCAAACACCCCCAGCTCCCTCAGCCTCTCCTCACAGGGCTCTGCTCCAGGACCCTCCCCAGCCTTGCTGCCCTGCTCTCAACATCTTCCAGAACCTATGATTCCATGATTCCATGACTCTCTGATTCCATGAATCTATGAATCTATGAAACTATGACTCTATGAAACTATGAAGCTATAAAAGTAGGAAGCTATGAATATATGATTCCATGAATCTATGAATGTATGAAGCTATGAAACTTTGAAGTTATGAATGTATGAAGATATGATTCCATGAAGCTATGAAGCTATGAAACTATGAATCCATGAATCCATGAATCTATGAAGCTATGATTCCATGAAGCTATGAAGCTGCAAAGCTATGAAACTAGGAAGCTATGAAGCTATGATGCCATGAATCTATGAAGTTATGAAACTAGGAAGCTATGAAGCTATGATTCCATGAAGCTCTAAATCTGTGAAGGTATGATTCCATGAATCTATGAAGCTATGAATCTATGAAGCTATGATTCCATGAATCTATGAAGCTATGAAACTAGGAAGCTATGAAGCTATGATTCCATGAATCTATGAAGCTATGAAACTAGGAAGCTATGAAGCTATGATTCCATGAAGCTCTGAGTCTATGAAGCTATGATTCCATGAATCTATGAAGCTATGATTCCATGAATCTATGAAGCTATGAAACTAGGAAGCTATGAAGCTATGATTCCATGAAGCTCTGAATCTATGAATCTATGAATCTATGATTCCATGAATCTATGAAGCTATGATTCCATGAATCTATGAAGCTATGAAACTAGGAAGCTATGAAGCTATGATTCCATGAATCTATGTATCTATGAAGCTATGAAGCTAAGATTCCATGAATCTATGAATCTATGAATCTATGAATCTATGAATCTAAGGAGCTATGAAACTATGAATCTGTGATTCTACAAAGTTATGAATCTATGAATCTATGAAGCTATGAAACTATCATCTATGAAGCTATGAAGCTATGAAACTATGAATCTATGATTCCATGAATCTATGAAGCTATGAATCTGTGGAACTATGAAACAATGAAGCTATGAATCTATGAACCTATAAAGCTATGACTCTATGAAGCTATGAAACTATGAAGCTGTGAATCTATGAAACTTTGAAGCTATGAAGCTATGAATCATGAAGGTCATTCCCATCTGTGATCCTACTCGAGGCTGGGACCCTGCCTGGCCATGTGGTGGCTGTTGCTGTCAGCCAGCTCCCTAGATAACACTGACAGTTTGGTTTACTCTGGGCTGCAATCTGAGCAGGGCATGGACCCATCCCCTCTAAAGAGTTGCTTTTGCTCCTCTTAATCTCTCTGAGGGTGAAGGTCTCCCCCAGTGCCTGCTGGGCTGGTAGCCCACTGCTAAGTGAGCAACATTTAAGGAGTAATGGATTTGGGCCATTGCATGCTGGAGTAGGGTCAGTGAGGAGGCAGGCAGCAGAATGTTTTGAAATGGACATCTGGCATGCAGCAAATGCATTTAGGAAGCAATAAACAGCTCATTTTGAATGACTTCTGCAATTGGTTTCAACACAAGCAATTGGGGGGGGGGGGGGGGGGGGAATCCACAAAAACAACAAACCCAAAGTCAAGCTTTTAGAAAGGTCATTTAGTGTCCATCTATAACCCAACTCCTGCTCTTCCACTGCCTCCCAGCCTACGGAGCCCATTGCTGCTCTGGTAATTAATAGAGCCCTCCCCTCTAGCTGGAGCAGCACAAAGGCAGTGCAATGTTGTCCTCGTTATCCAGACTTCATCATTCACCTCTGGAAGGGGCAGGCTGTCTTTGAAAGGAGCTGATTGTTGAAGTCCAAGAGCAGGAGATGGGAAATACTCTGCCTTGTGTCTTCTGAACATGTGGCTCATGTTCAGCTGCCAACCAGCACCCCCTCAGATCCCTCTCTGCTTGTGTCTTCAGGAAAGGGAGGTGGAGTCCACAAGCTTTTAGTGCCTCAGAGGTGACTGAGGAGCCCTTGACAAAGGAGGAAAGACTTTTTGGTATCTCCAGATCCCCAGCTGCAGGAGGTATCTCCAGATCCTCTGCGAGGAGGACAAAGCAAATCTGAATGCTGAAGTGTTTCATTTTCTGAGCCTTACAAGAGGAAAGAGATTTTTTTTCTCTCTCTCTCTTTATTTATTATTAGGGGTGATAGAGGAGAAGCAGGAGCACTGCAAACATGAGCTTCCAGTGGACAGAGGCCAGTTGGAGGCCTGTGTCTAGGGGAGTTCCTCAGGAGCCAGTACTGGGACCAGTTCTGTTCCATCGATGCCCTGGATGTGGGAACAGAGGGCACTGCCAGCAAGCTTGTGATGGCCCCAAATTGCAGAGCCACAGAATTAAGCAGGTTGGAAAAGACCTCCAAGATCATCAAGTCTAACCTAGCACCTTCTAATGAACAAACCCATGGCACTAAGTGCCTCATGCAGCCTCCTCTTAAACACCTCCAGGGATGGGGAACTCCACCACCTCCCTGGGCAGCCCATTCCAATGCCAATCACTCTCTCTGACAACAACTTCCTCCTAACAGCCAGCCTAGACCTCCCCTGGCACAGCTTCACACTGTGGCCCCTTGTTCTGTTGCTGGGTGCCTGGCAGAAGAACCCAACCCCACCTGGCTACAGCCTCCCCTCAGGGAGCTGCAGACAGCAATGAGCTCTGCCCTGAGCCTCCTCTGCTGCAGGCCAAACACCCCCAGCTCCCTCAGCCTCTCCTCACAGGGCTCTGCTCCAGGCCCCTCCCCAGCCTTGCTGCCCTGCTCCAAACACCTTCCAGCACCTCAACATCTCTCTGCAATTCAGGAGCCCACAACTGGACATAGCACTCCAGGGGTGGCCTGAGCAGTGCTGAGCACAGGGGCACAAGAACCTCCCTTGTCCTGCTGCCCACACTGCTCCTGAGCCAGCCTAGGATGCCATTGGCTCTGCTGCCCACCTGGGCACTGCTGCCTCAGCTTCAGCTCCTCTCTGCCAGCACCCCCAGCTCCCTCTCTGCCTGCCTGCTCTCAGCCCCTCTGGCCCCAGCCTGTGGAACTGCTTGGGGTTGTTGTGGCCAAAGTGCAGAGCCTGGCACTTGGCCTTGTTCAAACTCCTAGCACTGGACTGTGCCCATCTGTGCAGCCTGCCCAGGTCCCTCTGCAGAGCCCTGCTGCCCTCTAACAGCTCCACTCTTGCTCCCAACTTGGTGTCATCTGCAAACTCACTGATGGTGAACTCAATCCCCTCATCCAGATCATCAATAAAGATATAGAACAGGACTGGGCCAGCACTGATCCCTGGGGGTCACCACAAGTGACAGAGCAGAGAGGAGCAGTGGCTGACTCCCCATCAGGCTGTGCTGCCATTCAGAGAGACCTGGACAGGCTGTAGTGCTGGGTGGGGAGGAACTGAATGAAATTCACCAAGGCTAAGTGTAAATTTTGGCAGCTGAGAAAGAACAACTGCCACAGACCAGGGAAAGTTGGGGCTGATCTGTTGGAGAGCAGCTCTGGAGTAAAGGAGCTGGGAGTCCTGGTGGACAGAAAGATGTCCAGGAGCCAGCAATGTGCTCTTGGGGCCAAGAAGGCCAAAGTCACCCTGGGGTGGGTTAGAGGGGATGCAGTCAGTCAGTCAAGAGAGATTCTCCCACCCCTCTGCTCTGCCTTGGTGAGGCCACATCTGGCAAATTACATCCAGTTCTGGTGGCTCCAACACAAGAAGGGCATGGAACTGCTGGAGCAGGACTAGAGGAGGTGGAACTCCTCTGCTGTGGAGACAGCATGAGAGGGTTGGGGCTTGGTGATCTTCAGGAGCTGTTCCAACTTGTGATTTTGTGAAGATCACAGAATTACAGAATCAAAGAATGGTCTGGGTTGGAAGGGACTTTGGAGATCATGCCCAACCCTCTGCTAAAGCAGGGCCAGGTCGCACAGGAAAGGATCCAGGTGGGTTTGGAAAGTCTGCAGAGAAGGAGGCTCCACAGCCTCTCTGGGCAGCCTGACTCAGTGGTCTGGCACCTCTGAAGTGAAGAAGTTTCTCCTTGAGTTAAAGTGAAACCTTCTGCATCTAAGGAGAAACTTGAGGCCATGTCCTGTCTTTCTGTCACTTGTTACTAGGGAGAGGAGGCCAACCCTCCCCTGGCTCCAACCTCCTTTCAGGGCACTGGCAGAGAGTGAGAAGGTAACTTTTCCAGAAGCCTCTCTCAGCCTCTTCTTCCCCAGACTAACCAACCCCACCTCCCTCAGCTGCTCCTCCCCAGCCCCCTTCTCCAGATCCTTCCCCACCTTTGGTGTCCTTCTCTGGACCTGCTCTAACACCTCAATGTCCTTCTTGGAGTGAGGGTCCTAAACCTCACCCATCATTTCATAGACCCACAGCTGGCATTGAGTTGGAAGGGACCCTCAAAAGCCATCTTGTCCAACCTCCCTGCAGTCAGCAGAGACACCTCCAACTAGGTCAGGCTGCCCAGAGCCACATCAAGTCTGGTCCTGCCTGTATTTGAGATGTGACCTTACAGAAGTCGATTTGGACTAAGAGATTCTTTGCTTCCCTTTGGCTTTTGTTCCTTTACTGCCAGAAGTTGGAGGTGGGGAGGCCTGTGGATGTGGTCTGTCTGGACTTCAGCAAGGCCTTTGACACTGTCCCCCACAGCAAACTGCTGGCTAAGCTGTCAGCCCATGGCTTGGATGGCAACACTCTGTGCTGGGTTAGGAACTGGCTGGAGGGCCAGACCCAGAGAGTGGTGGTGAATGGTGCCACATCCAGCTGGCAGCTGTCACTAGTGGTGTCCCTCAGGGATCAGTGCTGGGCCCCATCCTCTTTAACATCTTCATAGATGATCTGGATGAGGGCATGGAGTCAGTCATCAGCAAGTTTGCAGGTGACACCAAGCTGGGGGCAGATGTGGCTGGGTTGGAGGGCAGAAGGGCTCTGCAGCAGGACCTTGACCACCTGGACAGATGGGCAGAGTCCAAGGGGATGGCTTCAATAGCTCCAAGTGCAGGGTGCTGCACTTTGGCCACAACAACCCCATGCAGAGATACAGGCTGGGGTCGGAGTGGCTGGAGAGCAGCCAGAGAGAGAGGGATCTGGGGGTGCTGATTGATACCCACCTGAACATGAGCCAGCAGTGTGCCCAGGTGGCCAAGAGAGCCAGTGGCATCCTGGCCTGCATCAGGAATGGTGTGGCCAGCAGGAGCAGGGAGGTCATTCTGCCCCTGTACCCTGCCCTGGTTAGACCACACCTTGAGTGCTGTGTTCAGTTCTGGGCCCCCCAGTTTAGGAGGGACATTGAGATGCTTGAGTGTGTCCAGAGAAGGGCGACGAGGCTGGGGAGAGGCCTTGAGCACAGCCCTACGAGGAGAGGCTGAGGGAGCTGGGATTGGTTAGCCTGGAGAAGAGGAGGCTCAGGGGAGACCTTATTGCTGTCTACAACTACCTGAGGGGAGGTTGTGGCCAGGAGGAGGTTGCTCTCTTCTCTCAGGTGGCCAGCACCAGAACAGGAGGACACAGCCTCAGGCTGTGCCAGGGGAGATTTAGGCTGGAGGTGAGGAGAAAGTTCTTCCCTGAGAGAGTCATTGGGCACTGGAATGGGCTGCCCGGGGAGGTGGTGGAGTCGCCGTCCCTGGAGCTGTTCAAGGCAGGACTGGACGTGGCACTTGGTGCCATGGTCTGGCCTTGAGCTCTGTGGTAAAGGGTTGGACTTGATGATCTGTGAGGTCTCTTCCAACCCTGATGATATTGTGATACTGTGAAGTTTGAAGAGCAGCACAGAGAGGAACCTTGTTTGTTGTGCAGCCCAACCAGTGCAGGATTGGAGAACTCCAGTAAAATGTTCTTCATCATCTCCACCCAAGACACAATTCCTTCCCCAAGGAGATTTCCTCCCTCTTCCACCAACACATAACTCATTCCCAATATGATTTCTCCCCGCTGTGGCCTCTGTCATATTAATAACAACCCTAATTACATTCTGCCTTCTGACCCCCCAGCTTAGCATAACATGTCTGAGTTCAGCAGAGCCAGCTCCATGTTTAATCAGGAGCTTGCTGAGGGAGGAGCAGCTGTTCTCAATATCTTACCCCCCAAATGCTTGCCCTATGGCTGCTTTCCTCTTACACACCCATTTATTATCCAGCTGATGGAACTGGCTGCTCCCACCTCAGCTCCTTAAGTAGCACCTCAGGCAGCAGCTTTATTAGAAAGCAAAAATGAAAGGTGGAGTGAAAAAGGGGCAGGTGGATGGGCAGGAAGGACTTGGTGCTGTTTAGATGAGACAGCTCCATAGAATCATAGAATCAAGCAGGTTAGAAGAGATCTCTAAGCTCATCCAGCCCAATCTAGCACCCAGCTCAATCTAATTAACCAGACCATGGCACTAAGTGCCCCAGCCAAGCTTGGCTACAGACTCCACCACCTCCCTGGGCAGCCCATTCCAGTGCCTATCACTCTCTGGGAAGAACTTCCTAACAACATCCAGCCTCAACCTGCCCTGCCACAGCTTCACACTGTGTCCTCTTCTTCTGTTGCTGAGTGCCTGGCAGCAGAGCCCAACCCCACCTGGCTACAGCCTCCCTTCAGGGAGCTGCAGACAGCAATGAGCTCTGCCCTGAGCCTCCTCTGCTGCAGGCCAAACACCCCCAGCTCCCTCAGCCTCTCCTCACAGGGCTCTGCTCCAGGACCCTCCCCAGCCTTGCTGCCCTGCTCTCAACACCTTCCAGCACCTCAACAGCTCCCTTCAATACAGGAGCCCACAACTGGACACAGCACTGCAGGGGTGGCCTGAGCAGTGCTGAGCACAGGGGCGCAAGAACCTGCCTTGTCCTGCTGCCCACACTGCTCCTGAGCCAGCCCAGGATGCCACTGGCTCTGCTGCCCACCTGGGCATGGCCTCGCATTTACGTGAGGAGCCTTTGATACCTGCAAGTGCAAATCAGCTCAGCTCAGCTCATTGCTTGCTTCAACAGCTAAAACTGAAAATCATTGAGAGATTGACAAGAGAATTTTCCCCTTCCAAACAGGACAAGGATACAACTTTCCTTCTTTTTTTGCTTTGTGTTTTTTTTCCCTCCCTCTAAAGGTTTTCAAGACTCCCTGAGACCCAGAACAATCCCAAGCACAGGACCAGACTGGGTTGGGAATGCCTGAGAGCAGCCCTGAGGCTGAGAGTGAAAATAAGCCTGCTTTTTGTGTTGCACAAAGCCCTGCACTCAGCCCAACTTCAGCATTTCCTGAATTTCAGAGCCCCAGATCTGCTGGGAGCATTCAACTGGGTTCAGTGGGGTTGTGCCAGTAGAAAAGAGGGGCAGAGTGCTTCATGTGCTGCACCTGGGTGGGTGCAATGCCAAGAACAACTCCAAGCTGGGTGGGGAATGGCTGAGAGCAGCCCTGAGGAACAGGCCCTGGGGGTCTGGGCTGATGCAAAGCTCAACAGGAGGCTGCAGTGTGAGTGCAGCCCAGACACAACCCTGTGCTGGGCTGCAGCAAGAGCAGTGTGGGCACAGGGCAAGGGAGGGGATTCTGCCCCTTGGCTCTGCTCTCCTCACACCCCACCTGCACTCCTGGGTGCACTTCTGGAGCCCCCAGCACAAGCAGCACATGGAAGTGCTGGAGCCAGTGCAGAGGAGGCCACCAAGATGCTGAGAGGGCTGCAGCAGCTCTGCTGTGAGGAGAGGCTGAGAGAGTTGGGGCTGTGCAGCCTGGAGAAGAGAAGGCTTCCAGGAGACCTTGGAGTGGCCTTGCAGGATGTGAAGGAGGCTGCAGGAGGTCTGGGGAGGGACTATTGACAAGGTCTGGTAATGACAGGAGGAGGAGGAATGGGTTTGAAGTGTCAGAGGGGAGATTGGAAGTGGCTGTTAGGCAGCAGTTGTTTGCAGTGAGGGTGGTGAGATACTGGCACAGGTTGCCCAGGGAAGTTGTGGAGCACAGAAGCACAGAAGGGGATCTTTGATCCCCTTCTGTGCTTCTGTGCTCCACAACCTCCCTGGAGGTGTTGAGGACCAGGTTGGATGTGTCCCTGCCTATGGCAGAGGCTTATAACTGTCTGAGCTTTGAGCTCCCTTCCAACCTAAACCATTCTGTGCTGGATGTATCCAAACTGTGAGTCTTGGAGTATGATTTAGCTTCAGCTGCTAATGGTCTGTTTGGTTCCATTTAGCAGCACTCTCCCTTCAGCTACCCCTCAGACTATTCCATGCCCCATCTGTTCTCACCAGAAGGAAGCAATATTCATCTTAGTCCATTTTCCTTTCTGAAGTCCATCCATTACTTCTGTTAATATTCCTTTGTGCAATCTGAAATCTTTCTTCTTTCACACCAGGAGGCCTGGCCCCAGCTCTGAGCCTGCCAAAGGCAATGATTGTAATGGGGGAAAATCTGCTTTGCTTCTTTTGAACCTGCTTGCTTCTTTCTTTCTTTTCCCCCCTCTGCAGCTGCTCTAACTGATTTGGATCTGACCTGCAAGCAGCCAACAAGCACCCCCTGTTCCCATCCATCATAACTTGGCCCTTCTCTCCCCCTGTCTCATCAAGTCCACTGAAGCATTTTTCAAAGGATCCTTTCTCTTGTTGTTGTTGGTTGGTTTTTCTTTCCCCCACTACTTCCCACATGGCAGCACAGTGACAAGGCTGGCATGAGACCCACAGCAAGAAATTGAACTTCTCCTAACACATCAGAGCTATTTCCACAGCCAGAGTTAGTTGGTGAATTCCCTCTGCTGTTCCTTTGTCCATCCAGGTCACCCCAGCCCCTATAGCAATAAATCTAGTTCTACAGCCCAGGTTAGTTGGTGAATTCCCTCTGCTGTTCCTTTGCTCACCCAGGTCACCCCAGCCCCTATAGTAATAAACATCACAATAACCCCAAGCAGCACTAGAGGCTGGGGCCAGAGGGGCTGAGAGCAGGCAGGCAGAGAGGGAGCTGGGGGTGATGGGAGAGAGGAGCTGAAGCTGAGGCAGCAGTGCCCAGGTGGGCAGCAGAGCCAATGGCATCCTGGGCAGGCTCAGGAGCAGTGTGGGCAGCAGGACAAGGGAGGTTCTTGTGCCCACCCCTGTGCTCAGCACTGCTCAGGCCACCCCTGGAGTGCTGTGTCCAGTTGTGGGCTCCTGAATTGCAGAGAGATGTTGAGGTGCTGGAAGGTGCACTTAGTGCCATGGTCTGGTTGATTGGCTAGGGTTGGGTTGGGCTGGATGAGCTTGGAGGTCTCTTCCAACTTAAACCATTCTGTGATTCTATTCCATGATTTCTGTTCCTCCTGTCACTTGTTAATGGAGAGAAGATCCCAACCCTCACCTGGCTCAAACCTCTTTTCAGGGAGTCGTAGGCAGCCAGAAGGTCTTCCCTCAGCCTCCACTTCTCCACACCAACCCCCCTCAGCTCTCTCAGCTACTCCTCCCCTGACCTCTTCTCCAGACTCTTCTCCAGCTTTGATGCCCTTCTCTGGACCTCCTCCAGCCCTTCTTGGAGAGAAGGTCCAGTCCTGACTCCAGGACTCCAGTGCTGAGTCCATGGGGCCAACCACTTCTCCACTCCTGCTTGCCACACACCTTCTTTAATCTAATTAAGATGAGAGAGTGCCTTTATTGTTGTGCTCTTCTATTTTTATTCCAACAGCAAGAAAAAAGAAAGAAGAGAAGCCTCCAGCTGCTGTTTCCAAGCTCCTGTAGTTTTTACCAGTCAAAAATCCATTCCCTTCCCCCCACCCCCCAAAAAAACACCATATCTATATATGATGTCTGACTAAAACCAAACTAGACCTGACCAAGGGAGTCTGAAGCCCTGCTCAGAGAGGTCGTTGTGACTGTTGGGCCAGATGACTTCATGGGAGACAAACAAAAAGGAGTGAAGAGGGAGCAAAAAGTGAGAACCATTTAAGGACAACAGAGACAGGAGAAACTTTGACCCTCGGACCACCTCAGACTGAAGGGAAAATGTTGAGGTTTTGGGGTTTTTCTTTGGTCAAGAATCATCTTGTGAGTCAGAGGAAGAAATGATCAGGGGTGATAAGTGTTACCTGGGAGCTCACTGTGCCTTTGTGACTTCCACATGAATTCTTTTCCTTCCCCCCCCCCCCCTGCTTTCAATTCCTTCTTTGGGAAAAAAATCTATTTCAGTCTCAGCCTTACATCATCCTGCCCTAATGCAGCCCAGCTGCAGGGACTTCCCCTCCACCACCAGCATATTCCCCAGCTTCAGGCACAGCCAATACCCTTTCCTGACCTGCTTTTCCTCCAGCGTGAGTTGGTGCTGGAGGCAGAGCAGGATTTGTGCATCCCTCAACATGGGAATGCTCCAATTTTTACACTTTGGCCACAAGAAGCCCAAGCAGCACTACAGGCTGGGGACAGAGTGGCTGAGAGCAGGCAGGCAGAGAGGGAGCTGGGGGTGCTGGGAGAGAGGAGCTGCAGAGGAGGCAGCAGTGCCCAGGTGGGCAGCAGAGCCAATGGCATCCTGGGCTGGCTCAGGAGCAGTGTGGGCAGCAGCACAAGGGAGGTTCTTGTGCCCCTGTGCTCAGCACTGCTCAGGCCACCCCTGGAGTGCTGTGTCCAGTTGTGGGCTCCTCAACTGAAGAGAGATGTTGAGGTGCTGGAAGGTGTTGAGAGCAGGGCAGCAAGGCTGGGGAGGGTCCTGGAGCAGAGCCCTGTGAGGAGAGGCTGAGGGAGCTGGGGGTGTTTGGCCTGCAGCAGAGGAGGCTCAAGTCAGAGCTCATTGCTGTCTGCAGCTGCCTGCAGGGAGGCTGTAGCCAGGTGGGGTTGGGCTCTGCTCCCAGGCACTCAGCAACAGAACAAGGGGACACAGCCTCAAGCTGTGCCAGGGCAGGTCTAGTCTGGATGTTGTTAGGAAGTTGTTGTCAGAGAGAGTGATTGGCATTGGAATGGGCTGCCCAGGGAGGTGGTGGAGTTGCTGTGCCTGGAGATGTTGAAGCCAAGCCTGGCTGGGGCACTTAGTGCCATGGTCTGGTTGACTGGCCAGGGCTGGGCGCGAGGTTGGGCTGAATGAGCTTGGAGCTCTCTTCCAACCTGCTTGATTCTGTGATTCTATGCTTTTTTTCCTGTGCCATACCTCCCTGGGTAATGGGGAGACCTTACAGTGTCCTTTCAGTACCCAAAGGGGCCTGAAGGCTGGGGAGAGGCCCTGTGTAAACACAAGGGCTTCATGATGGTTGCAGAGGCAGAACCTGCACAACAGCAGAGCAATGCCCTGGCATGTTAGGATTGTCCCCATAGGAATAGACTGAGAGAGTTGAGGCTGTTCAGCCTGCAGAGGAGAAGGCTCCGGGGAGACTTTAGGGGAGCTTTCCAGAAGCTGAAGGGAACTATAGGAGAGCAGGGGAGGGACTTTTGACAAGGGCTGGGAGTTACAGGACTAGGGACAATGGATTTGAGCTGGGAGATGGGAGACTGAGACTGGAGATGAGGAAGAAATCCTTGGCAGTGAGGGTGGGGAGACACCTGCACAGGTTGTCCAAGGGAGGCTGTGGATGCCCCTTCCCTGGAGGTCTTCAAGACCAGGTTGGATGAGGCCTTGAGCAACCTGTTCTAGTGAGATGTGTCCCTGCCTATGGCAGGGGGGTGGAACTGGATGCTCTTCAAGTTCCCTTCCAACCTGAATCATTCTATGAACCTATGAACCTATGAATCTACAAATCTATAACCCTCATCTGGTGGGAGGTGTCCAAGCCCATGGCAGGGGGGTTGGAACTGGATGATCTTCAAGTTCCCTTCCAACCTGAATCATTCTATGAACCTATGAATCTATGAATCTACAAATCTATAACACTCACCTGGTGGGAGGTGCCCAAGCCCATGTCAAGGGGGTTGGAACTGGATCATCTTCAAGGCCCCTTCCAATCCAAACCATTCTATGAGTCTATGAATCTTCAAGGTCATTTCCAACCTGATTTGTTCTAAGAATCTATAACACTCACCTGGTGGGAGGTGTCCAAGCCCATGGCAAGGGGGTTGGAAGTGGATGATCTTCAAAGTGCCTTCCAATCCAAACAGTTCTATGAGTCTATGATTCTATAACCCTCATCTGGTGGGAGGTGTCCAAGCCCATGGCAAGGGGGTTGGAACTGGATGATCTTCAAGGTCCCTTCCAATCCAAATAGTTCTATGAGTCTATGATTCTATAACCCTCTTCTGGTGGGAGGTGTCCAAGCCCATGTCAAGGGGGTTGGAACTGGATCATCTTCAAGGCCCCTTCCAATCCAAACCATTCTATGAGTCTATGAATCTTCAAGGTCCTTTCCAACCTGATTTGTTCTAAGAATCTATAACACTCACCTGGTGGGAGGTGTCCAAGCCCATGGCAAGGGGGTTGGAAGTGGATGATCTTCAAAGTGCCTTCCAATCCAAACAGTTCTATGAGTCTATGATTCTATAACCCTCATCTGGTGGGAGGTGTCCAAGCCCATGGCAAGGGGGTTGGAACTGGATGATCTTCAAGGTCCCTTCCAACCTGAATCATTCTATGAACCTATGAACCTATGAATCTACAAATCTATAACCCTCATCTGGTGGGAGGTGTCCCTGCCTAAGGTAAGGGGGGTTGGAACTGGATGATGTTCAAGGTCCCTTCCAATCCAAACAGTTCTATGAGTCTATGATTCTATAACCCTCTTCTGGTGGGAGGTGTCCAAGCCCATGTCAAGGGGGTTGGAACTGGATGATCTTCAAGGCCCCTTCCAATCCTAACCATTCTATGAGCCTATGAATCTTCAAGGTCCTTTCCAACCTGATTTGTTCTAAGAATCTATAGCACTCACCTGGTGGGAGGTGCCCAAGCTCATGGCAAGGGGGTTGGAACTGGATGATATTCAAGGTCCCTTCCAACCTGAATCATTCTATGAACCTATGAACCTACGAACCTACAAATCTATAACCCTCTTCTGGTGGGAGGTGTCCAAGCCCATGGAAGGGGGGTTGGAACTGGATGATCTTCAAGGTCCCTTCCAACCTGAATCATTCTATGAACCTATGAATCTATGAATCTACAAATCTATAACCCTCTTCTGGTGGGAGGTGTCCAAGCCCATGGAAGGGAGGTTGGAACTGGACCATCTTCAAGGTCCCTTCCAATCCAAACAGTTCAATGAATCTACAAATCTATAACCCTCATCTAGTGAGAGGTGTCCAAGCCCATGGCAGGGGGGTTGGAACTGGATGATCTTCAAGTTCTCTTCCAACCCAAACCCATTTTGTGATTCTAGGACCCTTCCAATGCAGGTTCTAAACTGCTACCTCCAAAATGCAGCCTATTGAGAAAGCCATTAACTCCAATCCATAAGCAATTAGGAATCAATGCAGTGCCACCAGCACACCCCACCCCACCCCCCCAAACAAAAAATGGGTGGTAGCAGGGTGGTTGCCATCCTCTGCAGGCATGCAGCACACATATGCTGTGCCCGTTAAAGCCGACTGCAGTTACTTAACATCCAATTGTGCATTTTGTGGAGTGAGTCAATAGAGTGACTCATGAGCCCACTAGGGTTGCCATCTGGGAAACTTTCCTTCTCCTGAGCAGATGGAGATGAGACATGGCACAGGCAAAATGTGTTTTGTCTCTGGGGAAAGGCTGCTGGCTGCTTTGTTGGGAGGCTTCGCGCCACTCCAAGCCTTCTGCCCGTGCTGGGAGCCTTCCTCTTTGGGGAGGCAGTGAGGGTCTAGAGGAGGTCTCAGCATGCCTCTGAAGTGCTGAGCTGCAGAAGACAGACAAACCCAAGGAGACCAGGAGGCTGCAAGGGAAATGGGAGCATTGGTGTGGGATCCAAGACTTCACTGGTGGGAGAAAGCAGAGGAAGACATTGCCTTCACCAGCCTTTTAAGGCATAATTCTCAGGCTACAAGAGTTGGGGCTCTGCAGACTGGACAAAAGAAGGCTTCCAGAGGAACTTGGAATGGCCTTCCAGGGTCTGAAAGGGGCTGCAGGAAGGCTGAGGAGGGACTATTGACAAGGTCTTGTCTTGACAGAAGAAGGAATGGTTTTGAAGTCGTAGAGGGGAGATTGAAAGTGGATGTTGGGAAGAAGTTGTTTGCAGTGAGGGTGGTGAAACACTGGCACAGGTTGCCCAGGGAGGTTGTATAGCACAGAAGCACAGAATGGGATCTTTGATCATGTTCTGTGTTTCTGTGCTCCACAACCTCCCTGGAGGTGTAGATGACCAGGTTGGATGAGTCCTTGAGTGACCTGTTCTAGTGGGAGGTGTCCCTGCCTATGGCAAGAGGGTTGGAACTGGCTGAACTTTGACATCACTTCCAACATAAACCATTCTATGATCCTCTCTGAGGCAGGCAAGGGCTTTCCATCTCCCTGTGGAAGATTTGGGTGGGGGGTGATTTAGATAGCTTGATGGCCTTAGTGGTGGCTGAAGCTCCAGAAACTCTATTTTGGCTTTCACCTTGCTGCACTTCCTTAGATCTGCATTTTCATTTCCTTGAATTTCTTCGTTTCCCTAACCCCAAATCCCTTTTGTGCTCAGGTTTGCTGCTGTGCTTTCCAGAGAATCACAGAACCAGAGAATCACAGAACAATGGGAATGAGAAAGAACAAAGAAATGGGATGAGACTGAACAAGGCCAAGGGCAGGGTTCTACACTTTGGCCACAACAACCCCAAGCAGCACTAGAGGCTGGGGACAAAGTGGCTGAGAGGAGGCAGGCAGAGAGGGAGCTGGGGGTGCTGGCAGAGAGGAGCTGAAGCTGAGGCAGCAGTGCCCAGGTGGGCAGCAGAGCCAATGGCATCCTGGGCTGGCTCAGGAGCAGTGTGGGCAGCAGGACAAGGGAGGTTCTTGTGCCCCTGTGCTCAGCACTGCTCAGGCCACTCCTGGAGTGCTGTGTCCAGTTGTGGGCTCCTCAACTGAAGAGAGATGTTGAGGTGCTGGAAGGTGTTGAGAGCAGGGCAGCAAGGCTGGGGAGGGGCCTGGAGCAGAGCCCTGTGAGGAGAGGCTGAGGGAGCTGGGGGTGTTTGGCCTGCAGAAGAGGAGGCTCAGGGCAGAGCTCTGTAGGTGCCTCCAGAAGCTTTTTAATGGAACTTCAACTGGGGCTTTGTAATCACAACATCACAGAGTGGTAGAGGTTGGAAAGGATCCCTGGAGATTATCCAGCCCAACCCCACTGCCAGAGCAGGACCATCTAGGGCAGGTCACACAGGGACACATCCAGGTGGGGTTGGAAAGTCTACAAAGAAGACTCCACAATCTCTATGAGCAGCCTGCTCCAGTCTTGGACAAACCTTTTAGTTTCTTCTCATCTCCAACCTAAACCTCTCCTGGTGCAACTTGAGGCCATTTATTCTCCTCCTGTCAGTTGTTACTAGGGAGAAGACTCCAACCTCCACCTCACTCCAACCTCTGCCTCAGTCCATCCTCTACCTCACTCCAACCTCCACCTCACTCCAACCTCCATCTCACTCCAACCTCTGCCTCAGTCCATCCTCTACCTCACTCCAACCTCCACCTCACTCCAACCTCTGCCTCAGTCCATCCTCTGCCTCACTCCAACCTCCATCTCACTCCAACCTCCACTTCACTCCAACCTCACTCAAATGAATGATGCATCCAAAGCAGTGTGGGGAGGAAATGGACAGAGCTGATGCTGCCACTTTGCTCTGCTCTAGGGAGACCTCACCTAGGGTACTGTGTCCAGTTAGAATCATAGAATCAAGCAGGTTGGAAGAGAGCTCCAAGATCATCCAGCCCAACCTAGCACCCAGCCCTGGCCAAGCAACCAGACCATGGCACTAAGTGCCCCAGCCAGGCTTGGCTTCAACTCCTCCAGGGATTGGGACTCCACCACCTCCCTGGGCAGCCCATTCCAATGCCAATCACTCTCTCTGACAACAACTTCCTAACAACATTCAGCCTAGACATCTGCTGGCACAGCTTGAGACTGTGTCCCCTTGTTCTGTTGCTGGGTGCCTGGCAGCAGAGCCCAACCCCACCTGGCTACAGCCTCCCTTCAGGGAGCTGCAGACAGCAATGAGCTCTTCCCTGAGCCTCCTCTTCTGCAGGCTGCACACCCCCAGCTCCCTCAGCCTCTCCCCATTTCAAGCTTGGTTCCATTCCCCCCAGTCCTAGCCCTACCTGACAGCCTAAAGCATTCCTTCCAATTTTCTCTTACAACTTTGTTTCACAGCCTTTCTCCAGAGCTTTTTGTTTCTCCCCTTCTGAACTTTTCCTCCCTCTGCTTCATTAGACTTCTCCTCATGGATATCTGTCTCCTTCCTTCTCTCAGGAGGGATTTGGGTCAGCACTGCTCAGCCCTGCTCCCTTCAGGCCGATCATACACTCCTGTCTTTGCCTGACAGATTCCATTTCCAAAGCTCCTTAGGGTGTCTAGGGGGAGTGAAGGAGCCTGGCTCTGACCCAAAGACACATTTCAACGTGCCAGAAAAATCACACAGCAGCCAGAAAAATTGCCAGCTCTGCAATTCTGATGCAGCCCACAACTTGCCAAGAGGTCCTGATGAGCATCCTTGGCACTTCACAGGAAGTGCAAAGAGGTTAACCTTTGCAGTGCTTCTTAAGTGACCCCAACACTGTCACAGTGGGCTGGGGGAAAACAATACAATACTTTTGCATCAAGATTAGCTGTTCCTGTGAGGTTTAGATTTCAAGAGCAATTTTGCTCTTGCAGCCCTCAGTGGGCTCTTGCAGAGCTCAGAGGGCTCTTGCAACCCTCAGTGGGCTCTAGTAGCCCTCAGAGTGCTCTTGCAGCCTCAGAATGCTCTTGCAGCCCTCAGAGTGCTCTTGCAGCTCTCAGTGTGCTCTTGCAGCCCTCAGTGGGCTCTTGCAGCCCTCAGTGGGCTCTTGCAGCTCTCAGAGTGCTCTTGCAGCCCTCAGAGTGCTCTTGCAGCTCTCAGTGTGCTCTTGCAGCTCTCAGAATGCTCTTGCAGCCCTCAGTGGGCTCTTGTAGCCCTCAGTGCACTCTTGCAGCCCTCACTGGGCTCTTGTAGCCCTCAGTGTGCTCTTGTAGCCCTCAGTGGGCTCTTGTAGCCCTCACTGAGCTCTTGCAGCCCTCAGTGGGCTCTTGCAGCCCTCAGAGTGCTCTTTCAGCTCTCAGTTTGCTCTTGCAGCTCTCAGAATGCTCTTGCAGCCCTCAGTGTGCTCTTGTAGCCCTCAGTGCACTCTTGCAGCCCTCAGTGGGCTCTTGCAGCCCTCAGTGGGCTCTTGCAGCCCAGAGAGCCAACCAGAGCCTGGGCTGCAGCAAGAGAAGTGTGGGCAGAAGATTCACTCTGGTGTGGGTCAAGAAGTGGCTGCAGGACTGGACCCAGAGAGTGGTGGTGAATGGTGCCACAGCCAGCTGGCAGCTGGCACTGGTGCTGTGCCCCAGGGATCAGTGCTGGGCACAGTCCTGTGCAATATCTTTATTGATGAGCTGGAGCAGGGCATTGAGTCCAGCAGCAGTGAGTTTGCAGATGGCAGCAAGGTAGGAGCAGGTGTGGAGCTGTTGGAGGGTAGGAGAGCCCTGCAGAGGGACCTGGCCAGGCTGGCTGGGTGGGCAGAGGCCAAGGGGATGAGATTGAACAAGGCTAAGTGCAGGGTTCTGCACTTTGGCCACAAGAAGCCCAAGCAGCACTACAGGCTGGGGCCAGAGTGGCTGAGAGCAGGCAGGCAGAGAGGTTGCTGGGGGTGCTGGGAGAGAGGAGCTGATTTTTTCCACTGTGAGGGTGCCAGAACTCTGGCACAGGCTGCCCAAGGGGGTTGTGGAGTTTCCCTCTCTGGAGATATTCAAAACCCACCTGAGTATGTTGCTGTGTGATCTGGTCTAGGAGATCCTGCTCTAGCAGGGGGGATGGACTGGATGATCTCTTTGGGTCCCTTCCAACTCCTAAAGTCCTGTGATCCTGTGATTCTGAGGGAGCCAGAATCCTGGCACAGGCTGCCCAGAGGGGTTGTGGAGTCTGTCTCCCTCTCTGGAGATATTCAAACCCCACCTGGATGTGTTGCTGTGTGCTCTTCTCTAGGAGATGCTGGTCTGGCAGGGGGGTTGGACTGGATGAGCTTTGGAGGTCCCTTCCAGCCCCTGCCATTCTGTGATGCTGTGAACTGAGAGGTCCAGAACCGGACACAATATTCCAGATGTGGCCTCAGGAGGGCAGAGGAGAGAGAGAGAGGAGAACCTCTCTTTACCCACTCACCACAACCCTTCTAATCCACCCCCGGATGGTGTTTGCTTTCTTGGCCACGAGAGCGCCTTGCTAGCTCAGGGAGTTATGGGTTTGTAGTAAATTGGGGTGGTTCTTTTTTACCTCCTGCCATAGCCATTTGCTGCCCTGATGTGCCAACCTCCAGGGCTGCTCTGCGTGTTGATGTAGTCAGGAGTGGCTGCTGCTCTCTTGGATGCCCTCTGCATAATTAATGTCCCCTACCAGTTCTCTGGCAGAAGGATGCAAATCTTCCCCGTCTCAGATGGAAATGGCCCTCTGGGGCCAATTAGATCACCAAATGGCAGTGGCATCCTGGAAGAAATCACCATGGTGCAGCTTCATTATTTGATGGCTTTTCAGCTGAATAGATTGGAAGAGAGTGAGGATGGAGTGAGATAGAGGGAGAGAGAGAAGGAATACATCAGGGTCCCTGATGAGAGCCATAAACTGGCATGCAGATCACATCATGTTTCCTCCTTGGAGGTGCTGACAGGACCTCTCTCACTGATTTTTCTCTTGCCACCCTCCTTTCTTTCAGGCTAAGCAAATCCATTTCTTGCCACCCTCCTTTCTTTCAGGCTAAGCAAATCCATTTCAGCCTTGTTTTGAGAGCTCAGCCTCTCAATGACAAACTGAGGCTGTACCCTTTAATTCCAGCCCTTTTTTGACAGCAAAGAACTGCTTAAGTGACTTCTTTCTGGCCAATCTCAGTTGTAGTAGCTCCTTAATCACAAAATTTAAGACAACCTCCAGGGCTGGAGTCAAATTGTTTAGGGTTTTGGGGTTGGTTTGTTTTGTTGTGGGGTTTTTTTTTCACTCCCCCCTCCCCCACTGGAAAAATGAATCTCACATTAGAGTGTGATGCTTTATTGCTCCTCCTGCCTGTAGTGAGAAGATCTTTAGTAGAGTTGTCACTGATTTTTGACAAAGCCTGAACATTCAGCAAGCTTTTCCCACTCTGAAGTTGGATTCCCCAAACCATCTGGATAAGGAGAGTGGTGCTAAGACTGAAATGCTAAGTGATGTGCTCTTAAAAACTCAGCTTCTGTGCCGCCTTGACATTTGCAAATGCTAAAGCCTTTGCTTCCCCTTGCTGCTCAACCCACAGCAGGAGCCACTGCTTGAGACTGGAACCTTCTGATGCTTCTAGATTAGTGATTCATTTTGTTAGCCTGCCTGTGTAAGGGAAACCTCACAGCCAGCCTCATCTCTCCAGTGTCACCAGCACAGTGTGAGCTGATGTACTGTTGGCATTGGATGCATTCCTCTGTGGCTTGCCCTAGGTGGTCCTGGTTTGACAGGGGGGGTTGGATTCCATCATCTCCGCAGCTCTCTTCCAACCCATAATAATCTCTGAGTCCAAGATACCTTCAATGGATTCCATCTCCTCCACAGCTCCCTTCCAGCCCCTAATACTCTCTGAGTCTAAGATACCTTCAATGGATTCCATCTCCTCCACAGCTCCCTTCCAGCCCCTAATACTCTCTGAGTCTAAGATACCTTCAATGGATTCCATCTCCTCCACAGCTCCCTTCCAGCCCCTAATACTCTCTGAGTCTAAGATCATAGAATCACAGCATGGTTTAGGTTGGAAGGGAGCTCAAAGCTTAGCCAGTTCCAACCCCTGTCAATAGGTAGGGACACCTCCCACTACAACAGGTCACTCAAGAACTCATCCAACCTCATCCTCTACACCTCCAGGGAGGCTGTGTGCTCCATAACCTCCCTGGGCAACCTGTGCCAGTCTCTCACCATCCTCACTGCAAACAACTTTTGCCTAATCCACTTTCAATCTCCCCTCTACCACTTCAAACCTATTCCTCCTCCTGTCATGACAAGTCCTTATCAATAGTTCCCCCCTCAGCCCCAGGGGAGCCCCCTTCAGACATTGGTCTCCTCACAGCCTTCCTAGTTGTTTAGATCACAGAATTAACCAGGTTGGAAAAGACCTCTAAGATCCTTCTTTTCTTTTTAGTGTGAATCTCAGCTAAGAGAGCAACACTTACCTGTTTCCAACCTGCTTTCAGGGATCTGCAGAGGGCAATGAGGTCTCCCCCCAGTTTCCTCTTCTCCAGCCTGAACAACACCAGGTGCCTCAGCTGCTCCTGCCCAGCCCTGCTCTCCAGACCTGAGTAAGTGCACACCCCCAGGGTGAAGCTCGTTCCATGGAGCTGTGCAGTCATAACCTCTGTGGTGAGTGAGGTCCCTACAGTCAATGCATTTTGTGTCTTGATGGCCTAGAGCCAGGTGGGGGAAAAATCACAGAATCACAGAATCAGACAGGTTGGAAGAGAGCTCCAAGCTCAGCCAGCCCAACCTAGCACCCAGCCCTGGCCAATCAACCAGACCATGGCACTAAGTGCCCCAGCCAGGCTTGGCTTCAACACCTCCAGGCATGGCAACTCCACAACCTCCCTGGGCAGCCCATTCCAATGTCAATCACTCTCTCTGCCAACAACTTCCTCCTAACATCCAGCCTCAGCCTGCCCTGGCACAGCTTGAGGATGTGTCCCCTTGTTCTGTCTCTGGGTGCCTGGCAGCAGAGCCCAACCCCACCTGGCTACAGCCTCCCCTCAGGGAGCTGCAGACAGCAATGAGCTCTGCCCTGAGCCTCCTCTGCTGCAGGCCAAACACCCCCAGCTCCCTCAGCCTCTCCTCACAGGGCTCTGCCCCAGGCCCCTCCCCAGCCTTGCTGCCCTGCTCTCAACACCTTCCAGCACCTCAACATCTCTCTGCAATTCAGGAGACCACAACTGCACACAGTACTCCAGGGGTGGCCTGAGCAGTGCTGAGCACAGGGGCACAAGAACCTCCCTTGTCCTGCTGCCCACACTGCTCCTGAGCCAGCCCAGGATGCCATGGGCTCTGCTGCCCACCTGGGCACTGCTGCCTCAGCTTCAGCTCCTCTCTGCCAGCACCCCCAGCTCCCTCTCTGCCTGCCTGCTCTCAGCCCCTCTGGCCCCAGCCTGTAGTGCTGCTTGGGGTTCTTGTGGCTAAAGTGCAGAACCCTGCCCTTGGCCTTGTTCAGTCTCATCTTCCCAAGAGATGAAATGAAAACTCCACAGCCTGTCGAGGCTAATGGAGATGGACTCAACCAAGAGCTCCTCCTTCCTCCACATATGTTTCACTGCAATGCAGCTATGGGATGTGGGAGGTACCAGGCATTTAAAGACATATGTGGTGTGAAGCCCCTTCCCGAGGCTTCTTGCTGTCCACACAGCAGCCCTGTGGCAGCCTCAGGGACTCAGTGCAATGCCCCTGGCAAGGGACACAGAAGGACATCATCAAATGAGTATTTTATGGATATTTTTAGCTTTTCTTTCTGTTTTTTATACTTCCAAAGCTCATCTGCATTTGGTCTGCCTGTTACTGCTGCCAATCTCCAATAAGAGTGCTCTAAATGAGCTGGAGAACCCAGGAGAGCCCAGGTGGGCAGCAACAGAACAAGGGGACACAGCCTCAGTCTGTGCCAGGGAAGGTTCAGGCTGGATATTAGCACTGCTCAGGCCACCCCTGGAGTGCTGTGTCCAGTTGTGGGCTCCTGAATTGAAGAGAGATGTTGAGGTGCTGGAAGGTGTTGAGAGCAGGGCAGCAAGGCTGGGGAGGGTCCTGGAGCAGAGCCCTGTGAGGAGAGGCTGAGGGAGCTGGGGGTGTTTGGCCTGCAGCAGAGGAGGCTCAGGGCAGAGCTCATTGCTGTCTGCAGCTCCCTGAGGGGAGGCTGTAGCCAGGTGGGGTTGGGCTCTGCTGTCAGGCAACCAGCAGTAGAACAAGGGGCCACAGTGTGAAGCTGTGCCAAGGGAGGTCTAGGCTGGATGTTGTTAGGAAGTTGTTGTCAGAGAGAGTGATTGGCATTGGAATGGGCTGTCCAGGGAGGTGGTGGAGTCTCCATGCCTGGAGGTGTTGAAGCCAAGCCTGGCTGGGGCACTTAGTGCCATGGTCTGGTTGATTGGCCAGGGCTGGGTGCTAGGTTGGGCTGGATGAGCTTGGAGGTCTCTTCCAACCTGCTTGATTCTATGATATGATTCTATGATTCCTAGCCCTCCCTTGGACTCTTTCAAGTCAATCCCTGTTCCTCCTGAACTGAAGGAGCCCAAAACTGAACCCATATTCCAGGTGAGATCTCATCAGGGCTACACTTCCAGGCACACTCCAACCAAGCACCCCAGAAGCTTGCAGGCCGTTTGTGTCCAACAAAAAGCCTCTGTGAAGCACTGATGCCCCTAGGAAAGAACAAGGATCAGGAGGTGACCAAGCCCTTCTTTTTTTTCCCCTCCCCCCTACAATTGCCTACTTGCAGTTTGTCACAGCCTCATCACTCCAGCACCTTCTGTCACCCACCGCAACCTGCAGCATCATCTTACAGCACCTAAATCTCTGCTGCTTTACAAGCTGCTGTCAGGAATTTAGTACCTTAAGGCTGACTTCAACACCTTTCTTTTATGTTTTATGTTCTTTTTCTCCCCTCCCCAGGTTTTATAGCCATTACACAACTGCAGCAAGCAGCCACAAATCAACTCAACGACTTTCAGGCACTGCAGGAAGGGAAAAAAATCTCTCCCTTGCCTGCCTGTGCTGCTGCCTCAAAAGAGTTAAGTGCTTATTAGAGTAATAAGTAATATTTTGGCCTGCAGAGCAGCAGGTTTGCTTCTTTTCCTTGTTAGCTTGTTTGGTATAAACAAAATGAATGGCTCTGCTGTAAGCTCCAAGCTGGCAAACAGATCAAGACTTCAGCCTCCAGCTCCTGACTTCACCCTCCGGCTCCTGACTTCAGACTCCAGCTCCTGACTTCAGCCTCCGGCTCCTGACTTCAGACTCCAGCTCCTGACTTCAGACTCCAGCTCCTGACTTCAGCCTCCGGTTCCTGACTTCAGACTCCGGCTCCTGACTTCAGACTCCAGCTCCTGACTTCACCCTCCGGCTCCTGACTTCAGACTCCAGCTCCTGACTTCACCCTCCGGCTCCTGACTTCAGACTCCAGCTCCTGACTTCACCCTCCGGCTCCTGACTTCAGACTCCAGCTCCTGAATTTAGATCCCTGCTCCTGACTTCAGACTCTTGCTCCTGTCTTCAGCCTTCGGCTCCTGACTTCAGACTCCAGTCTTGTTCAACACCTCAGTGGGTGCCATGGACAGAGGCACTGAGTGCAGCCTCAGCAAGTTTGCTGAGCACACCAAGCTGTGTGGTGCAGCAGCCAGGCTGGAGGGCAGGGATCCAGCCAGAGGGAGCTGCACAGGCTGCAGAGGTGGGCACAAGCCAACCTCAGGAGGTTCAACAAGACCAAGTGCAAGGTCCTGCAGCTGGGTGGAGGCAATGCCAAGCACCAATGCAGGCTGGGCAGGGAGCGGCTGGAGAGCAGCCCTGAGGAGAGGGACTTGGGGGTGCTGCTGGAGGAGAAGCTCAACAGGAGCCAGCAGTGTGCACTTGCAGCCCAGAAAGCCAAGCAGAGCCTGGGCTGCAGCAGCAGAAGTGTGGCCAGCAGGGCCAGGGAGGTGATTCTCCTCCTCTACTGTGCTCTGCTGAGACCCCACCTGGGGTAGTGCCTCCAGTTTTGGAGCCCCTGGGACAAGAGGGCTGTGGAGATGCTGGAGTGTGTCCAGAGCAGGGCCCCGAGGATGCTGAGAAGGCTGCAGCAGCTCTGCTGTGAGCACAGAGTGAAAGAGTTGGGGCTGTGCAGGCTGGAGCAGAGGAGGCTCCCAGGTGACCTTCTTGTGGCCTGCCAGGATCTGAAGGGGGCTCCAAAAAAGCTGGGGAGGGACTTCTGAGGCTGTGAGGGAGTGCCAGGAGTGGGGGGAATGGAGCAAAGCTGAAGGTGGGGAGAGTGAGGCTGGAGGTGAGGAGGAAGTTGTTGAGCAGGAGAGTGGTGAGAGGCTGGAATGGGTTGCCCAGGGAGGTGGTTGAGGCCCCATGGCTGGAGGTGTTTCAGGCCAGGCTGGCTGAGGCTGTGGTCAGGCTGCTCTAGGGTAGGGTGTCCCTGGGCATGGCAGGGGGTTGGAACTGGCTGCTCCTTGTGGTCCCTTCCAACCCTGACTGATTCTATGCTTCTAAGGGTCTGGAGAGGCAGCTGGGGATGTTTGTCTGGAGAAAATAAGGCTGAATGGAGACCTTCTGGCTCTCCACAAATCCCTGAGAGGATGTTGGAGAGAGATGGGAGTTGGTCTCTTCTCACATGCAGCAAGACATTGGGTGGGAGAAAGTGGCCTCAAGTGGCACCAGGGGAAGTTTGGGTTGGATAGGAGAGGTCTTTGCTGCCAGAGTGGTGATGGGATTGAAACAGGCTGCCCAGGAACTTGATGATCTTGGAGGTCTTTTCCAACTGAAACAATTCTATCATCCTATAAACTGATTTGTAGAATCACCAAATTGTTTGGGTTGGAAAAGCTCTCTAAGGTCATTCAGTCCAATCATCAACCCAACACCACCATGGCCACCAAACTGTGGCCCAAATTGCCATACCAAACAGGTCTGCAACACCTCCAGGCATGAGGACTCCATCACCTCCCTGGGCAGCCTGTGCCAAGCCCTGACCACACTTGCAGCAAGGACATTTTCCCTAATCTCCACTTAACCCTCCTCTAGCACAGTTTCAAGACATTTTCTCTCATTCTATCTCCTGAGACAAGGCAGAAGAACTCAACCCCCACCTGGCTCCAGCCTCCTCTCAGGGAGCTGCAGAGAGCAGTGAGCTCTGCCTACAGCCTCCTCCATACCAAACCCCCCCATCCAGCTCCCTCAGCTGCTCCTCCCCAGTCCTGTTCTCCAGAGCCTCCCCAGCTTTGCTGCCCTTCTCTGGACCTGCTCCAGCCCGTTGATGTCCTTCTTCTATCTAGGGCTCAAAATTGACCCCAGCACTCAAGGTGTGGTCTCACCTGTGCTAAGTCCATGGGCACAATCCCTGCCCTGCTTCTGTTGGCCACATTATGCATGATCCACACCAGGCTGCTGGTGGCTTTCTGGCCACCTGACAACACTGATGGATCATGTGTAAGGTCCTGCACCTGGGTCAGTGCAATCCTAAGCACAACTGCAGGCTGGGTGGGGAATGGCTGAGAGCAGCCCTGAGGAACAGGCCCTGGGGGTCTGGGCTGAGGAAAAGCTCAACAGGAGCCTGCAGTGTGAGTGCAGCCCAGACACAACCCTGTGCTGGGCTGCAGCAAGAGCAGTGTGGGCAGCAGGGCAAGGGAGGGGATTCTGCCCCTTGGCTCTGCTCTCCTCACACCCCACCTGCACTCCTGGGTGCACTTCTGGAGCCCCCAGCACAAGCAGCACATGGAAGTGTTGGAACCAGTGCAGAGGAGGCCACCAAGATGCTGAGAGGGCTGCAGCAGCTGTGCTGTGAGGAGAGGCTGAGAGAGTTGGGGCTGTGCAGCCTGGAGAAGAGAAGGCTTCCAGGAGAGCTTGGAGTGGCCTTGCAGGGTCTGAAGGGGGCTGCAGGAGGACTGTGGAGGGACTATTGACAAGGTCTTGTGATGAGAGGAGGAGAAGGAGGAATGGGTTTGAAGTGGTAGAGGGGAGATTGGAAGTGGATATTAGGCAGAAGTTGTTTGCAGTGAGGGTGGTGAGACACTGGCACAGGTTGCCCAGGGAGGCTGTGGAGCACAGAAGCACATCATGCCCTGCTGAGGACCTCTCAGCACAGGTGCAGAGCTGCATCATGCCCTGCTGAGGACCTCTCAGCACAGGTGCAGAGCTGCATCATGCCCTGCTGAGGACCTCTCAGCACATCTACCTGCCTGGGTGCAGAGCACTGTTCAGGCTGTCTCTGCTCAAAGCCAACAAGGGGTAAAGCACTCCAGAAGCTGTTTAGACACCTCCTCCTGCAATTTTCCTGCAGTTAATCTCTCCTGCCTCTTTTAATAGACAGATCCTGACAAGAGCAGACACAGCCTCTGTGTGTGTGGGTGCTGCTCTTGGCAGCCACACTGCACATCCATCTGCTGATGAGCTCCAGGCTCTTGTTCCTTCCCTCAGAGGGTTTATTGGGAATGTTGTTCCCCTTTAAGCACAGCAATGGTGCTCTGAACAAGGTTTCCTTCCCAGTTCCCACTTCACTGATGACCTCCTTAAAGGGAAGGAAGAGAAACAAAGGCAAAGGTTGAAGAAATATGAAACAAAATGGAAATAAATCCCTTTTATTTTTTTCCAGGCTGGATTGCCTCTGGCTGGGTTTTAGATCCCATTACTGGCATGAGCTGCTCACCAGTTAATCTCCAATGCCCTGAGGGTGGCTGAAGCCCCAAACTTCTTTCCTAGGCACTTTAAAGGAAACCAAAAGGAGACAGCATTAAAAAAGGTGCTCCAATATCCACCTTAACAACAGAGAAATGATTTCTTTTGAAAGGAAGACTGAAAGCTGAAATTCAGCTGCAAATTAGGAGTGCTATATAAGAATCTTTTAGCCAGGAAAGACTTGGAAGGGAACTGGCCACGGTGTTCCTTTTAGAGGTCATAGATTGATAGAGTGGGGTAGATTGGAAGGGACCTCAAAGACCATTCAGCTCAAATCCTCCTGTCCCTGGGCAAGGACCCTTCCCACCAGCTCAGGTTGCTCAAGACCTCATCCAACCTGGCCTTGAACACCTCTAGGGAGGAGGCATCCTGGGATGGGTTGGGTTAGGAGGGATGTTGAAGATCATCCAGTTCCAAGAACTGGCCACAACGTTCCTATTAGAGGTCACAGATTGATAGAGTAGGGTAGATTGGAAGGGACCTCAAAGACCATCCAGTTCCAACCCTCCTGTCCCTGGGCAAGGACTCTTCCCACCAGCTCAGGTTGCTCAAGACCTCATCCAGCCTGGCCTTGAACACCTCTAGGGAGGAGGCATCCTGGGATGGGTTGGGTTAGGAGGGATGTTGACAATCATCTAGTTCCAAGGCTTGGAACTGGATGATCTTTAACCTTGGAACTAGATGATCTTCAACCTTGGAACTAGAGGATCTTCAGCCTTGCAATTAGATGATCTTCAGCCTTGCAATAAAATGATCTTCAACCTTGGAACTAGATAATCTTCAGCCTTCCACCAGCCCTGCTTGCTCATGGCCTCATCCAATCTGACCTTGAACACCTCCAGGAGTGGACATGCACAACCTCCCTGGGAAACCTGTGCTGGTGTCTCCCCACCCTCACTGCCAAGAATTTCTTCCCTGTTCCAGCTCCTGTGGCTGACAATGAAACACACCAAAGAAAAGGTGAGAGTCACTTATTAGGATCACACCTGTGGTTGGCACCAAGGTAGACAAAGTTATGTGGCAAGGAGAGCAGAAACAGCTTAGATGAGGTTTCTCATTTCTTCCTTCTATAAAAGGCCAAAGAGGCTTAGAATCACAGAATCATAGAACCATAGAATGGTCAGGGTTGGAAGGGACCACAAGGATCAGCCAGTTCCAACCCCCTGACATGCCCAGGGACACCTCACACTAGATCAGGCTGCCCACAGACTCATCCAACTTGGCCTTAAACACCTCCAGGCATGAGGCTTCCACCACCTCCCTGGGCAACCCCTTCCAGCCTCTCTCCACCCTCATGTTGAAGAACTTCCTCACATCCAGTCTGAATCTCCCCATTTCTAGCTTGGTTCCATTCCCCCCAGTCCTATCCCTACCTGACAGCCTCAAAAGTCCCTCCCCAGCTTTCTTGTAGCCCCCTTCAGATACTAAAAGGCCACAATAAGGTCACAATAAGGTCTAGTTGACTGGCTAGGGCTGGGTGCTAGGTTGGACTGGATGATCTTGGAAGTCTCTTCCAAGCTGGTTGATTCTATGATCTCAGAGCCTTCCCCTCTCCAAACGGAGCATCCCCAACTCCCCCAGTCTCTCCTTAGAGACTTCAAGTGTAATGAGCTACAGAGGAGGCTTTAGCATCAGTTCCTACATAGACACTCTGGAGCCCAAAAGTAGGGATGGTGAAGAAATATAAAACCAAAACCACAGAATCATAGAATCATTTTCTTGGGAAAAGCCCTTTCAGCTCACCCAGCCCAACCATTCTCTAACTCTGCCCAGGCTGGGGCTAAGCCATGGCCCTAAGCACCACAGCTCTGCCTCTGGGAAACCCCTCCAGGGATGGGCAATCAGCCACCTCCCTGGGCAGCCTGTGCCAGGCTTGGAGAACCCTTTCAGTCAACAAGTTTCTTCTCATCTTCGACCTAACCCTCCCCTGCTGCAAGCTGAGGCTTTTTCCTCTTGTTCTATCCTTTGTTACTAGAGAGAAGAGACCAACTCACAGCAAGCTTCCACTTCCTTTCAGGGAGTTGCAGAGAGCCAGAAGACCTCCCCTCAGCTTTCTTCTGCCCAGACTAAACATCCCTAGCTTCCTCAGCTGCTCCTCCTCAGCCCTGCTCTCCAAATCCTTCCCCATCTTCTTTGTCCTTCTCTGGACACTCCAACACCTCAATGCCATTCTTGAAGAGAGCTCCCCAAAACTGGTCTCAGGAGTCAAGGTTTCAGGGAGGTGTTGGAGTCAGCACCCCTGGGGGTGTTCAAGCAAAGAATAGATGAGGCACTTAGTGCCATGGTCTGATTGACTGGATAGGGCTGGGTGCTAGGTTGGACTGGGTGAGCTTGGAGGTCTCTTCCAACCTGCTTGATTCTATAATTCTACACTGCTGGGTGCTAGTTTGGACTGAATGAGCTTAGAGGTCTCTTCCAACCTGCTTGATTCTATAATTCTACACTGCTGGGTGCTAGTTTGGACTGAATGAGCTTAGAGGTCTCTTCCAACCTGTTTGATTCTATGATTCTGTGTGAACTCACCAGTGATGAGTCACTGCCCTGATCCCTCTGGTCACGCTATTTGTGATCCAGGCCAGGCTTCTGGTAGCCTTCTTGGCCAGCTGAGTACATCCTGGCTCATCTTCAGTTTGATGTTAGATATCTGAGACTCTTCTTTCCTCCTAAGGACTGTAGCTATGGTGGTTCCTTTTCCCTCAGCTCAGCAGTTTCAGGAGGCAGCCTGTGCCAGTTCCTGCTTTCCCTTGATGTAAGCTTCCCTCAACATTCAATCTGTCTTCAGGCAGCTGCCAAGGAGAGTTTCTTGTTCTGCAAACTGTTCAGCAAGAAAAAAACACCCCACAGCCCTCCCTTGGCACCAGGAGACAATCTTCAGAGCTCTCTCTGCCTGTCAAAGATTCAAAGTCGAGCCACAATGAAAAGGATTTTTACCCAATTTGAAAAGCTCTACAGCTAGAAACCTGACTTCAAAAAGGCAGTTTGCCCCCAGCCCACAGGCAGCACACTTGTGCAGCAGGCAGTGGCAGGGCTCAGCCTGCTTAGAGGTCTTTTCCAACCACAAGAATTCTGTGATGTTTATGCTTCTGTGGTTTTATGACTCTATTTGGTTCTGTCAGCTTTTGTGTCTTCGATAGTGTGATTCTGTAATTCCTTGGTCTTAGTGTTCTTGGGTTCTGTGAGTCCTTTATTCTATGATTCTGTAATTGATTCTTTGCTTCTATGCTTCTTTGCTTCTATGCTTCTGTGATTCTTGGCTTCTATGGTTCTATGGTTCTATGCTTCTTTGCTTCTATGGTTCTATGCTTCTGTGATTCTTGGCTTCTATGGTTCTATGCTTCTGTCATTCTTTATTTCTATGGTTCTATACTTCTGATTCTTTGCTTCTGTGGTTCTATGCTTCTGTGATTCTTGGCTTCTATGGTTCTATGCTTCTGTCATTATTTCTATGGTTCTATGCTTCTGATTCTTTGCTTCTATGGTTCTATGCTTCTGTGATTCTTGGCTTCTATGGTTCTATGCTTCTGTCATTATTTCTATGGTTCTATGCTTCTGATTCTTTGCTTCTATGGTTCTATGCTTCTTTGCTTCTTGGCTTCTATGGTTCTATGCTTCTGTGTTCTTTCCTTCTATGGTTCTATGCTTCTGTGATTCTTTGCTTCTATGGTTCTATGCTTCTGTGATTCTTTGCTTCTATGGTTCTATGCTTCTGTGATTCTTGGCTTCTATGGTTCTATGCTTCTGTGTTCTTTCCTTCTATGGTTCTATGCTTCTGTGATTCTTTGCTTCTATGATTCTATGTTTCTGTGATTCTCTGCTTCTATGGTTCTATGCTTCTGTGATTCTTTCCTTCTATGATTCTATGCTTCTGTGATTCTTTGCTTCTATGGTTCTATGCTTCTTTGCTTCTTGGCTTCTATGGTTCTATGCTTCTGTGATTCTTTGCTTCTATGGTTCTATGCTTCTTTGCTTCTTGGCTTCTATGGTTCTATGCTTCTGTGATTCTTGGCTTCTATGGTTCTATGCTTCTGTCATTATTTCTATGGTTCTATGCTTCTTTGCTTCTTGGCTTCTATGGTTCTATGCTTCTGTGATTCTTGGCTTCTATGGTTCTATGCTTCTGTGATTCTTTATTTCTATGGTTCTATGCTTCTTTGCTTCTTGGCTTCTATGGTTCTATGCTTCTGTGATTCTTGGCTTCTATGGTTCTATGCTTCTGTCATTATTTCTATGGTTCTATGCTTCTTTGCTTCTTGGCTTCTATGGTTCTATGCTTCTGTGATTCTTGGCTTCTATGGTTCTATGCTTCTGTGATTCTTTATTTCTATGGTTCTATGCTTCTTTGCTTCTTGGCTTCTATGGTTCTATGCTTCTGTGATTCTTGGCTTCTATGGTTCTATGCTTCTGTGATTCTTTATTTCTATGGTTCTATGCTTCTTTGCTTCTTGGCTTCTATGGTTCTATGCTTCTGTGATTCTTTGCTTCTATGGTTTTATGCTTCTGTCATTCTTTGCTTCTATGGTTCTATGCTTCTGTCATTCTTGGCTTCTATGGTTCTATGCTTCTTTGCTTCTTGGCTTCTGTGGTTCTATGTTTCTTTGCTTCTATGGTTCTATGTTTCTTTGCTTCTATGGTTCTATGATTCTTTGCTTCTGTGCTTCTTTGCTTCTATGGTTCTAAGATTCTTTGCTCCTATGCTTCTTAGTTTCCATGCTCCTATGCTTCTGTGCTTCCTTACTTTTATGGTTCTATGCCACTTTGCTTCTATGGTTCTATGATTCTTTGCTCCTATGCTTCTTAGTTTCCATGCTCCTTTGCTTCCACGATTCTCTGCTCCTATGCTTCTATGCTTCTTTACTTCTATGGTTCTATGCTTTTTTGCTTCTATGGTTCTGTGATTCCTTGCTTCTATGCTTCTTTGCTTCTGTGATTCTGTGATTCTGTGAATCTTTGCTTCTTTGCTTCTATGGTTCTATGATTCTTTACTTCTATGGCTCTATGATTCTTTGATTCTATAATTCTTTAGTTCTATCATTCTGTGATTCTGTTTTTCTGTGAATCTGTGATTCTTCCATTCTACGATTCTGTGGTTTTTTGATTCTGTAATTCTTTGGTTCTATCATTCTGTGATTCTTTGGCTCTATGATTCTGTGATTCTTCCATTCTGTGATTTTTTTCTTCTGTGTCTTGGCTACCTTTAAAAGCAACATGGATAGATGCATTGAGTACACCCTCAGCAAGTCTGCTGATAACACCAAACTGTGTGGTGCAGGGGAATCACTTCAGGGCAGGGATGGCATCCAAAAGGATCTTAACAGGCTTGAGAAGTGAGTCAGTGCCAACTGTGTGAGGTTCAACAAGTTACAGTGCAAAGTTCTGCATCTGAATCAGGCCAAGCCTAGGCACAAATCCAGGCTTGGGGGTAGAGTGAGTGGAGAGGCAGCTCTGAAGAAAGAGTCTTCAGGGTGCTGGGTGCTGAGCAGCTCCCCAGGAGCCAGCAGTGCCTTCATGCAGCCAGAGGAGTGTGGGCAGCAGGGCAGGACAGGGGATTCTGCCTCTGGGCTCTGCTCTGCTCAGACCTCACCTCCAATCCTGCCTCCAGTGCTGCTGTCTCCAGCAGAAGGAGGACACAGAGCTGGGGGAGAGAGTACAGAGGAGACCACAAAGATGATGCCAGGGCTGGAGCATCTTTGCTGTGAGCACAGGCTGAGGAAGCTGGGGGGGTGCAGCCTGCAGAGGAGAAGGCTCCAGGGGCACCTCAGAGCTGCTGCCAGTGCCTGAAGGGATCCTGCAGGGAGGCTGCAGAGGGACTTGTGCTGAGGTCTGAGATAGGCCAAGGGGGAATGGTTTGGAGCTGAGGCAGAGCAGGGTGAGAGTGGAGCTGAGGCAGAAGTTGTTGAGTGTGAGGGTGGTGAGAGTCTGGCCCAGGCTGCCCAGGCTGTGGCTGCCTCCTGCCTGGGGGTGTTCAAGGCCAGGCTGGATGAGGCTTTGAGCAGCTGAGTGTAGCTGAGAGGGGTCCCTGGGCACAGTGGGGAGGTTGGAGGGGGTGAACTCTGAGATCCTCTCCATCCTGAGCCATTCTATGCCAATAAAATCTTTCCCACTGTTTTTCACCTCTCAAAGGTCTCAGTAGGTTTGAAGAATTAGGCTTTATTCTCATTATTCAGCACTTGGTTTTTGTTTTCCCCTCTCCCAAAGGTAGAAAGTAAACAAGGAGAGATTAAACTTTAAATCCAGCTCTGTAGTGCAAACAGCAAAAGGCAAATCCCTCAGTGTTGTTACTTTAGAGTCAGCTACACATGGGTTAAGAGTGAGGGACAAGCGAATCTGGAGCCAAGCTTAGGGAAGGTTGATGGCAGAGGTATCTGCAAGCTTTCTGGCCTGATAAAAGAAAGATAAATGTAGGATTTAGTTCTGGATAAAACCAGAAGGGAACCAGGCAGCTCCCAGCACTGATAAAACAAAACAACCAGTGCCAGCAGCAGCAACGAGGCAACAGGCACCACCAAGACAGCAGGAGATAGGTTGGCAGGCAGAAGGAGGAGAGAAATTGTACAGACCTGATTCTGGTGACAGAAGGGGAGTTTGAAGCTCTCCAGCCATGTGCAACTGGGCAAAGAGCTGCCTGCTGCCTCCTGGGGCACAGCCAACTCAGGAGGGGCTGTGGAGGCCACACAGGCACTCATTGGAGTCTCCTTTGCTGGGCTTGGCCACCATTGTGATACTCCACTGTGGATCAGAGGCCAAGGGGATGAGATTGAAGAAGGCCAAGTGCAGGGTTCTACACTTTGGTCACAAGAAGCCCAAGCAGCACTACAGGCTGGGGCCAGAGTGGCTGAGAGCAGGAAGGCAGAGAGGGAGCTGGGGGTGCTGGCAGAGAGGAGCTGAAGCTGAGGCAGCAGTGCCCAGGTGGGCAGCAGAGCCAATGGCATCCTGGGCTGGCTCAGGAGCAGTGTGGGCAGCAGGACAAGGGAGGTTCTTGTGCCCCTGTGCTCAGCACTGCTCAGGCCACCCCTGGAGTGCTGTGTCCAGTTGTGGGCTCCTGAATTGAAGAGAGATGTTGAGGTGCTGGAAGGTGTCCAGAGCAGAGTCGTCCTGTTCTGAGGAGACTCAGGGGGAATCTTATTACTGTCTACAACTACCTGCAGGGAGGCTGTAGCCAGGTGGGGTTGGGCTCTGCTGCCAGGCACCCAGGGACAGAAGAAGGGGACACAGCCTGAAGCTGTGCCAGGGGAAGTCTAGGCTGGATGTTAGGAGGAAGTTGTTGTCAGAGAGAGTGATTGGCATTGGAATGGGCTGCCCAGGGAGGTGGTGGAGTCCCCATCCCTGGAGGTGTTGAAGAGTAGGCTTCATGAGGCACTTAGTGCCATGGTCTAGTTGATTGGCCAGGGCTGGGTGCTAGGTTGGACTGGATGATCTTGGAGCTCTCTTCCAACCTGGTTGATTCTATGATTCTATGTTGCTGGGTGCCTGGCAGCAGAGCCCAACCCCACCTGGCTACAGCCTCCCTGCAGGTACCTGTAAACAGCAATGAGCTCTGCC
Source organism: Pogoniulus pusillus (assembly GCF_015220805.1). Lineage (NCBI taxonomy): Eukaryota > Metazoa > Chordata > Aves > Piciformes > Lybiidae > Pogoniulus > Pogoniulus pusillus. The sequence continues at coordinate 3,966,599 of NC_087270.1, forward strand.
CTGAGCCTCCTCTTCTCCAGGCTGCACATCCCCAGCCCCCTCAGCCTCTCCTCACAGGGCTCTGCTCCAGGACCCTCCCCAGCCTTGCTGCCCTGCTCTCAACACCTTCCAGCACCTCAACATCTCTCTTCAATTCAGGAGCCCACAACTGGACACAGCACTGCAGGGGTGGCCTGAGCAGTGCTGAGCACAGGGGCAGGAGAATCTCCCTCACCTATCTCACCTCACTGCCTTTCGTGCATCTCAATTCTGGCTTGCAGTGAGGAGCACAGAGCTAAACCCAGGACTGGAGGTGTGGCCTCAGCGAGGAAACTGAGTCAGAAATGCATGAGGGCAGCATCCATCATGGCTGCTTTGCACCCAGGACACATTCCAACCTTCTGTGCTTGAACCTACCTAAAATCGATGCAGAGTTCAGGACTGGGGCTCAAGCCTCACTCACCCAGGAGCAGCTGCCAAAGCCTTGCTGAGGGATTTGACCAAGCAGTTGCAGTTTCAGATCTGAGCCCTGCAGGACTAACCTGTTTGCCTGCATTCTTTAGTGCTGTGAGCTCAGGAAGAGCTGTAGACTTAGGTACCACCAGGTCATCACTGCCACCACCTGGTAAAGCTCTCAAAGCTTCTGTGGTTGCTAAGTCTGAAGGTTCACAGGTTGTCAGAGGTTGGAAGGGACCTTGCTGGAGCAGGACCAGACAATCTAGCTCAGGACACACAGGAACACATCCAGACAGGCCTGGAAAGGCTCCAGAGAAGGAGACTCCACAGCCTCTCTGGGCAGCCTGTGCCACTGCCCTGGGACCCTTACAGTCAAGAAGTTGCCCCTTGTGTTGAGCTGGAACCTCCTGTGCTGCAACTTCCATCTATTGCTCCTTGTCCTATCCCAGGGAGCAGTGAGCAGAGCCTGTCCCCGACCCCCATCCCTCAGATAGTTATAAACATTGATTGAATTCTCTCTCAGTCTTCTCTTCTCCAGACTAAGCAGGCCCCAGGTCCCTCAGCCTCTCCTCATCAGGCAGTGCTCCAGTTCCCTCAGCATCCTCATAGCTTCCCCTGGACCCTCTCCAGCAGACCCCTGTCCCTCTGAAACTGGAGAGCCCAAACCTGAAGGCAGCACTCAAGATGAGATCTCAGCAGGGCAGAGAATGATGTCAGCATGGGATGAGGCCATCCAGAGGGACCTGGACAGGCTGCAGAGGTGGCTGAAGAGGACCTCATGAGGTTCAGTAAGGCAAAGTGCAAGGTCCTGCACCTGCCTTGGGACAATCCTTGATATCAATCCAGGCTGGGGGTGTGGGAAGGTTGAGAGGAGCCCTGCAGAGAAGTACTTAGGGCTGCTGGTGGGGGAGAAGCTGGGTGGGAGCCAGCAATGGGCACTGGCAGTGCAGAAGGGCAAGGGCAGCCTGGGCTGCATCCAAAGCAGTGTGGGCAGAGGTGGAGAGAGGGGATCCTGCCCCTCTGCTCTGCTCTGGGGAGACATCACCTGCAGGGCTGTGTCCTGCTCTGGAGCCCTATCAGAGGCTGGAGGTGTTCAGGACCAGGTTGGATGAGACCTTGAGCAACCTATTCTAGTGGGAGGTGTCCCTGCTTATGGCAGGGGGTTGGAACTGGCTGAGCTTTGAGCTCCCTTCCAGCCTAAACCATTCTCTGGTTCTATGATTCTGTGATTCAGAAGGGGAATCTGGACAGTGGGAAGGTGCAGAAAGTCACTTTTCTGTTGATGGTTTTAACTCCCCCTCCTGTTTTCTCTTGGCACCTTTGATGTAGCTTACACTCTGGCAAGAGTCTTTGTGCCAGGAGGAGGAAAGTGTCCTCCTCTTCCAAGCTTCTGCTGCTTCAGATAGGCTAGAAATAGTTATGCCTGAGTGGAACAAATTAACCCTCACTGTGGAGCCTGAGTCCATGGAATAGTTTTGGATGGAAAGGGCTTCTAAGATCGTTGAGTCCACCCAACACCAGCATGGCCACTAAAACAGAGTCACAGAATTAAGCAGGTTGGAGAGGAGCTCTTATATAATCCGGCCCAACCTAGCACCTAACACCTCCTAATGAACTAACCCATGGCACTAAGTGCCTCATGCAGCCTCCTCTTGAACACCTCCAGGGATGGGGACTCCACCACCTCCCTGGGCAGCCCATTCCAATGCCAATCACTCTCTCTGACAACAACTTCCTAACAACATCCAGACTAGACCTCCCCTGGCACAGCTTCAAACTGTGTCCCCTTCTTCTGTCCCTGGGTGCCTGGCAGCAGAGCCCAACCCCACCTGGCTACAGCCTCCCTTCAGGCAGCTGCAGACAGCAATGAGCTCTGCCCTGAGCCTCCTCTGCTGCAGGCTGCACACCCCCAGCTCCCTCAGCCTCTCCTCACAGGGCTCTGCTCCAGGACCCTCCCCAGCCTTGCTGCCCTGCTCCTCAACATCTCTCTTCAATTCAGGAGCCCACAACTGGACACAGCACTCCAGGGGTGGCCTGAGCAGTGCTGAGCACAGGGGCACAAGAACCTCCATTGTCCTGCTGCCCACACTGCTCCTGAGCCAGCCCAGGATGCCATTGGCTCTGCTGCCCACCTGGGCACTGCTGCCTCAGCTTCAGCTCCTCTCTGCCAGCACCCCCAGCTCCCTCTCTGCCTGCCTGCTCTCAGCCACTCTGTCACAGAATTACAGAATCAGTCAGGGTTGGAAGGGACCACAAGGACCATCTAGCTCCAACCCCCCTGCCATGGCCAGGGACACCCTACCCAGCCTGTAGCTCTGCTTGGGGTTGTTGTGGCCAAAGTGCAGAGCCTGACACTTGGACTTGTTCAAACTCCTGCCATTAAATGTGTCCCCAAGTGCCAATTCTCTTGAACACCTCCTGAGATGGGGACTCCACCAATTCCCTGGCATCCTGTCCCAGTGCCTGAGCACTCTTGCAGTAAGGAAAGTTTCCAGGGAAGTGATGCAGTCTCCAGGACTGAACCCTTCAGCTGGACAGGCTGCTGGGCCAGCTCCAGATGCTGCTTTTCCAGAGAAAGGTTGAACCAAATGGTCCTTTAAGTCAGGTCCAAGTCAGTGCTCCATGCCATGGTGGATCCTAAATGCCCTCTTGAAGTCCCTTTCCCTGTTTCCCAATGACTTTGTCACAGATAAAGGTCTCATCTTAGCAAACTCCACTGTCACAGATTCCCAGACTGCCTCAGGTCAGAAAGGACCTCCAAAGGGCATCTTGTCTAACCCCCCGCTGCAGTCAGCAGGGACACTTCTCACTAGATCAGGCTGTGCAGGGCCATATCCAGTCTGAACTTGAACATCTCCAGGGATGGGGCCTCAACCAGATCCCTCTGAGCACCTTGGACTCTCTCCAGTAGTTCCCTCAGAGTGAAGAACTTTCTCTTTTGGTTCAAGTGGTGCCTCCTGTGTTCTGATTTCAGCACAGAGAGGTTTAGTCAGGCAATGACTCTGAACCAGCCGTGCCCACCCCTGGCAAGCTGGCCAGGTGGTGAAGGTGTGTTTGGCTCTACAGCATAACAACCCCTACCTAATCACAGAGTCACAATCACAGAGTGTCAGGGGCTGGAAGGGACCTCCAAAGCTCAACCAGTTCAACTCTTCTGCCAGAGCAGGAGCACTTAGAGCAGAGCACACAGCAACACATCCAGGCAGCTCTGGAATATCTCCAGAGCAGGAGACTCCACAACCCCCTGGGCAGCCTGTGCCAGGGTTCTGGCACCCTCACAGGCAAAAAACTCCTCCTCATCTTTCCATGGAACTTCCTATGGCTCAGCTTCCAGCCAGTGCCCCTTGGCCTGGCACTGGGCATCACCCAGCAGAGCCTGGCTCCAGCCTCCTGCCACTCACCTGCACATCTTGAGAACCACTGCTGAGGTCACCTCTCAGCTCCTCCTCTCCCAGCAGCACAGCCCCAGCTCCCTCAGGCTCTCCTACCAACAGAGCTGTTCCATTGCCTTCAGCAGCTTTGTGGCTCTGTGCTGGACTCTCTCCAGCAGTTCCCTGAGGTCCTTCTTGAACTGGGGAGCCCAGAACTGGACACAGTCCTCCAGTTGTGGCCTCCAGAGGGGCAGGAGAATCTCTCTCGACCTCGTACCCACAGCCCTTCTCATCCACCCCAGACTGGCATTGCCCCTCCTGGCCACCAGAGCACATTGCTGGCTCATGCTCACCCTCCCAACCACCAGGACCCCCAAATCCTTTTCCCTTTCATTGCCTTCCAACAGCTCAGTCCTCAGCCTATCCTGCTCCCTGGGGTTGTTCTTTCCCAGATGCCAGACTCTGCACTTGTCCTTGTTGAGCTGCATTAAATTCTGCCCTGCCCAACCCTCCAGGTGCTAAATTGTCCCCAGTGGGGTCCTTCATTCAGCCTTGCAAGCTGTAAGGGCTGGGGATGGTTAGCTTGAAAAAGAGGAGGCCAAGGGGAGACCTCAGCTACCTGAAAGGATGTTGTGGAGGGGTTGGTGCTGGTTTCTTCACACAGGTAGTGATAGAACCAGAGGGAATGACCTCAGTCCCCAGCCTATGCTGATCTTTCATGCACAGGTCATGTTTAGAGTGCTCTGGTGAAATCCAGCCTTCTCCTCACCCCAGTTCTCCAGGGGGGTGTAATTAGAAGTGAAGCAGGCAGGCAGATGTTGAGCAAGCCTGAGGATGTCACCGTCCATCAGCAGCCAGCAGATAGTGAGCTTGGCTGCCTGCCCCAGCTGAGTCAGAGTTTGGCAGCCTGGCTCTCAGAACGGAGCTCCTCTTCACTCAGGAGCTGAGATTCGACTCAAAGCTTCCCTCTGTCAGTTGTGGAGAGCTGTGGGGTGGTGGTGGTGAGGTTGAGTTTGGTTGTTTGGGGTTCGTTTGGTTGTCATTTTGTTGGGAGGGGTTGGGTTGGTTTGGTTGGGGTTTTAGTGGTGGTTGGGTGGGTTGGTTTTCTGCCATCAAACAAAGCTTTTGGATGCATCAAATCCAGGAATGGCTCAGGTTGGAAGGGACCTCAGAGCTCATCTACTCCAACCTTCCCACCATGGACAGGGCTGCTGTCAACCAGATCCAGCTGCACAAGGTCTCAGCAACCGGACTTTGAACATCCCCCAGGCAGGAGGCAGCCACAGCCTCCTTGGGCAGCCTGTGCAAGAGTCTCACCACTCTCCTACTGAAGAACTTATTCCTCAGCTCCAGTCTAAGCCTGCCCTGCCTCAGCTTCAAACCAGGACATGGAAGTGTTGGAGCCAGTGCAGAGGAGGCCACCAAGATGCTGAGAGGGCTGCAGCAGCTGTGCTGTGAGGAGAGGCTGAGAGAGTTGGGGCTGTGCAGCCTGGAGAAGAGAAGGCTTCCAGGAGCCCTTGGAGTGGCCTTGCAGGATGTGAAGGGGGCTGCAGGAGGGCTTGGGATGGACTATTGACAAGGCCTTGTGATGAGAGGAGGAATGGGTTTGAAGTGGCTGAGGGGAGATTGGAAGTGGCTGTTAGGTAGAAGTTGTTTGCAGTGAGAGTGGTGAGAGACTGGCACAGGTTGCCCAAGGAGGTTGTGGCTGCTCCCTCCCTGGAGATGTTCAAGGATAGGACAGGGAGGTTGAACTAGATGGTCTTTAAGGTCCCTTCCAACCTAAACTATTCTATGATTGGCCAGGGCTGGGTGCTAGGTTGGGCTGGATGAGCTTGGAGGTCTCTTCCAACCTGCTTGATTCTAAGATTCTATGATTCAGGAATAGAGAATAGGCTGGGTTGGAAGGGACCTTAAAGATCAACCAGTTCCAAATATCTGCCATGGGCAGAGACACCTCTCACTAGATATGGGTTACCCAAGACCTGATCCAGCCTGGCCATGAACACCCCCAGAGGCAGCTACAGCCTCTTTGGGCAGCCTGTTCCAGACTTTCATCACCCTCACACTGAGCAACTTCTTGCTCAGCTCCACTCTCACCCTGCTCTGCCTCAGGTCCAAGCATCTGCCATGGAGAGGGACACCTCCCACTAATATATGGATGCCCAAGGTCTCATCCAGTCTTTTCCATGCCCAGGGACATCTCTCAATCAGACTCAGCTGCTCAAAGTCGCACCCGGCCTGGTCTTGAACACCCTCAGGCAGGAGGCAGCCACAGCCTCCCTGGGCAGCCTGTGCCAGGCTCTAACCACCCTCACACTGAAGAACTCCTTCTTCAGCTCCACTCTAACCCTATCATAGAATCAAGCAGGTTGGAAGAGACCTCCAAGCTCATCCAGCCCAACCTAGCACCCAGCCCTGGCCAATCAACCAGACCATGGCACTAAGTGCCCCAGCCAGGCTGTTTTTGAACACTTCCAGGGATGGGGACTCCACCACCTCCCTGGGCAGCCCATTCCAGTGCCAATCACTCTCTCTGACAACAACTTCCTCCTCACATCCAGCCTCAACCTGCCCTGGCACAGCTTCAGGCTGTGTCCCTTTGTTCTGTTGCTGGTTGCCTGGCAGCAGAGCCCAACCCCACCTGGCTACAGCCTCCCTTCAGGTAGCTGTAGAGAGCAATGAGCTCTGCCCTGAGCCTCCTCTTCTCCAGGCAGCTCTGAGGTGCCCCTGGAGCCTTCTCCTCTGCAGGCTGCACCCCCCCAGCTCCCTCAGCCTGTGCTCACAGCAGAGATGCTCCAGCCCTGGCATCATCTTTGTGGCCTCCTCTGGACATTCTCCAGCAGCTCTGTGTCCTCATTCTGCTGAGGACAGCAGCACTGGAGGCAGGATTGGAGGTGAGTTCTGAGCAGAGCAGAGCCAAGGGGCAAAATTTCTCTTGTCCTGCTGTGTTCTTCCTAGGTCCAGAACTGGAGGCAGCATTCAAGTCTCCTTGAGGTCTCCACCTGACAGTCAGTGCTCTGCTAAGCTGCTCAGCTCTGCCTCAGCTCCAAACCATTCCCCCTTGGCCTGGCTCAGACCCCCTCAGCACAAGTCCCTCTGCAGCCTTCCTGCAGGATCCCTTCAGGCACTGGCAGGCAGCTCTGAGGTTCCCTGGAGCCTTCTCCTCTGCAGGCTGCACCCCCCCAGCTCCCTCAGCCTGTGCTCACAGCAGAGCTGCTCCAGCCCTGCCATCATCACCTTAGTGGCCTCCTGCGGGCCTGCTCGAATAACTCGACTCCACCACCTCTCTGGGCAACCCATCCCAATGAGAATAACTATCTCTGGCAAGAATTTCTTCCTAACATCCAGCCTGAACCCCTTGGCCTGTCTCCAGACCTCTTCAGCACAAGTCCCTCTGCAGCCTTCCTGCAGGATCCCTCCAGCTACTGGCAGGCAGCTCTGAGGTTCCCCCTGGAGCCTTCTCCTCTGCAGAAACTCAGCCCTCTGGCAGGCAGTTTTGCTGCTCTGGTTCAGTGTCACCTTTCATCTCAAGATTCCATCCCTGCCTACTGCAAAGAGAGAGAGAGAGAGAAAGAGAAAAGAAAGAAAACCCAAAGGCTTTTGCCCAGCTCTGCAATCGAATTCCTTTCCTCCACCCTGCCTCTGCTTGGTCTTGCACAGGAAGCACAAAAGGGCTGAAGCTGGTGGGACCTGAAGGAGCTGGGAATGCCACTTCTGAGTCACAAAGAGATCAAAGAAAAGGCTTGCAGGGGCTGGGAGCGATGTGATGGTCTGTGGGATTTCTGCTGTCAGCAGCAGAGCTGTCTGGAAAGGCAGAGCACAGCACACTTAGCAACTCAAGAATGCTTCAGGCCAGATTTGGGTTAAAACAAGAAAAACCAAGCCCAAAAAACAAGCTAAAAGCTTTGCCTCCCACAGGTTTGCAGCTGCTGAAGCAAACATTTCTACCTCTCCTCCCTGGCTGGGTGGGAGATTGGGTTTCAGCTCATTGTTTTCTGGAGGCACTTATTAACCCTGCTGAATTTAGAGCAGGGGATTGCACTCAATAGCTATCGATTAGCAGTCAGGGGCTGTGGTAATCCTTAGGACTTGATCAATTCGGGCTGTTGGCTGGGACCTGGGACAAGGCAGTGCCCTTTGCTGCAGCCCCTTGATGTGCAGGCAAGGATGTGGGAGAGGCAGGAGGGAAAGCACAGAGCTGAGAAGTGAAGTGTTTGTCCACAACAGGAAATTCCTGGTGAGGTGATGGCAGCTTTTATCAGGACCCTGACAGAGCCCAGGGGTTTGAATCCCCTGCACCAAATCAAAACACTTCTGGAGACAACTTCAAGACACAGAATCTGTTGTGTGGTGCCTGCAAACCAGCAGAAGCTTCAAGCAAGGTTAGAGGATCAGCAAATTCTTCCAAGCTCACCTTCCTCATTTACCAGCAGGATGCTAAAGCTGTCTGGGTCGTTGGGTAGATTCACAAGGGGTTGGGTTGGAAGGGACATCCAAGTTCCAACTACCTGTCACGGGCATCAGCTCAAGATACGATGAGCCAGCAGTGTCCCCCTGCAGCCCAGTGGGCAGCTGTGTGCTGGGCTGCAGCCAGAGGAGTGTGGGCAGCAAGGCAAGAGAGGGGATTGTGCCCCTGGACTCTGCTCTGCTCAGACCTCACCTCCAATCCTGCCTCCAGTGCTGCTGTCCCCAGCAGAAGGAGGACAGAGAGATGCTGGAGAGAGGCCAGAGGAGGCCACAAAGATGATGGCAGGGCTGGAGCAGCTCTGCTGTGAGCACAGGCTGAGGGAGCTGGGGGGGGTGCAGCCTGCAGAGGAGAAGGCTCCAGGGGCACTCAGAGCTGCCTGCCAGTGCCTGAAGGGATCCTGCAGGAGGGCTGCAGAGGGACTTGTGCTGAGAAGTGATTCTGTAATTCCTGAACACCTGCAGGGATGGTTGTGGAGACAACTCCCTGGGCAGCCTGTTCCAGTGTCTGACCAGATATAAATCCCCATCACAAAGGGCCATGGAGATGCTGAGAGAGCTGCAGCAGCTCTGCTCTGAGGAGAGGCTGAGAGAACTGGGGCTCTGCAGCCCACAGAAGAGAAGGCTTGGAGTGGCCTTGCAGGATGTGAAGGGAGCTCCAGGAAGACTGGGGAGAGACTATTGACAAGGTCTTGTCATGACAGGAGCAGGAGGAATGGGTTTGAAGTAGCAGAGGGGAGATTGAAAGTGGCTGTTAGGCAGAAGTTGTTTGCAGGGAGGGTGGTGAGACACTGGCACAGGTTGCCAGGGAGGTTGTGGAGCACAGAAGCACAGAATGGGCTCTTTGATCCCCTTCTGTGCTTCTGTGCTCCACAACCTCCCTGGAGCTGTTGAGAACCAGGTTGCCCATTAACTATATTTCTGTGATCTGGTTCCCTGAACTTTTTCATTCCTCTTTTGCTTTTCTTCTCCTGTGCTTTTCCACATCCTCCAATCTGATAGGAAGTTTGTGCCCCTGAACGTGTGAACTGTGAGCAGTTAGCAGTGCTCACGAGGGGAACAGATGGCTTAGAGTCTGTGTTAGCACTGCTGGGTGTGCATCCAGCCAACTGAGCAGAGATTGGGAGTTATTTACAGCCAATCCATTTTTAATGATCCCTCTATCAGTTTGATAATGCTCTCAGTTAATGAGCTGCCTGAATACACAGTGAGTGTCTCCCCTCAGGGATATTTTACCCTGCAAGGCATGAACTGGAGAAGCTACCAAGTTGGCCTGAGAGCCCTAAGTGGATCTTGATTCTGCTGAGAAAGAATCTTGATAGGTCAGGAGGCTGAATGGAATACACCAAGAACCAGAGAATGGTTTAGGCTGGAAGGGAGCTCAAAGCTCAGCCAGTTCCAACCCCCTGCCATAGGTAGTTACATCACCCATCAGAACAGGTGGCTCAAGGCCTCATCCAAACTGGTCCTGAGCATCTCCAGGGAGGTTGTGGAGCACAGAAGCACAGAAGGTGATCTTTGATCACCTTCTGTGCTTCTGTGCTCCACAACCTCCTTGGGCAACCTGTGCCAGTGTCTCACCACCCTCACTGCAAACAACTTCTGCCTAACAGCCACTTTCAATTTCCTCTCTGCCACTTCAAACCCATTCCCTCTCCTCCTATCACACCAAGACCTTGTCAATAGCCTCTCCCCAGTCTTCCTGGAGCTTCCTTCACATCCTGCAAGGGCAGTCCAAGCTCTCCTGGAAGCCTTCTCTTCTCCAGGCTGCACAGCCCCAACTCTCTCAGCCTCTCCTCACAGCACAGCTGCTGCAGCCCTCTCAGCATCTCCATGGCCCTTTGTGATGGGGATTTATATCTGGTCAGATGCTGGAACAGACTGCCCAGGGACCTGTCTCCACCACCACCCCTGCAGGTGCTCAAGAATCAAGCAGGTTGGAGAAGACCTTCAAGATCATCTGGTCCAGCCTAGCACCCAACATTATCTGCTCAACGTGGACATGGCACTCTGGGAGGTGGTTTAATGGCCATGGTGGTGCTGGGTTACACTTTGCACTGGGTAATCTTGGAGGTCTCTTCCAATAAGCCAATTCTGTAATGCTGTGGTCTCAGAAAGGGTTTTTTGTACTGTCTCTCACAGTATCCCTGCATAGAAAATGTCCAGCACACAGCTAGGTATGGCCAGAATGAGAACAGGCCCAGCTGCTGGCCACTACCAACTGGTTCTCAATTTTACTGCTGGGGATTTACTTCTCATTAGAGAGAGAAGAAAAGGGAAAAAAAAGGGAAAAAAAGGGGGGGGGGGGGGGGGGGAAGGAAAAAAAGGGGAAAAGGTAAAAAAAGGAAATTAAAAAAAAGAAAAGAGGGAAAAAAGGAAAAAAAAAGAGAAAAAAGGGAAGAAAAGGGGAAAAAAGGAAATATAAAGAAAAGAGGGAAAAAAGGAAAAAAAGAGGAAAAAGGAAGAAAAGGGGAAAAAAGGAAATATAAAGAAAGAAAAGGGAAAAAGAAAAAAAAAGATAAAAGGAAAAGGGGGAAAAAAGGAAAAAGGAAAAAGGAAAAAAGGGGGAAAAGGAAAAAAAGGAGAAAGAGGAAAAAAAAAAAGAAAAAAGAGGAGAAAGGGTAAAAAAGAAAAAAGGAACAGATCAAAAAATAGGAAAAAAAGAGGGGGAGGAACGGAAAAAAGGGGGGAGAAAGGGAAAAAAAGGGAAAAATGAAAAAAGGAAAAAAGGAAAAAGGGGGGGAAGGGAAAAGGGGGAAAAAGGGGGGGAAAGGGGGAAAAAGGGGGGAAAAAAAGGAGAGGGAAAGGGGAAAAGGGGGGGAAAGGGTGGGGGAAAGAGAGGGGGAAAGAGAGGGGAAAAGAGGGAAAAAAGAAAAAAGGAAAAAAGGGGGGTAAAAGAATAATGGAAAAAAGGGGGGGAAGGGAAAAAATGAGCAAGGAAAAAAATGAGCAAAGGAATAAAAGGGGGGGAAAAGGAAAAAAAGAAAAAAGGGAAAAAAGGGGGTAAAGGGGAAAAGGGGGGAAAAGGAAAAAAGGATAAAAAAGGAAAAAAAGGGGGAAAGGGAAAAAGGGGGGGGAAATGGAAAAAAAGAGAAAAAATGAAAAAAAGGGAGGAAAGGAAAAAAGTAAAAAAATAGAAAAAAGGGGGGAAAGGGGAAAAGGGAAAAAAGGAAATAGGGAAAGAAGGGAAAGAAGGAAAAAAAGGAAATAGGGAAATAAGGGAAAAAAGGGAAAAGGGAAAGAAGGGGAAAAGGAAAAAAAGAGAAAAAAGGGGGAAAATGAAAAAATTAAAAAGGGAAAAAAGGGGGGGAAAAGGAAAAAAGAGAAAAAAGGGGGAAAAGGAAAAAATTAAAAAGGGGGAAAAAAAGGAAAAAGGAAAATAAAAGGAAAAAAAAAAGGAAAAAGGAAAATAAGAAGGAAAAAAGAAAACCAAGCCCATGTTGAGCAGTGCTGAAATAAAAAGCCTTCTTTTTTCCTCCACCTGCCCTTTGCAAGCTCTGCCTCTGGAATGCAAGGCCCATCCCTTTAATTATCCACCTATTACCCAGGGGTAGGGAAGTGTACATTAAATTAATGCAATGGATTAGCCCAGTTGCTCAGTGCTTATTAACAGGAAGAACTCCCAGATTCCATATTATGTACATCAGTAACTTTAATTGTGTTAGGCTGAGCTAGGAGAGAGCTATTTCAGGAGGTATCTCAACAGCATGACAATTTCTGTTGGCTTTTTGCCTGCTGGAGCTGGCTTTTTGGAGGCTTCCCTCAGAAATGGGAACTTATTATTGCTGTCAGTCGCTGCTTTTAGCAAACATGGCCTGATTAAAACTGCTCTGAAGTGGCTTTGAGGTTTGAGAGCTCTCCCTTGATGTCTCCGTGAGACAGGTGATGCTGGAGGGGCTGCTTCTTGCAGTGGGGTTAAGAGACAACAGTGTTAGTGAGGACAAACTGATTGAACAAAGGACCAGTTTGGGGGTTGACAGCAGTAAATACAATCATAGAGTCATAGAATCATAGAATCATACCATAATAGAATGGTTTAGGTTGGAAGGGACCTCAAAGCTCAGCCAGTTCCAACCCTCAGCCATAGGCAGGGACACCTCCCACTAGAACAGGTCACTCAAGGTCTCATCCAGGCTGGTCCTCAACACTTCCAGGGAGGTTGTGGAGCACAGAAGCACAGAACGAGGATATAGTTTAGGTGAATCTTGGAGAATAGGGTTCTAAGTTGGACTTGGTTGTCCTGAGGGGCTTTGCCCACCTGGGTGAATCTGTGATTCTGTGATTTCTGTGGGTGCATGGTCAGTTAATGTGAGCAGAGGAGGACTGTGCCTGTCCCATTAGAGACCTCTGCTGACAGCACCCAGCAGCAGCAAGGCAGGACACTGAGCCACCACTAACCATCAGCTGACAGCTAATTGGTTTTGCCACAGCAGGGCAAGGGAAGGAATCCTGCCCCTTGGCTCTGCTCTCCTCACACCCCACCTGCACTCCTGGGTGCACTTCTGGAGCCCCCAGCACAAGCAGCACATGGAAGTGTTGGAGCCAGTGCAGAGGAGGCCACCAAGATGCTGAGAGGGCTGCAGCAGCTGTGCTGTGAGGAGAGGCTGAGAGAGTTGGGGCTGTGCAGTCTGGAGAAGAGAAGGCTTCCAGGAGACCTTGGAGTGGCCTTCCAGGATCTGAAGGGGGTTCCAGGAGTGCTGTGGAGGGACTATTGACAAGGTCTTGTCATGAAAGGAGGAGGGAATGGGTTCGAAGTGGCAGAGAGGAGATTGAAAGTGGCTGTTAGGCAGAAGTTGTTTGCAGTGAGGGTGGTGAGAGACTGGCACAGGTTGCCCAAGGAGGTTGTGGAGCACAGAATGTGATCTAAAGAATGATCACATTCTGTCATTCTGGTCCTGAACACCTCTCTGAAAGTGTTCAGGACCAGATTGGATGAGGCCTTGAGCAACTATGCTTAGTGGGAGATGTCTCTGCCTGTGGCAGGGGGTTGGAACCTGATGATCCTCGAGGTCCCTTCCAACCTAAACCATTCTATGATTCTATGACTAGGAAGAAGCTCTGGACATTAGGAAGGTTTGGACATTAGGGAGAAGGTTTGGACATTAGGAAGAAGGTTTGGACATTACAGAGAAGTTGGGACATTAGCAAGAAGTTTGGGACTTTTAGAAGAGATTTGGACTTTTGAAAGATGCTTGGGCATTAGGAAGATGTTTTGGACCTTAGGAAGATGATTTGGACCTTGGGAACGTGTTTGGGCATTAGGAAGATGATTTGGACCTTGGGAAAGTGTTTGGCATTAGGAAGATGATTTGGACCTTGGGAATGTGTTTGGGCGTTAGGAAGATGGTTTGGACCTTGGGAAAGTATTTGGCATTAGGAAGATGATTTGGACCTTGGGAAGGTGTTTGAGCATTAGGAAGATGATTTGGACCTTGGGAAGGTGTTTGGGCATTAGGAAGATGATTTGCACCTTGGGAAGGTGTTTGGGCATTAGGAAGATGATTTGGACCTTGGGAAGGTGTTTGGGCATTAGGAAGATGGTTTGGACCTTGGGAAGGTGTTTGAGCATTAGGAAGATGATTTGGACCTTGGGAAGGTGTTTGGGCATTAGGAAGATGGTTTGGACCTTGGGAAGGTGTTTGGGCGTTAGGAAGATGATTTGGACCTTGGGAATGTGTTTGGGCGTTAGGAAGATGGTTTGGACCTTGGGAAAGTATTTGGCATTAGGAAGATGATTTGGACCTTGGGAAGGTGTTTGAGCATTAGGAAGATGATTTGGACCTTGGGAAGGTGTTTGGGCATTAGGAAGATGGTTTGGACCTTGGGAAGGTGTTTGGGCATTAGGAAGATGATTTGCACCTTGGGAAGGTGTTTGGGCATTAGGAAGATGATTTGGACCTTGGGAAGGTGTTTGGGCATTAGGAAGATGGTTTGGACCTTGGGAAGGTGTTTGGGCATTAGGAAGATGATTTGGACCTTGGGAAGGTGTTTGGGCATTAGGAAGATGATTTGGACCTTGGGAAGGTGTTTGAGCATTAGGAAGATGGTTTGGACCTTAGGAAGGTGTTTGGGCATTAGGAAGATGGTTTGGACCTTGGGAAGGTGTTTGGGCATTAGGAAGATGGTTTGGACCTTGGGAAAGTGTTTGGCATTAGGAAGATGGTTTGGACCTTGGGAACGTGTTTGGGCGTTAGGAAGATGGTTTGGACCTTGGGAAGGTGTTTGAGCATTAGGAAGATGATTTGGACCTTGGGAAGGTGTTTGGGCATTAGGAAGATCTTCAATCCCATTCGTTGCTTCTGTGCTCCACAACCTCCCTGGAGGTGTCCAGGACCAGATTGGATGAGTCCTAGAGAAACCTGTTCCAGTGGGAGGTGTCCTTGCCTATGGCAGAGAGGTTGGAACTGTCTGAGCTTTGAGGTCCCTTCCAATCTAAACCTGAAGGTGTTCAAGGCCAGGTTGGATGAAGCCTTTGAGCACCTTGCATCAGTGGGAGGTGTCCCTGCCCATACAGCATTTGAAGCTAGACGCTCTTTAAGGTCCCTTCCAAGCCAAGCCATTCTGTGATCCCATGGTTTCCCTGAACCATCCAACATGTTGGGCTTCTTAGCACAACCCAGGCAGAGCTGTGAGAGGAGAGAAGCAGTGGGAGCAGGCAGGTTGAAGTGGGAAACATCCTGCTGGGGATGGCTGGCTCAGCGCTGGGCGCGTTCTGCTCTGCTGAGGAAGAGGCTGCCACAATGGCATGGTGAAAGAGCTTAATGCCTAAATCCTTCCAGCCTCTGGAGAAGGA
This sequence comes from Pogoniulus pusillus, assembly GCF_015220805.1. Taxonomy (NCBI): domain Eukaryota; kingdom Metazoa; phylum Chordata; class Aves; order Piciformes; family Lybiidae; genus Pogoniulus; species Pogoniulus pusillus. Next base: position 3,981,662 of record NC_087270.1, read on the forward strand.
TGAGGCAGTGACAGCAAGTCACTTTAACTCTGTCCAGCCACAGCTGGGGTGGGTTTGGCAGAATTAATTATTGAGAGCCAGGCAGGCAGGGTAATTAACTTCCAGCTGAATAGGAGCTTCTGAGCAGCGACGCTTTGCATTTCAGCCACCCCTCAAGCAACTCAACTGTCAAAGCTGGCCTGAGTTTGACAGAGTGGCTCCTGCCCAAAACCCCCTCCCAGACATCTGCTCCCAGACAAAAAAAAAGCAGATCCTGCAGGCAGTGCTTGCAGGCAACCACGTTGCAGCAGGCAAAAGAGAACCAATTCCCAAATTCTGGCTAATTGGCTCTGGGTTTGAGGCAATCCACAGAGCCTCAGGAGAGGAAAAAACAACAAGAAAAAAAGAAGAAGGATTTATTATGTGGCTTTTGGGGTGCTGGGCAGTGGAGCAAATTGAGTTTGGCCTTTTGGAAATCAATGGGCCAGGCTGGCTATCAGGCAGGTGCAGGCTGGGAAGGAATCCCAAGGGATTGGGTAGGAGGTAGGAGGAAAGCAGCAGGCATTTGTTGTTGTGGTCGTGGGTTTCTTTGTTGTGACGAGCAGGAGTGAGCAAAAATCAGCAGCCTTGCAGGAGCACTTCATCATTTATCTGCAACTCAAGAGCAGCTCACTGGAGTGATTCACTCTGAGGCAAAGCTATGCTGGAGTTATTTTCACACCTGCCCCCTTAATTCCTCTTTTTCTTAATAGAAATTGTGTAGTCCTTTAGTGGTTGTCTGTGCTGAAGTTATTTCCCCCCACACTTTTTCCTTTATTTAATACAAATCTGAGGTCCTTTAGTGTTTGTCTGTGCTGAAGTTATTTTTTCCCCCACTTTTTCCTTTATTTAATGCAAATTTGAGGTCCTTTAGTGGTTGTCTGTGCTGAAGTTATTTCCCCCCCCCCCCCCCCCCCCCCCCATTTTTTCCTTTATTTAATACAAATTTAAGGTCCTTTAGTGGTTGTCTATGCTGAAATTATTCCCCCCCCACTTTTTCCTTTATTTAATACAAATTTAAGGTCCTTTAGTGGTTGTCTGTGCTGAAGTTACTTCCCCCCCACACACACTTTTTCCTTTATTTAATACAAATTTGAGGTCCTTTAGTGGTTGTCTATGCTGAAATTATTTCCCCCCACTTTTTCCTTTATTTAATACAAATTTAAGGTCCTTTAGTGTTTGTCTATGCTGAAGTTATTTTTCCCCCACTTTTTCCTTTATTTAATACCAATTTAGGGTCCTTTAGTGGTTGTCTATGCTGAAATTATTCCCCCCCACTTTTTCCTTTATTTAATACAAATTTAAGGTCCTTTAGTGGTTGTCTGTGCTGAAGTTACTTCCCCCCCACACTTTTTCCTTTATTTAATACAAATTTGAGGTCCTTTAGTGTTTGTCTGTGCTGAAATTATTTTTTCCCCCACTTTTTCCTTTATTTAATGCAAATTTAAGGTCCTTTAGTGTTTGTCTATTCTGAAGTTATTTCCCCCCACACTTTTTCCTTTATTTAACACAAATTTAAGGTCCTTTAGTGTTTTTCTGTGATGAAATTATTTTCCCCCACTTTTTCCTTTATTTAATGCAAATCTGAGGTCCTTTAGAGTTTGTTTGTGCTGAAGTTATTTTCCCCCCACTTTTTCCTTTATTTAATACAAATTTAAGGTCCTTTAGTGTTTGTCTATGCTGAAGTTATTTCCCCCCACACTTTTTCCTTTATTTAACACAAATTTGAGGTCCTTTAGTGTTTGTCTGTGCTGAAGTTACTTTCCCCCACACTTTTCCCTTTATTTAACACAAAGTTGAGGTCCTTTAGTGTTTGTCTGTGCTGAAGTTATTTTTTCCCCCACTTTTTCCTTTATTTAATGCAAATTTGAGGTCCTTTAGTGGTTGTCTGTGCTGAAGTTATTTCCCCCCCCCCCCCCCCCCCCCCCATTTTTTCCTTTATTTAATACAAATTTAAGGTCCTTTAGTGTTTGTCTATGCTGAAGTTATTTTTCCCCCACTTTTTCCTTTATTTAATACCAATTTAAGGTCCTTTAGTGGTTGTCTGTGCTGAAATTATTTCCCCCCCACTTTTTCCTTTATTTAATACAAATTTAAGGTCCTTTAGTGGTTGTCTGTGCTGAAGTTACTTCCCCCCCCCACTTTTTCCTTTATTTAATACAAATTTGAGGTCCTTTAGTGTTTGTCTGTGCTGAAATTATTTTCCCCCCACTTTTTCCTTTATTTAATACAAATTTAAGGTCCTTTAGTGTTTGTCTGTGCTGAAGTTACTTCCCCCCCCACACTTTTTCCTTTATTTAATACAAATTTGAGGTCCTTTAGTGTTTGTCTGTGCTGAAGTTATTTCCCTCCACACTTTTCCCTTTATTTAACACAAATTTGAGGTCCTTTAGTGTTTGTCTATGCTGAAATTATTTTTTCCCCCACTTTTTCCTTTATTTAATGCAAATTTAAGGTCCTTTAGTGTTTGTCTATGCTGAAGTTATTTCCCCCCACACTTTTTCCTTTATTTAACACAAATTTAAGGTCCTTTAGTGTTTTTCTGTGCTGAAATTATTTTCCCCCACTTTTTCCTTTATTTAATACAAATCTGAGGTCCTTTAGTGTTTTTCTGTGCTGAAATTATTTTCCCCCACTTTTTCCTTTACTTAATACCAATTTAAGGTCCTTTAGTGATTGTCTATGTTGAAGTTATTTCCCCCCACACTTTTTCCTTTATTTAATGCAAATTTGAGGTCCTTTAGTGTTTGTCTATGCTGAAGTTATTTTTCCACCACTTTTTCCTTTTCTGAACAGAAGTTTGCAGTCATTTAGTGTTTGTCTATGCTGAAGTTATTTCCCCCACACACTTTCTCCTTTTCTAAGTAGAAATTGTGTAGTCCTTTAATGTTTGTCTATGCTGAAGTTATTTTCTCCCCCCACTTTCTTCTTTATTTAATACAAATTTGAGGTCCTTTAGCATTTGTCTATGCTGAAGCTACTTCCCCCCCCCCACCTTCTCCTTTATTTAATACAACTTTGAGGTCCTTTAGTGTTTGTCTGTGCTAAAGTTACTTTTCCCCCACTTTCTCCTTTTCTTAATAGAACTTTGTCATCCTTTACTGTTTGTCTATGTGAATTCTCCTTTTCTTAACAGAAATTGTATGGTCCTTTAGTGGTTGTCTATGCTGAAGTTATTTTTCCTTCCACTTTTTCCTTTATTTAATGCAAATTTAAGGTCCTTTAGTGTTTGTCTATGCTGAAGTTATTTTCCCCCCACTTTTTCCTTTTCTTAATAGAAATTTGTAGTCATTTAGTGTTTATCTATGCTGAATTCTCCTTTTCTTAATAGAAATTGTGTAGTCATTGAGTGTTTGTCTATGCTGAAGTTATTTCCCCCCCCCCCCCTCAACTTTCTCCTCTTGAATCATAGAATCAACCAGGTTGGAAGAGACCTCCAAGATCATCCAGTCTATTTAATATAAATTTGAGGTCCTTTAGTGTTTGGTGGAAAAATAACTTCAACATAGACACTTTCTCCTTTTCTTAATAGATTTTTTTAGTCATTTGTTATTTGTCTATGCTGAAGTCACTTTTCCACCACTCTCTCCTTTTCTTAATAGAAATTGTGTGGTCTTTTAGTGTTTGTCTATGCTGAAGTTATTCCCTCCCACTTTCTCCTCTATTTCATACAAATTTGAGGTCCTTTAGTGTTTGTCTGTGCTGAATTCTCCTTCACTTAGAAATTTGTAGTCACTGAGTGTTTATATCTGTTGAAGTTATTTTCCCCCCACTTTTTCCTTTAGTTAATACAGATTTGAGGTCCTTTAGTGTTTGTCTATGCTGAAGTTATTTTCCCCCCACTTTCTCCTTTTCTTAATAGAACTTTGTAGTCATTTAGTGTTTGTCTATGCTGAATTCTCCTCTTCTTAACAGAAATTGTGCAGCCATTTAGTGTTTGTCTATGCTGAAATTATTTTCCCCCCACTTTCTCCTTTATTTAATGCAAATTTGAGGTCCTTTATTGTTTGGTGGAAAAATAACTTCAACATAGACTCTTTCTTTCCTTTTCTTAATAGAAATTGTGTAGCCCTTTAGTGTTTGTCTATACTGAAGCTATTTTTTCCCCCCAGTTTCTCCTTTATTTAATACAAATTTGAGGTCCTTCAGTGTTTGTCTATACTGAAGTCATTTCCCCACCCCCCATGTTCTCCTTTTCTTAATACAAGTTTGTAGCCATTTAGTGTTTGTCTATGCTGAATTCTCCTTAATAGAAATTGTGTAGTCAGATTTTGGCTATGCTGAAGTTATTTCCTCCCCCTAGTTTCTCCTTTTCTTGATACAAATTTGTAGTCATTTAGTGTTTGTCTATGCTGAAGCTTTCCCCCACCACCACTTTCTTCTTTTCTTTATAGAATTTTGTAGTCCTTTACTGTTTTCCTATGCTGAATTCTCCTTATCTAAATAGAAATTGTGTAGCCCTTTAGTGTTTGTCTATGCTGAAGTTATTCCCCCCCACCCCACCCCCACTTACTCCTTCAGTTAATACAAATTTGAGGTCCTTTAGTGTTTGTCTATGTTGGAGTTATTTTTTCCCCAGTTTCTCCTTTATTTAATACAAATTTGTAGTCATTTAGTGTTTGTCTATGCTGAAGTTATTTTTTCCCCCAGTTATTCCCTAACCCCCCCAGTTTCTCCTTTTCTTAATACAAGTTTGTAGCCATTTAGTGTTTGTCTATGCTGAAGTTATTTCCCCCCACTTTCTCCTTTAGTTAATGCAAATTTGAGGTCTTTTAGTGTTTGGTGGAAAAATAACTCCAACATAGACACTTTCTCCTTTTCTTAATAGAAATTGTGTAGTCCTTTAGTGTTTGTCTACACTGAAGTTATTTTTCTTCCAGTTTCTCCTCTACAAACAGATTTTTTTTTGGTCCTAAAGTGATTGTCTATATTGAAGTTAATTCCCCCCCACCCTTATCACAGAGGGTGGAACATTAATTGGTGCAAGAGGATATTCTATAACAATAGATAATTTATTAATTCAATATTCTGAGCTCTCACCACCTCCAACCACTGAATTTTAGCATTAGTATTTCTTCTTACATGGATATTGAAGACTCTAGGAATGACATCAAACAGTGACTTGTTCATAACTAGCAAACATTCAAACTATAAACAGAGAGAGGAATTCCTCTGCAGGCAAATGCCACCTGGGGTCAGTATGCTGCTTGCCCAGTAGATGGGCCCAGGCTCTTTCTGCTCTATGGCAGAAGGCAGTAGAGAATTACAGAGGCATTAAAGCATTTACTCACAAATTCTTATCAATTATCAATCACCCTCCAGGGCTACATCACAGCCTATGCAAGTGTCTAATCTTCAGGGGAGTCTTTGCCTGTGGACATTGAGGCTGGAATCCTCCTGGTTTCAGGGGAAAGGATGCAGACATGCAGACAATCTCTGACCTTGTTCTCCTGGATCATCTGTGTCTATGTCCAGGAATTCTTAGGCAGGACCTTCAGGTGCAGAGGGCAGATGTTGTGCAGTCTCACCACGGTGTCATGCTGACCACACAGGCTGACTGTGTGCAGACAATCCAGGGTCTGCTCCTGGTAACTCACAGCAGTGGAGATTAGCAGGCAGCAATAAGGCAGCAGGAGTGCAATAGGATGCATGGCTGCACAGGAGACTCTGTTTCTGCAGAGAAAAGTAGATAGCAAAGGCAAATAGCAGCAAAGCAAGCAGGCATTGGAGCGAGCACTGCGGGTAGGCACTGTGGGTGAGCACATTGTCCACCTGTCTACTCCTGTTTATTAGATGTAGGCTGAGATTAATGGCCCCTTGGCCACCAGACTGATCAATCAGCTTGGCAGTTCACCAAAGCATACCATAATAGGCCCCCCCAAATGTGGGGAGAGCATGGGTCTTGTCCTGGTAAGCCATAAGCTAGGTGCGTGGGCTTACACAACCACATTACACAACCTGGGCAAGCCAGACTTTGTGGCACCAGGTCTATGGTGTCCCTTTGATAGGTAAACAGGTATAAAAGTCTATCTGGGGCCTCTGGGCCCTCCACAACACCCCCACTTTCTCCTTTTCTCAATAGAATATTTTAGTCCTTTAGTGTTGGTCTATGCTGAAGTTATTCCCCCCCCCCCCCCCCAGTTTCTCCTTTTCTTAATAGAAATTTGTAGCCATTTAGTGTTTGTCTATCACAAGATGATTTTTTTTCTACCAGTTTCTCCTTATTCAACAGATTTTTTTAGTCTCTTAGTGTTTGTCTATGCTGAAGTTATTTTTCCTCCCTACTTTCTCCTTTTCTTAACAGATATTTTTATTCATTGAGTGATTGTCTACACTGAAGTTGTTTTTTCCCCCCCACTTTCTCCTTTTCTTAATACAAATTTGTAGTCTTTTAGTGTTTGTCTATGCTGAAGTTATTTTCCCTCCCTACTTTCTCCTTTTCTTAATAGATATTTGTATTCATTGAGTGATTGTCTACATTGAAGTTGGTTTTTCCCCCCACTTTCTCCTTTTCTTAATACAAATTTGTAGTCTTTTAGTGTTTGTCTATGCTGAAGTTATTTCCCCCCCCAGTTTCTCCATTATAAATAGAATTGTTTGGTCATTTGGTGGTTGTCTATGTTGAAGTTATTTCCCCCCCTCCACCACCACTTTCTCCTCTTCTTAAGAGAAGTTTGTAGTCATTTAGTGATTGCCTATGCTGAAGTCTCCTTTTCTTAGTACAAATCTGTAGTCATTAAGTGATTGTCTATGCTGAAGTTATTTCCTACCCCCACTTTCTCCTTCTCTTACTACAACTTTGTAGTCATTTAGGGTTTGTCTATGCTGAAGTTATTTCTCACACACACTCTTTCTCTTTTTCTCAATACAAATTTGTAGTCATTTAGGGTTTGTCCATGATGAAATTATTTCCACACACACACCCCCCCCCCCCCAGTTTCTGCCAGGGTAGGTATAGGCTGGATATTAGGAAGTTGTTCTTCACAGAGAGAGTGATTTCCCATTGGAATGGGCTGCCCAGGGAGGTGGTGGAGGCACCATCCCTGGGGGTCTAGGGAGGTGGTGGAGGCACCATCCCTGGGGGTCTTCAAGCAAAGCCTGGATGAGGCACTTAGTGCCATGGTCTGGTTGACTGAACAGGGCTGGGTGCTAGGTTGGCCTGGATGATCTTGGAAGTCTCTTCCAACCTGGTTGACTCTGTGAGTCTATGAATTGTTTGGTCATTTAGTGATTGCCTACACTGAATCATCCTTCTCTTAATAGAATCATAGAATCAACCAGGTTGGAAGAGACCTCCAAGATCATCCAGTCCAACCTAGCACCCAGCCCCAACCAATCAACTAGACCAGAAGTTTGTAGTCATCTAGTGTTTGTCTAAGCTGAAGTTATTTTTCCCCCAGTTCCTTCTTTTCTTGACAAAAAATTGTAGTTATTGAGTGTTTGTCTATGTTGAAGTTATTCTTCCACTACTTTCTCCTTTTCTTAATAGAAATTGTGTAGTTAGTGTTTGTCTATGCTGAAGTTATTCCCTCCCCCCTTTTCTTCATACAAATTTCATAGAATCACATGATTGTAGCATCAAGCAGGTTGGAAGAGACCTCCAAGCTGAGCCAGCCCAACCTAGCACCCAGCCCTAGCCAATCAACCAGACCATGGCACTAAATGTCCTCATTCAGGCTTGGCTTCAACACCTCCAGGGATGGGGACTCCACCACCTCCCTGGGCAGCCCATTCCAATGCCAATCACTCTCTCTGCCAACAACTTCCTCCTAAGATCCAGCCTAGACCTCCCCTGGCACAGCTTCAGGCTGTGTCCCCTTGTTCTATTGCTGGGTGCCTGGGAGCAGAGTCCAACCCCACCTGGCTACAACCTTCCTTCAGGGAGCTGCAGACAGCAATGAGCTCTGCCCTGAGCCTCCTCTGCAGGCTGAACAATTTCTTAATACAAATTTGTAGCCATTTAGTGATTGTTTATATTAAAATTACTTTTCCCCCCCAGTTTCTCCTTTTTTAATAGACATTTTTAAGTCATTTAGTGATTGTCTATATTGAACTTTTTTTCCCCCAGTTTCTCCTCTTTTAATAGACATTTTTTAGTCATGTAGTGTTTGTCTATACTGAAGTTATTTTCCCCACAGTTTCTCCTTTATAAATAGAATTTTGTGGTCATTTGGTGATTGTCTATGCTGAAGTTGGTTCCCCCCCCCCTCCCCCCCAGTTTCTCCTTTTTTAATCTCCATTTTTTCTCTCTCTGGTTGTGGAATCTCCTTCTCTGGAGCCTTTCCAGGCTTGTCTGGATGTGTTCCTCTGTGACCTGAGCTAGATTTTGTGGTTCTGCTCTGGCAGGGGGATTGGACTGGATGATCATAGAATCAAACAGGTTGGAAGAGACCTCCAAGCTCATCCAGTCCAACCTAGCACCCAGCCCTAGCCAATCAACCAGACCATGGCACTAAGTGCCTCATCCAGGCTTTGCTTGAAGACCCCCAGGGACGGTGCCTCCACCACCTCCCTGGGCAGCCCATTCCAATGCCAATCACTCTCTCTGTGAAGAACTTCTTCCTAACATCCAGCCTAGACCTACCCTGGCACAACTTGAGACTGTGTCCCCTTGTTCTATTGCTGGTTGCCTGGGAGAAGAGGCCACCCCCCACCTGGATCTCCTTGGGTCCTTTCCAACATCTGACATCCTCTGAGCTTGTAATAGATTTTTTTAAGTCATTTAGTGATGAGTGAAAAAAAAAATGAAGACATTTCTTAATAAAAATTGGCTCAACTGAATAAACTAAAGGTAATAATTTAAGGAACAAAAGGGAACACACTGCTAAAAAGAATTTCACTAACAAAAGGGAGTGAGTTGCATAAGTAAATGAAAATTAATTTCCTGAAGAGCAATAGGGGAAATAAATAACAAATAGAATCAATAAAAATTGCACTTCACTGGGTCATAGAATCACAGAGTGGTAGGGGTTGGAAGGGACCTCCAAAGGTCATCCAGTCCAACCCCCCTGTCAGAGCAGGGCACACAGGAACACATCCAGGGGGTGCCTGGAAAGGCTCCAGAGAAGGAGACTCCACAACCTCTCTGGACAGCCTGCTCCAGGCCTCCAGCACTCTTACTGGAATGAATTTTCTCCTCCCATTGAGGTGGGACTTCTTGGGTTTGAGTTGCTGTGAGTGACCCGGATTTAGCAGAGGGATTGGGCTGGGAGATCCTCCAGAGGTCCCTTCCAATCCCTACCATTCTGGGACTCTGTGGCTGTAGTGGCTTAGCCATCACCCACCTGGCTCTGACCTCCTTCCTTTCAGGGAGCTGTAGAGAGCCAGAAGGTTTGTCCTTAGCTTCGTGTTCTCCAGACAGAGCACCCCAAGCTCCCTCAGCTGCTCCTCCCCAGGCCCTTCCCCACCTTTGGTGCCCTTCTCTGGACTTGCTCCAGCTCCTCAATGTCTTTCTTGTAGTGAGGGCTCCAAATTCAGGCTTCAAGAGGTGGCCTCATCAGTGCTGTCTTGGTCTTTTCTCCCAGGCATCCAGTAACAGAACAAGGGGACACAGCCTGAAGCTGTGCCAGGGCAGGTTGAGGATGGATGTTAGAAGGAAGTTGCTGGCAGAGAGAGTGATTGGCATTGGAATGGGCTGCCCAGGGAGCTGGTGGAGTCACCACCCCTGGAGGTGTTTATAAGGAGGCTGGATTAAGCACTTAGTGCCAAGGCTTAGTCAATCAGAAGGGCCAGGTGACAGATTGGACTCCATGATCCTAGAGGTCTCTTCCAACCTGGTTTGTTCTGTGCTGAGTCCAGGAGAACAAGCACTTCCCTGGCCCTTCTGGTCACACTTTTCCTGATGCAGGCCAGGATGCTGGTGGCCTTCATGGCCACCTGGTCACACACTTGCTCACGTTCACTCTGCAGACAGCTGCAGTGCATGCAGCCAGGGAAGTGTAGGCAAAAGGAGCAAGCATGGACATCCCTTCACTCCCATTTTCTGGATGCCAGTGACACCCTGAAATGAGAGATGACAATCATACTCCAAGGGACCAGCATGAAGCTCCATCCCTTGAGGGGTTTCAAAGGCATTAGGAGAACCTTGTTGAATGGAAGGGTTCTCAAAGCCAGGTGAGGGTTAGGAGGGGAGGGAGAGGGCACCCAGAGGGAGGGAGAGGGCACCCAGAGGGAGGGAGAGGGCACCCAGAGGGAGGGAGAGGGCACCCAGAGGGAGGGAGAGGGCACCCAGAGGGAGGGAGAGGGCACCCAGAGGGAGGGAGAGGGCACCCAGAGGGAGGGAGAGGCTTCAAGTTGCAGCAGGGGAGCTTTAGCTTAGAGATGAGAAGAAATTTGTTGCCTGGAAGGATTCTCCAAGCCTGGCACAGGCTGCCCAGGGAGGTGGCTGAATGCCCATCCCTGGAGGTGTTTGGAAGGGGCAGAGCTGTGGTGCTGAGGGCCATGGCTTAGCCCCAGCTTTGGTGCACTTAGAGAATGGTTGGGCTGGGTGATTTCAAAGGGCTTCCTCAACCCAAACGATTCTCTGCCTCCAAGTGGCAAAGGCATCCCCTCCACACTGCAGATTTCATGCACACAGCAGCAAGGAAACAAGAAATGGATGATGGTAGCAGCTCAATAAACACCCTCAGTAGGAACTGATGGTGCCTGCCAGGTAACTGAAATCCAGTTTCATGTCTAACCTGCCTCTTTTCTGCCAGCACACAGCCTGAAGGAGCAAATCTTTTCCTCTCCACTTTGGACAAAGTGGCTCTTTTCAGCACAGAGAGACTGATGGTTTGGGTTTCTTCCCCCCCCACACACCCTGTGGCCACATGAGAGGACAATTAACAGTGAAAACACAGTAGGGCTGCTGGCTGCAAGCATGCAGAGCATGGGGGGGGGATGTGTCCCCTGTTGCTTCTGGACTGCCACCAGCCTGGAAATGAAACTTTCTGGAGGCTTTCTGAAGATTCATGGCAAAAGCAAGCTCCAAACCCACAGCCAAGCAGTGGTGTGAAGCATCTCAGCTCTCCTCTCCCCCTTCACCACCCCTAGAAGCACTGCCAGCACATCTGGCTTAGGCTCCAGAAGGGAATGAAGAAGCTGGGAGGGAAGATGAAGTGAATCTGTCAGCTTATGCTTGCATGCCAAGCTGCTGTGGTGAGGACGTGCCCTGCACAATGCAACCTCCTCCAGCCCCTCATCCTCTCCTACACCCTGGCTGTAGGCTACTGCACTCCCCAATTCTCCCACACATATACCATGGGAGAGCTGCAAACCTTCAGACAGGGCTTGACAAAGGGTTGGGATGCACAGAGGAGGAGATGACCTGTTTTAGTTTTGGCCTTTCTGCTCTGCTGTAGGACAAAGAGCAGCAAAGGTTTAAACTGGCAGAGGGGAGGTAAAGGCTGGATGTTAGGAAATGAGAGTGGTGAGACACTGGCACAGGTTGCCCAGGGAGGTTGTGGAGCACAGAAGGTGATCAAAGATCTGCTTCTGTGCTCCACAACCTCCCTGGAAGTGTGCAGGACCAGGTTGGATGAGGCCTGGAGTGACTTGTTCTAGTGGGAGGTGTTGCTGCCTATGCTGGTTCAGCTTTGAGGTCTCTTCCAAACTAACCCATTCTATGATTCTATGATTGAGGCACCCTGAGTGAGTCTGTGGATAGCACTGAGCTGAGTGGCAGTGTTTTATCTGCTGAAGGGTAGGGAGGATCTGCAGAGGGGCTTGACCATGCTGGAGCCATGGGGTGAAGTCGATGGGATGAGGTTGAACAAGACTAAGTGCTACACTTGGGTCACAAAAAGCTGATGAATGCCTGGAGAAGAGAAGGCTTCCAAGATGCTGAGAGGGCTGCAGCAGCTCTGCTCTGAGGACAGGCTGAGAGAGTTGGGGATCTACAGCCTGAAGAAGAGCACAGGCTGCTCAGGGAGGTGACTGAATGCCCATCCTTGGAGGTATTTCAGAGAGGCAGAGTTATGGAAGTGAGGGCCAGGGCTCAGCCTCAGCCCTAGCAGATAGAGAATGGTTGGGCTGGGTGGTTCTAAAGGGCTTCTTCAACCAAAAAAGGGGTCATGGGCTCGAGGTGTCTAAATAGTGCATGGCCATGGTACTCTGGGACAGGGTTTAATGGCCATGGTGGGGTGGAGTTGAGCTGCTGGCTGCACTGGATGATGCTCTTAGAGAGTTCTTCCAACCCAAAACAATTCTATGGCAGCTCAATGATGCTCCCCCACAAGCTTCCAGTTCAGCCAATTACTTCAGCTCATCAGAAGTGAGCAGCAAGCAGCAGCCAAGCAGAGAAGAGCTCAGCCAAAGTGAAGAGGCTCAAGCAGCATCTGTGGCTGATGTAAGAACGTCCATGGAGCCTATTCCTACCTAAACCGGGGGGCCACCAGGCCCCCCGGCCTTTAGATCCCCTCCACCAGTCACCCAGTGTGCACCAGGGGCACTCACCAGTCCTGATGGGAGGAGGATCCCTCTGCCCAGTTGGGCAAGCTTAGGGCTTGCTTGTCCTGGGGCTGGTTATAAAGGGGAGTGGGCAGGGAGGGCAAAGTGGTCCCACCTGGGGTGGGAGGAGACTGCAACAGCACTCAAGTGCTTTGGGTTTGGGGAATAAAAGGGGGGAAATGCAGTGTGGGGTGGAAAAGGGGCAGGGATAGGTGGGTAGGTGGTGCTGAAAGGAAAGTGATGGAGAAGAAAAGAGGGAGATAGGGGAAGAAAAGGAAAGGAAAAGTGCACAGAATGCTTGGACTGGATGATCTTTGGAGGTCCATTCCAGGTAAAGTGCACAGAATGCTTGGACTGGATGATCTCTGGAGGTCCATTTCAGGCAAAGTGCACAGAATGCTTGGACTGGATGATCTCTGGAGGTCCCTTCCAGCCCCTAACATCCTGTGGTTCTGTGATACCTGCAGGCAAAGTGCACAGAATGCTCAGACTGGATGATCTTAAAGGTCTGAGATGATTCCATGGCTGCACTCACACTGCTCTGCCCTCACAACCATTACCTTTGAGGAGATTTTCCCTTGCTGCTGGATAAAAGCATCAGGATTGGGTTTTTTTGTACCATCTTCCTAATCTATGAACACAGTATCACTTTTCACCCTCACTTTGCACACCTGTGAACTGCTTAGCTCCAGTCACATCCCTCATACAACCATGGCTTGGCTTTCATTCTCTCCTCCTGCAATCTCACTGTTCACCCTCCCTTTGCATAGCTGTGAATTGCTTAGCTCCAGTCACATCCTTCCTAAAACAGGATCAGAGGCTCACAGGTTGTTAGGGGTCGGAAGGGACCCAAGGAGATCATCGAGTCCAAACCCCTGAGCCAGAGCAGGACAATCCTATCTGACACAGATCACACAGGAACACATCCAGACAGGCCTGGAAAGGCTCCAGAGAAGGAGACTCCACAACCTCCCTGGGCAGCCTGTGCCAGTGCTCTGGGACCCTCACACTAAAGAAGTTCCCCCTTGTGTTGAGGCAGAACCTCTTTTGCTGCAACTTACACCCATTGCTGCTTGTCCTATCCCAGGGAGCAGTGAGCAGAGCCTGTCCTCCCCCTCCTGACAGCCCTCAGATACTTATAAACATTTATCAAATCTCCTCTAAGTCTCCTTTTCTCCAGACTAAGCAGCCCCAGGTCCCTCAGCCTCTCCTCATCAGCCATGCCCTCCTGTCCCCTCACCATCCTCCTAGCCTTCCACTGGACCCTCTCCAGCAGATCCCTGTCCCTCTTCAAGTGGAGAGCCCAAAACTGAACACAGGATTCAAGATGAGGTCTCAGCAGGGCAGAGGAGAGGGAGAGGAGAACCTGCCTTGATCTGCTGGACACACTGCTCCTAACACACCCCAGGATCCCATTGGCCCTCTTGGCCACAAGGGCACATTGCTGTGCCATGGATGTTCTCCACCAGCACCCCCAGGTCCCTCTCCACAGGGCTGCTCTCCAGCAGTCACCTCCCAGCCTGTGCTGGTGCAGTTTGTTATTCCTCCCCAGGTGCAGGACTCTGCACTTGTCCTTGTTGAACTTCATCTGGTTCTTCTGTGCCCAGCTCTCCAGTCTGTGCAGGTCTCTCTGGATGGCCTCACAGCCTGCAGCTGTCTCAGCCAAGCCTCCCAGCTTGGTGTCAGCAGCAAACTTGCTGAGCAGCCTCTGTGTGCCCTCATGCATGTCACCGGTGAAGATGTTGAACCATGGGAAGAGTCCAGCAGCAGGACACCACCTCATTAACTCTTGCAGCTCCCTTTGCTGCTAAACAGCTCATTTCTAGGGATGAATTCTCCCTCCTGCTGCTCAGAGCACACATGGAGCCCTCACAGGGGATGTCTGCATGAAAGCAGCACAGCAGCTTCCAGCGCCCTGAGGACCCTTCAGCTTTTAAGGCAGACAGCAGCATTTTGTCTGCCACCAAAAAGGTTCTGAGGCTGAGGAAACCTTGCTTTGTCTCCAGGGCTGACAGATGTACCTCAATAAAGTATTTAGTTGCCAAGAGGCTTGGCAAACTCCAGGTAGCTTGATGTAGGGTGGGAAGCCCTGCTCTGTGCAGAGCTTGTGAGCCAGGGTTGCTTGAAAGAGGTGAGGCAAAGTGGCAGATGCTGCACACCAAAGACACAACCTTCTGCACAGGAGAAGCTCTTTGGTTTGGCTACAGCCTGGAAGCTTTCTCTCCTTGTTGCCCCTTTTTTTCTGATCACTTTTGAAAAGGTAGAGGCAGGGGAGAGAGTGAGCATGGCTGGAGCACCCTCAGCAGGTTTGCTGAGCACACCAAGCTGTGTGGTGCAGCAGCCAGGCTGGAGGGCAGGGATCCAGCCAGAGGGACCTGCAGAGGTGGGCACAAGCCAACCCCAGAAGGTTCAACAAGACCAAGTGCAAGGTTCTGCAGCTGGGTGGAGGCAATGCCAAGCACCAATGCAGGCTGGGCAGGGAGTGGCTGGAGAGCAGCCCTGAGGAGAGGGACTTGGGAGTGCTGCTGGAGGAGAAGCTCAACAGGAGCCAGCAGTGTGCACTTGCAGCCCAGAAAGCCAAGCAGAGCCTGGGCTGCAGCAGCAGAAGTGTGGCCAGCAGGGCCAGGGAGGGGATTCTCCTCCTCTGCTGTGCTCTGCTGAGATCCCACCTGGAGTACTGCATCCAGTGCTGGAGCCCCTGGGACAAGAGGGCTGTGGAGATGCTGGAGTGTGTCCAGAGCAGGGCCCCGAGGATGCTGAGAGGCTGCAGCAGCTCTGCTGTGAGCACAGAGTGAAAGAGTTGGGGCTGTGCAGTCTGGAGCAGAGGAGGCTCCCAGGGGACCTTCTTGTGGTATCTGAAGGGGGCTCCAAAAAAGCTGGGGAGGGACTTTTGAGGCTATCAGGGAATGACAGGACTGGGGGAAATGGAGCAAAGCTGGAGGTGGGGAGAGTCAGAGTGGAGGTGAGGAGAAAGTTCTTCCCTGAGAGAGTCATTGGACACTGGAATGGGCTGCCCGGGGAGGTGGTGGAGTCGCCGTCCCTGGAGCTGTTCAAGGCAGGATTGGACGTGGCACTTGGTGCCATGGTCTGGCCTTGAGCTCTGTGGCAAAGGGTTGGACTTGATGATCTATGAGGTCTCTTCCAACCTTGCTGATACTGGGATACTGTGATCATGAGAGTAGGCAGAGGCTGGAATGGGTTGTCCAGGGAGTTTCAATCTCCCCTCTGCCGCTTTAAACCCATTCCTCCTCCTCCTCTCATTACAAGACCTTGTCAACCATCCCTCTCCAGCCTTCCTCTCCTCCAGACCTCTGACCAAGACATTAAGCAAGATTTGCCCCAAATGAAATGAAGGAAACATTTGGAACTCATAGGATGGGTGCAGGGTAGGACTAAGTGGAATAAACCACCTAAGCATTAGGCAGGAGCTCAGATTAAGCATTGTCAGCGGCTGGCATGGCCAAAAACTACCTCGAATGTGTTACTTTTACTGGCACAAAGACATGTCCCAGCTACTGTTAGGAGGTGGAATGGTCTGGAAGCACCCTGGGAAAACATCAATCTTCTGCCTTCAGAGCTGCTTGTTAGGCTGAGCTGAGGAGCACATCAGCTATGCTGAGGACGTAGTCACCAGCAGCTCAGGAACAAAAACCAAACCCAAAGCACCAAATGTTCATTTACATTAGGATCACAGAGGCAGCAGCAGGCTGATAGTTTAACCCCCTCTGCTCTGGAGAGCATCCTCCCTGTGACATCAAGCAGGGGCTTGTGAGGAGGAGGTTGGCATTGAGTGGCCTGGTTGTCAGTTTGGAACAATTAATGACAGGGAGATCAATCAAAAGGACAAGTGGAAGCCTGTTTGCTTCATCAAAGGCTACTTAAAGATCAGCTTTATGCAGTGAGATAATGAGCCTCAGAGTGGAGGGGGGAGAGGGGAGGCAGGGGAGGAGCTCAAAGGCTCTTAAAGTGTTAAGGTCAGAGAGGAGATGTCTTTCCTTGCTCACAAAGGGGGAAGGGCATGTTGAAAAGAGTAATTGATAATGAATGATTTAGAATCCATACATAGATAGAGTCTATTGATTATAAGAGCTCAACTTGAGCCTGCAGTGGGAGTGCAGCCCAGACACAACCCTGTGCTGGGCTGCAGCAAGAGCAGTGTGGGCAGCAGGGCAAGGGAGGGGATTCTGCCCCTTGGCTCTGCTCTCCTCACACCCCACCTGCACTCCTGGGTGCACTTCTGGAGCCCCCAGCACAAGCAGCACATGGAAGTGTTGGAGCCAGTGCAGAGGAGGCCACCAAGATGCTGAGAGGGCTGCAGCAGCTGTGCTGTGAGGAGAGGCTGAGAGAGTTGGGGCTGTGCAGCCTGGAGAAGGCTTCCAGGAGAGCTTGGAGTGGCCTTGCAGGATGTGAGGCCAAGGGGATAAGGTTGAAGAAGGCCAAGTGCAGGGTTCTAAGCTTTGACCACAACAACCCCAAGCAGCACTACAGGCTGGAGCCAGAGTGGCTGAGAGCAGGCAGGCAGAGAGGGAGCTGGGGGTGCTGGGAGAGAGGAGCTGAAGCTGAGGCAGCAGTGCCCAGGTGGGCAGCAGAGCCAATGGCATCCTGGGCTGGCTCAGGAGCAGTGTGGGCAGCAGGACAAGGGAGGTTCTTCTGCCCCTGTGCTCAGCACTGCTCAGGCCACCCCTGGAGTGCTGTGTCCAGTTGTGGGCTCCTGAATTGAAGAGAGATGCTGAGGTGCTGGAAGGTGTTGAGAGCAGGGCAGCAAGGCTGGGGAGGGTCCTGGAGCAGAGCCCTGTGAGGAGAGGCTGAGGGATCTGGGGGTGTTTGGCCTGCAGCAGAGGAGGCTCAGGGCAGAGCTCATTGCTGTCTGCAGCTGCCTGAAGGGAGGCTGTAGCCAGGTGGGGTTGGGCTCTGCTCCCAGGCACTCAGAAACAGAACAAGGGATCACAGCCTGAAGCTGTGCCAGGGCAGGTTGAGGCTGGATGTTGTTAGGAAGTTGTTGGCAGAGAGAGTGATTGGCATTGGAATGGGCTGCCCAGGGAGGTGGTGGAGTCCCCATCCCTGGAGGTGTTGAAGCAGAGCCTGGCTGGGGCACTTAGTGCCATGGTCTTGTTGATTGGCCAGGGCTGGGTGCTAGGTTGGACTGGATGATCTTGGAGGTCTCTTCCATCCTGCTTAGTCCTAAGATTCTATTTTCTGAAGGCAAACCCAATATTCAGGCAGCTCTAACAAGACCCAGGTACCCCATGAAATCCAGCTTCTGCTTTCTGCAGCTCTCCTTTTTTTTGTGCTGAATAGATTCTTGTCTTTTTTTGCTGCCTTTCTTTCCCTCCACCCCCTCCTGCTCTCCAGAGCTTGCTCACTCTCTTTCTTGCAGAGTTCAGGGCTCCTCCTCATCATCATCCCTCTCCTTCTTCCCTCTTCTCCCCCTTTTACTATTATTGTTGTTGTTGTTATTATTATTAATACAGCAATAAGTTATTTGAGCAGGCACAGAGGCCAGAAAGATGATGGCAGGGCTGGAGCAGCTCTGCTGTGAGCACAGGCTGAGGGAACTGGGGGGGTGCAGCCTGCAGAGGAGAAGGCTCCAGGGGCACCTCAGAGCTGCCTGCCAGCGCCTGAAGGGATCCTGCAGGAAGGCTGCAGAGGGACTTGTGCTAAGGGGATCTGAAATAGGCCAAGGGTGAATGGTTTGGAGCTGAGGCAGAGCAAGGTGAGAGTGGAGCTGAGGCAGAAGTTGTTGAGTGTGAGGGTGGTGAGAGCCTGGCACATGCTGCCCAGGGAGGCTGTGGCTGCCTCCTGCCTGGGGGTGTTCAAGGCCAGGCTGGGTGAGACCCTGAGCAGCTGAGTCCAGCTGAGAGGTGTCCCTGGGCACGATGGAGAGGTTGGAGTGGATGATCTCTGAGTTCCCTTCCAACCTAACCCACTCTATGACTCTAACAGCAAGAACACCACCACCACCAGCACTAACAAACCAAACAAGCCCAACCACAACAATCATTTCATTATAAACCTAATCATTTTAATCAAACAACCACAACAATCCCCAAGAGCAGGCAATGATTTCTCTGCATCCAATTAAAGAAGATGAAATCAGATTGACTCTTCTATTTTTTTTTCTCCCTATCCCTCTTTGACATTTTGGGAAAGGCTGGTGGACATCCATGAGCAATTCCCTGGCTTTGTTCCTTATTAGGCAGCAGCTGACACGAGCTGCTCTTATCCCTCTGGGGGTTGGTTGGGTTTCCCCTTCCCCCTCCTATTCACCTCCTGAGTTCTGTCTGTGTGGTTTCAGAATCTTTATTGTCATCAGAAGCAGCTGCTCTTTACAGCAAGATTATTGTTTGGAGATATAGGCTGCATCTGGGGGGGAAGGGGGGGGGAAGAAAGAAGTTAACCCCCTCTGCACAGCAGGGTTTATATTAGTACAGAGCTCTAGAAGCAGGCTCTGCACCTCTTGTTGCTGTAGATTCCTCTGTGCAGCTCCAGAGTTTTGTAGATTTTGGACAGTTTCAAGGTCCAGCTTGGCAGGGTGCTGAGCCATCTCATTTCCATTGTATTCTTACCCTCTCAGCTTGGACTGGATGAGCTTGGAGGTCTCTTCCAACCTGTTTGATTCCATGGTTGAATGGTTTGTGATTGAATGATTTCATGATTCTATGGTTCAGTGATTGAATGATTCAATGATTCCATGATTCAATGATTCCAGGATTCTATGGTTCCATGATTGTACAGTTCCAGAATTCTATGGTTCCATGATTCAATGATTCCATGATTGAATGATTCTGTGATTCTATGGTTCCATGCTTCCAGGATTCTGTGGTTCCATGATTCAGTGATTCCAGGATTGAATGATTCCAGTATTCTATGGTTCCATGCTTCCAGGATTCTGTGGTTCCATGATTCAATGGTTCCAGGATTGAATGATTCCATGATTCTATGGTTCCATGGTTCCAGGATTCTGTGGTTCCATGATTCAATGATTCCAGGATTGAATGATTTCAGGATTCTATGGTTCCATGGTTCCAGGATTCTGTGGTTCCATGATTCAATGATTCCAGGATTCAGTGACTGAATGATTCCATGATTCTATGGTTCCATGGTTCCAGGATTCTGTGGTTCCATGATTCAGTGATTCCAGGATTGAATGGTTCCATGATTCTATGGTTCCATGATTCAGTGACTGAATGATTCCATGATTGAATGATTCAATGAT
Organism: Pogoniulus pusillus; assembly: GCF_015220805.1. NCBI lineage: Eukaryota > Metazoa > Chordata > Aves > Piciformes > Lybiidae > Pogoniulus > Pogoniulus pusillus. The sequence continues at coordinate 4,001,325 of NC_087270.1, forward strand.
TCTATAGTTCCATGATCCCATGTTTCCAGGATTCCATGATTCTATGATTCCATGTTTCCACAATTCTATGACTCCATGAGTCTATGATTCCATGATTCTACAATTCAATGACTCTATCCTTGAGGTCCCTTTGAACTTGCTACTCTCTAAATGAAGAAGAGAAGGCTCCAAGGAGATCTTACTGTGGCCTTCCAGTATATGAAGAGAGCTACATGAAAGCTGAGGAGGCACTTTTTAGGCTGTCAGGTAGGGGTAGGACTGGGAGGAAATGGAATCAAGCTGGGGAAGGGGAGATTCAGATTAGACCTTAGGAAGAAGTTCTTCACTACAAGAAAGCTGGGGAGGGACTTTCTAGGCTGTCAGGTAGGGATAGGACTGGGGGGAATGGATCCAAGCTGGAGGAGGGGAGATTCAGATTAGACTTTAGGAAGAAGTTCTTCACCATGAGGGTGGTGAGATGCTGGCACAGGTTACACAAGGAGGTGATGGAAGCTTCCTGTTTGTAAGGCCTGGCTGGATGTGGCTCTAGGCAACCTGATCTAATGGAAAGTGTCCTTGGCCATGACAAGGGGGTTGGAACTGGATGATCTTTGAGGTCCCTTCCAACCCTGTCTGATTCTGTGATTCTATGGCTCAAGTGCAAATATAAATATCCAGCCCTGACCATTCTATGACTCAATGAAATAAATATAGGTTCAAATATAGAGATGTAGTATATGGCTGGATGGGGTCTGAGCAGCCTGATCTCATGTGAGGTGACTGTTCATGGCAGGAAGGTTGGGACTGCATGATCAAAGAATCATAGAATCAACCAGGTTGGAAGAAATCTCCAAGCTCATCCAGTCCAACCTAGCACCCAGCCCTAGCCAGTCAACTAGACCATGGCACTAAGTGCCTCATCCAGGCTTTTCTTGAACACCTCAGCTGAGAGAGCTGGCAGCTGAGCTGGCCAAGCTGCTCTCCATCATTTTCCAGCAGTCCTGGCTCACCGGAGAGGTCCCAGGAGACTGGAAACTGCCAACGTGGTCCCCATCCACAAGAAGGGTGGGATGGAGGAACCTGGGAACTACAGACCTGTCAGCCTGACCTCAGTGCCAGGGAAACTGATGGAGCAGGTTAGCTTGGGGGTGATAAGAGTGCACCTGAGGGATGGCAAAGGGCTCAGGTCCAGCCAGCATGGGTTTAGGAAGGGCAGATCCTGCCTCTCCAACCTGATCTCCTTCTATGATCAGGTGACTGCTTGGTGGATGTGGGGAGGCCTGTGGATGTGCTCTGTCTGGACTTCAGCAAGGCCTTTGACACTGTCCCCCACAGCAAACTGCTGGCTAAGCTGTCAGCCCATGGCTTGGATGATAACACTCTGTGCTGGGTTAGGAACTGGCTGGAGGAATGAGCCCAGAGAGTGGTGGTGAATGGTGCCACATCCAGCACTGGTTAGACCACACCTTGAGTACTGTGTTCAGTTCTGGGCCCCCCAGTTTAGGAGGGACGTTGAGATGCTTGAGCGTGTCCAGAGAAGGGCGACGAGGCTGGGGAGAGGCCTTGAGCACAGCCCTACGAGGAGAGGCTGAGGGAGCTGGGATTGGTTAGCCTGGAGAAGAGGAGGCTCAGGGGAGACCTTATTGCTGTCTGCAACTACCTGAGGGGTGGTTGTGGCCAGGAGGAGGTTGCTCTCTTCTCTCAGGTGGCCAGCACCAGAACGAGAGGACACAGCCTCAGGCTGTGCCAGGGGAGATTTAGGCTGGAGGTGAGGAGAAAGTTCTTCCCTGAGAGAGTCATTGGACACTGGAATGGGCTGCCCGGGGAGGTGGTGGAGTCGCCGTCCCTGGAGCTGTTCAAGGCAGGATTGGACGTGGCACTTGGTGCCATGGTCTGGCCTTGAGCTCTGTGGTAAAGGGTTGGACTTGATGATCTGTGAGGTCTCTTCCAACCTTGGTGATACTGTGATACCTACAGGGACGGTGACTCCACCACCTCCAATCCTTGAGGTCTCTTCCATTCTATGACCTGTTATCAAAACACATCCTATATATATATTTATATGTGCTAACAGACACAAGTTTGGGTTTCTCCCAAAGGCAAAGCCCCTCTGTGGTGATCAGGTGATGTTGCCTCACACACTGTACAAGATGAGTGAGGTTTCAGATCCTGCCTCACTAAGTGAGATTTTAAATCCTGCCTCAGGAAGTGAAGATTCAGAACCTCTGTAACGGTTCTGAAAGGTTCAAACTTCTGTAAGTGACGTTTGAGATCCTGCCTCAAGTAAGTGACGTTTGAGATCCTGCCCCACCGAGTGAGGCTTCAGACCCTGCCCCACCGAGTGAGGCTTCAGGTCCTGCCCCACCGAGTGAGGCTTCAGACCCTGCCCCACCGAGTGAGGCTTCAGGTCCTGCCCCACCGAGTGAGGCTTCAGGTCCTGCCCCACCGAGTGAGGCTTCAGGTCCTGCCCCACCGAGTGAGGCTTCAGGTCCTGCCCCAATGAGTGAGGCTTCAGATCCTGCCCCACTGAGTGAGGCTGCAGGTCCTGCCCCATCGAGTGAGGCTTCAGGTCCTGCCCCACCGAGTGAGGCTTCAGGTCCTGCCCCACCGAGTGAGGCTTCAGGTCCTGCCCCAATGAGTGAGGCTTCAGGTCCTGCCCCACTGAGTGAGGCTTCAGGTCCTGCCCCAATGAGTGAGGCTTCAGATCCTGCCCCACTGAGTGAGGCTGCAGGTCCTGCCCCACCGAGTGAGGCTTCAGGTCCTGCCCCACCGAGTGAGGCTTCAGGTCCTGTCCCAATGAGTGAGGCTTCAGGTCCTGCCCCACCGAGTGAGGCTTCAGGTCCTGCCCCAATGAGTGAGGCTGCAGGTCCTGCCCCATCGAGTGAGGCTTCAGGTCCTGCCCCATCGAGTGAGGCTTCAGGTCCTGCCCCAATGAGTGAGGCTTCAGATCCTGCCCCATCGAGTGAGGCTTCAGGTCCTGCCCCACCGAGTGAGGCTTCAGGTCCTGCCCCAATGAGTGAGGCTTCAGTTCCTGCCCCAATGAGGGAGGCTTCAGGTCCTGCCTCACCAAGCGAGGCTTCAGGTCCTGTCCCAGTGAGCGAGGCTTCAGCTCCTGACTCAATGAAGTTTTATATCCTGCCCCACTGAGTGAGGCTTCAGGTCCTACCCCAACGAGTGTCGCTTCAGACTCTGCCTCAATGAAGTTTCAGATCCTGCCTCACTAAGTGAGGTTTGAAATCCTGCCTCAGGAAGTGAAGATTCAGAACCTCTGCAATGGTTCTGAAAGGCTCAAGCTTCTATAAGTAATGCTTGAGATTCTGCCTCAGTAAGTGACGTTTGAGATCCTGCCCCACTGAGTGAGGCTTCATACCCTGCCTCACCGAGCGATGCTTCAGACCTTGCCCCACTGAGCAACGCTTCAGACCCTGCCTCAACGAGCGAGGCTTCAGGTCCTGCCTCAATGAAGTTTGAGATCCTGCCCCACCGAGCGAGGCTTCAGGTCCTGCTCCAACGAGCGAGGCTTCAGGTCCTGCCTCAATGAAGTTTCAGATCCTGCCTCACTAAGTGAGGTTTGAAATCCTGCCTCAGGAAGTGAAGATTCAGAACCTCTGTAACGGTTCTGAAAGGTTCAAACTTCTGTAAGTGATGTTTGAGGTCCTGCCCCACCGAGCAAGGCTTCAGGTCCTGCCTCAATGAAGTTTCAGATCCTGCCTCACTAAGTGAGATTTGAAATCCTACCTCAGGAAGTGAAGATTCAGAACCTCTGTAACGGTTCTGAAAGGTTCAAACTTCTGTAAGTGATGTTTGAGGTCCTGCCCCACCGAGCAAGGCTTCAGGTCCTGCCTCAATGAAGTTTGAGATCCTGCCTCAGTAAGCGATGCTTCAGATACTGCCTCACTGAGTGACACTTCAGATCCTGCCCCAATGAAGTTTGAGATCCTGCCTCAGTAAGTGATGCTTCAGACCCTGCTCTACTGAGTGAGGCTTCAGGTCCTGCCTCAATGAAGTTTGAGATCCTGCCTCAGTAAGCAACGCTTCAGACCCTGCCCCAATGAACTTTGAGATCCTGCCTCAGTAAGTGATGTTTGAGACCCTGCCTCACTGACTGAGGCTTCAGGTCCTGCCCTACTCAGAGAGGCTTCAGGTCCTGCCCCAATGAACTTTGAGATCCTGCCTCAGTAAGCAATGCTTCAGATACTGCCTCAATGAAGTTTGAGATCCTGCCTCAGTAGGTGATGCTTCAGATCCTGCCTCACTAAGCAAGGCTTCAGACCCTGCTTCTCTCACGACCTGGAAAGAAGTTCATTAAAATGTGTTAGAATGAGAAAAATCTTCACATCCAACTCCTGCTTGCTATGAAAATCTCCTTCAGATACCCCGCTGGGACAGTGGGAGGTGTTGATAGGCTCAGCAGAGTGACAGAGGTCACAGCTTCTTTACTCCACTCATTAAAATATGTGCCCTGGATTACATTTAATCATTTGCTGCTTTTCAGCTGGGGAGGGGAAATCTAATTGTTGGGAAAGCCTCAAATGATGAAGACTTTGCCCTCAGGAAAGGATCTGGGAGGGGGGAGGGAAAAAAACCAAAAGACCATCTTGCTTTAAAATCATCTCTCAATCATTTCTCTCTGCTTGCTGAATGCAAGAGTGAGTTTTGCAAGTGAGCTACTTGGTGGCTGAATCATCATACAACCAGAGAATGGTTTAGGCTGGAAGGGAGCTCAAAGCTCAGCCAGTTCCAACCCCCCTGCCATAGGCAGGGACACCTCCCACTAGAACAGGTCACTCAAGGACTCATCCAACCTGGTTCTGAAACACCTCCAGGGAGGTTGTGGAGCACAGAATGTGGAGCAGAGATCCCATTCTGTGCTTCTGTGCTCCACAACCTCCCTGGGCAACCTGTGCCAGTCTCTCACCACCCTCACTGCAAATAATTTCGTCCTAACAGCCACTTTCAATCTCCCCTCAGCCACTTCAAACCCATTCCTTCTCCTCTCATGTCAAGACCTTGTCAATAGTCCCTTCCCAGCCCTCCTGGAGCCTCCTTCAGACCCTGCAAGGCCACTCCAAGCTCTCCTGGAAGCCTTCTCTTCTCCAGGCTGCACAGCCCCAACTCTCTCAGCCTCTCCTCACAGCACAGCTGCTGCAGCCCTCTCAGCATCTTGGTGGCCTCCTCTGCACTGGCTCCAACACTTCCATGTCCCTTTTGTCTCTTTGGGTCCCTTCCAACCCCTAACACCCTGTGAACCTGTGATGGTACAGAAACCCCCCAAACCTGATGGCTTTATCCAGCAGCAAGGGAAAAACCTCCACAAAGGTAATGGTTGTGAGGGCCCTGTGAGGGCAGAGCAGTGTGAGTGCAGCCATGGAATCATCTCAGGCCTTTAAGATCACCCAGTCTGAGCATTCTGTGCACTTTGCCTGCAGGTATCACAGAACCACAGGATGTTAGGGGCTGGAAGGGACCTCCAGAGATCATCCAGTCCAAGCCCTGCCAGAGCAGGATCACTTTTTAATATTGGTTTGGGGTTTTTTTTACAGTCCAGGTTTCATTTTTTATGATTTTATCTCCCTTCTCCCCCATCTCCTCTTTCTCCCTCCTTTCCTCTCTACATTCCTCCTTTTATTTCCATCTCCTTCCCTTCCCCTCCATCCTCCCCTTTCCACCATCTCTCTCCTTTCCTCTTCATCTATTTTCCCCACCATCCTGCTTTCCCTTTCACCTCTTTCCTTTCCTCTTCTTCTTCCTTTATCTCCTTCTTTTCCTCTCCATCAACGTCCTTTCTTTTCAGCACCACCTCCCCCTTACCCACCTATTCCTGCCCCTTTCCCAGCCCACACTGTATTTTCCCATTTCATCCCCCAAACCCAGAGCACCTGGGCTCTGTTGGAGTCTCCTCCCACCCCAGGTGGGACCACTTTGCCCTCCCTGCCCACTCCCCTTTCTAATCTGGGCTCTGGTGGAGTCTCCTCCCACCCCAGGTGGGACCACTTTGCCCTCCCTGCCCACTCCCCTTTCTAATCTGGGCTCTGCTGGAGTCTCCTCCCACCCCAGGTGGGACCACTTTGCCCTCCCTGCCCACTCCCCTTTATAACCAGCCCCAGGACAAGCAAGCCCTAAGCTTGCCCAACTGGGCAGAGGGATCCTCCTCCCATCAGGACTGGTGAGTGCCCCTGGTGCACACTGGGTGACTGGTGGAGGGGATCTAAAGGCCGGGGGGCCTGGTGGCCCCCCGGTTTAGGTAGGAATAGGCTCCATGGACGTTCTTACATCAGCCACAGATGCTGCTTGAGCCTCTTCACTTTGGCTGAGCTCTTCTCTGCTTGGCTGCTGCTTGCTGCTCACTTCTGGTGAGCTGAAGTAGTTGGCTGAACTGGAAGCTTGTGGGGGAGCATCATTGAGCTGCCATAGAATTGTTTTGGGTTGGAAGAACTCTCTAAGAGCATCATCCAGTGCAGCCAGCAGCTCAACTCCACCCCACCATGGCCATTAAACCCTGTCCCAGAGTACCATGGCCATGCACTATTTGGACACCTTGAGCCCATGACCCCTTTTTTGGTTGAAGAAGCCCTTTAGAACCACTCAGCCCAACCATTCTCTAGCTGCTAGGGCTGAGGCTGAGCCCTGGCCCTCACTTCCATAACTCTGCCTCTCTGAAATGCCTCCAAGGATGGGCATTCAGTCACCTCCCTGAGCAGCCTGTGCCAGGCTTGGAGAACCCTTTCAGTCAATAAGTTTCTTCTCATCTCCAGCCTACATCTCCCTCAGAACAACTTGAGGTCATTTCCTTTCTCATCACTTGATACTAAGGAGAAGAGCCCCACCTATATCTCCAACCTCCTTTCAGGGAGCTGTAAAGAGGAATGAGCTCTGCCCTCAGCCTCCTCCACGCCAAACACCCCCAGCTCCCTCAGCTGCTCTTCCCCAGCCCTGTTCTCCAGACCTTTTCCTACCTTTTGTGCCCTTCTCTCAGTGTCCTCCTTGTAGTGAGAGGCCCAAAACTGAACCCAGGACACTAGGTGTGGCCTCACTAGTGCTGAGTCCAGGGGGACAACCCCTTCCTTGGTCCTGATGCTCGCAGTATTGGTGTTGTGATACACTCATTGGCTCATCTCCAGCTGCTGTCCATCAGCATCCCCAGGTACTTGTCTACTGGGCAGTTCCCAGCCACTGTGCCCCATGCATGGAGCTTCCATGGGCTTGGTGTGACCCAAATACCTCTTTTCTTACAGGGATGGAGCCTCAATCTCATCCCTGGGCAACCTGCTGCAGTGTCTCACCACTCTCATCGTGCAGAACTTCCTCCTGGTGTCCAACCTGAAGCTCCCCTGCTCCACTTCCCAACCATTGCTCCTTGGTCTATCACTCCAAGCCCTTTTAAACAGTCCCTAGAGTTACTCCTGACTTCAAGCAGTGTATCAGGAGAGGTTATCAAACAGCAGAGCTCTTCATCTGAGAGCAAGAATAAGCAGAGGCTTCCCTCCTCTGAAGCAGTGCTGTCTGAGTGCATTCCAGCTGCTGGGGCTTAGTGCTTGAGATGCAGCACCAGATTCAGAGCTTCTCACTCCAGCTTTTAGCACAGAGAAACAACCTGAAGAGTGCACTGAAAATGAGAGCCTAGAAAGAGGTCACCTTCCCCCCCTCCCCTCTCTCTTCTATGTTCCCTGCCAGCAAGCAGTTAAGGAAGGGAAAATGGAAAGAAGGGAAAATAAAATGTAGGGGTTTGGGTTTCCTTTTAAGCATGAGCTGTAGAGCCAAACACTAAACCTTCAGTTAAAGGGAAGGAGAAAGGGGAAATAATGTTGAAAACTCTCAAAACAGAACAATAATTCAGTGGGTTTGGTGGTTAGAAGAGGGAGGAAATTCACTGAGAGCAGCTGTTCTGTCAAGCTGCCCTGATTTTGGGGGTGGTAGAGTTAATGTTCTCCCTAGCAGCTTAGAGTAGTGGTTTGGATTTAAGAGTAGGATAATGTTAATGGAGCAGGTTATGGAACCAGTTGAATGCAACTGCATCAGTTAGATGCAGTGTAGGCTGTCCTTGGCCTTCTGAGCTGCCAGGGCCCATTTCATAGAACCATAGAATGAATCAAGCAGGTTGGAAGAGAGCTCCAAGCTCATCCAGCCCAACCTAGCACCCAGCCCTAGTCAATCAACAAGACCATGGCACTAAGTGCCCCAGCCAGGCTCTGCTTCAACACCTCCAGGGATGGGGACTCCACCACCTCCCTGGGCAGCCCATTCCCATGCCAATCACTCTCCCTGGCAACAACTTCCTCCTAACATCCAGCCTAGACCTCCCCTGGCACAGCTTCAAACTGTGTCTCCTTCTTCTATTGCTGGGTGCCTGGCAGCAGAGCCCAACCCCACCTGGCTACAGCCTCCCTGCAGGCAGCTGCAGACAGCAATGAGCTCTGCCCTGAGCCTCCTCTGCTGCAGGCCAAACACCCCCAGCTCCCTCAGCCTCTCCTCACAGGGCTCTGCTCCAGGACCCTCCCCAGCCTTGCTGCCCTGCTCTCAACACCTTCCAACACCTCAACATCTCTCTTCAATGCAGGAGCCCACAACTGGACACAGGACTCCAGGGGTGGCCTGAGCAGTGCTGAGCACAGGGGCAGAAGAACCTCCCTTGTCCTGCTGCCCACACTGCTCCTGAGCCAGCCCAGGATGCCATTGGCTCTGCTGCCCACCTGGGCACACTGCTGCCTCATTGTGCTAGTTTGAAGCTAGCTAGAATGTTTTGGTGAGAAGAACTAGATTGCAGGCTGTGAAAGGAAAACAAGGGTGATGTCTGCTTCCCTTACAGTCTTGCTGAGATGTATGGGAAGAAGAAATGCAAACATTAGATAACACTCTTGCCATTTTTTCTTGCACTCTCACTTGGGCTGCTGGCTCAGCTGCATCTCTCTAACACCACCTTCCATTTGGCCTAACCCACTTTGCTTTTTAACCTCTGGCCAAACCTCCATTCTTCCTTGGGACTGAGGTACAGTTGAGAGGGTGCAGGGGTGGTTGGGAGCCCCTCCTGGGGACTCAGGTTTCTGGGAGGGCTGTTGTGTTTCTGTATTCCCTTTTCCCTTGTCTATTTCTGTCTATAACTGTATAGACTGTAAATATCTGCTTGTCTATTGTGCCAGCTGTAAATAAATAGCTTTATTTATATTCCCAGAGCTGGCTGAGTCTAATCTGGGTGATTTATAAAGTGGGGGGGGGGGGGGGGGCAGGGAACACCCAAACCGTCACACTCATCTTCAGCTCCTCTCTGCCAGCACCCCCAGCTCCCTCTCTGCCTGCCTGCTCTCAGCCACTCTGGCCCCAGCCTGTAGCACTGCTTGGGCTTCTTGTGGCCAAAGTGCAGAACCCTGCCCTTGGCCTTGTTCAGTCTCAACCCATTGGCCTCTGCTCACCCATCCAGCCTGGCCAAGTCCCTCTGCAGTGCTCTGCTACCCTCCAACAGCTCCACACCTGCTCCTAGCTTGCTGCCATCTGCAAACTCACTGATGCTGGACTCAGTGCCCTGCTCCAGCTCATCAATAAAGATATTGAGCAGGACTGGGAGGCAGGGGAGTGAACAGCATGAGAGTACAATCATAGATCCATAGAATGGTCTGGGTTGGAAGGGACTTCCAAAGATCATCCAATCCAACTCCCTGCAGTCAACAGGGACATCCTCCACTAGAGCAGATTGTTCACAGCCTTCTGAAGCCTGACTGTGAATATCTCCAGGCATGAGGGCCTCAAACACCTCCCTGAGTGACCTCCTGCAATGTTTCAGCAGCCTCCTGCTACAGAACTTGTTCCTCACATCCAATCCAATTCTGCTCTGCTCTCATTTCAAACCATTGTCCCTCATCCTGTCACTGCAGGCTTTTGTAAACAGTCCCTCTGCAGCCTCCATGGATGTCCACTTCAGGTACTGGAAGCCACTGTTAGGGCTCCCTGAAGCCTTCTTTGGACAGAACAACCTCATCTCCTTCAGCTTGTCCTCACAGCTGCAGTCCTCTGATCATCGTCATAGCCTCCTCTGGACCTGCTCCACAGGGTCTATGCCCTTCTTGTGTTGGTGGCCCCATAGCTGGGCACAGCCCTGCAGGTGAGGTCTTCCCAAAGCAGAGGGGCAGGATCCCCTCTCTTCAGCTCTGCCCAGGTTGCCCTTGGCCTGCTGTGCTGCCACTGTTCATTGCTGGCTCCTGCCCAGCTTCTCCCCCACCAGCACCCCCAAGTCATAGAATCAAGCAGGTTGGAAGAGAGCTCCAAGCTTATCCAGCCCAACCTAGCACCCAGCCCTGGCCAAGCAACCAGACCATGGCACTAAGTGCCCCAGCCAGGCTTGGCTTCAACACCACCCTGGGCAGCCCATTCCAAGGATGGTGACTCCACCACCTCCCTGGGCAGCCCATTCCAATGCCAATCACTCTCTCTGACAACAACTTCCTCCTAACATCCAGCCTCAACCTGCCCTGCCACAGCTTGAGGTTGTGTGCCCTTGATCTTTGATCCTATTCTGTGTTTCTGTGCTCCACAACCTCCCTGGAGGTGCTCAGGACCAGGTTTGATGAGGCCTTGAGTGACCTGTTCTAGTGGGACATATCCCTGCCTGTGGCAGGGGGTTGGAACTGGCTGAGCTTTGAGCTCCCTTCCAACCTAACCCATTCAATGGTTCTAGAAAGTGCCACCCACAGCCCTATGTGTCCATGCTGACAGCCAGGTTAGGTTCATCATTAAAACTCTGCCTCTCTCCCTCTGAGGGTCTCAGGGGATGCAGCTTGGTTTAATTCAGCAGCCAGATGGCACTGAGGCAGTTCAGGTGGTGTGAAATGAGATTGGAGGGGGTGGGGGGATGGAGTGGGAGTTCCTTCAATGCAGTTGCTTGACTCTTTCAAATAGATTAGGGTCCACTGTAAATCACTGCTGTTCTCAGGGCTGGGGACTTCATAACCTCCCCCCCCAGTGCTTCCAGTGAAGAGCTGATCCTCCACCAGCAACCACACTTGGTGGGGGGAAGGTAACACTTTTTGTTCCTGCAGCACTGTGCACCATCTGCTCAAGCCCCCCCATAGGAGGAGGTGGATACAGCCAAGTATCCCTAAGAGTGGCTGTCAATAGCTCCATGGCCAAGTAGAGGCCAGGGACAAGTGGAGTCCCTCAGGGATCAGTCCTGGCACCAGTCTTGGTCAACACCTCTGTGGGTGCCATGGACAGAGGCACTGAGTGCAGCCTCAGCAAGTTTGCTGAGCACACCAAGCTGTGTGGTGCAGCAGCCAGGCTGGAGGGCAGGGATCCAGCCAGAGGGAGCTGCAGAGGTGGGCACAAGCCAACCCCAGGAGGTTCAACAAGACCAAGTGCAAGGTCCTGCAGCTGGGTGGAGGCAATGCCAAGCACAAATGCAGGCTGGGCAGTGAGTGGCTGGAGAGCAGCCCTGAGGAGAGGGACTTGGGGGTGCTGCTGGAGGAGAAGCTCAACAGGAGCCAGCAGTGTGCACTTGCAGCCCAGAAAGCCAAGCAGAGCCTGGGCTGCAGCAGCAGAAGTGTGGCCAGCAGGGCCAGGGAGGTGATTCTCCTCCTCTGCTGTGCTCTGCTGAGACCCCACCTGGAGTCCTGCATCCAGTGCTGGAGCCCCTGGGACAAGAGGGCTGTGGAGATGCTGGAGAGTGTCCAGAGCAGGGCCCCGAGGATGCTGAGAGGGCTGCAGCAGCTCTGCTGTGAGCACAGAGTGAAAGAGTTGGGGCTGTGCAGGCTGGAGCAGAGGAGGCTCCCAGGTGACCTCCTTGTGGCCTGCCAGCATCTGAAGGGAGCTCCAGAAAAGCTGGGGAGGGACTTTTGAGGCTATCAGGGAGTGCCAGGAGTGGGGGGAATGGAGCAAAGCTGGAGGTGGGGAGAGTGAGGCTGGAGGTGAGGAGGAAGATGTTGAGCAGGAGAGTGGTGAGAGGCTGGAATGGGTTGCCCAGGGAGGTGGTTGAGGCCCCATGGCTGGAGGTGTTTAAGGCCAGGCTGGCTGAGGCTGTGTGCAGCCTGCTCTAGGGTAGGGAGTCCCTGGGCATGGCAGGGGGTTGGAACTGTCTCATCCTTGTGGTCTCTTCCAACCCTGCCTGATTCTATGGTTCTATGTTTCTAAGTGTAGCTTGATAATTACCCAGTGAGATCCAGCTTGCAATCACAGTGATGGAGAGTGGGGTGGAAGGCACCTCTGGACATCATCTGATTCAAACCCTCTGCTAAAGCAGGATTGCCAAGAGCAGGTTGCACAGGGACACTTCCTGGTGGGTTTTGAAAGTCTCCAAGGGAAAAGAAGACTCCACAACAGAATCCCAGAAGCATCCAGGTTGGCAAAGTCCCTCAGGGTCACTGAGTTCAACCTAGAACCCAACTCTATAAGACTCAGCTGGTTGATTCGGATTCTGTGATTCTGAGAGCACAGAATGGTAGGGGCTGGAAGGGATCTCCCTCTACCCTCTAGGAGCTCAAAATCAGAGAGTCAGAGAATCACAGAATCAGGGAGTGTTGAGGGTTGGAAGGGATTTCTGGACATCATCTCTGTCCAGTTGAGGGCTCCTGAATTGAAGAGAGATGTTGAGGTGTTGGAAGGTGTTGAGAGCAGGGCAGCAAGGCTGGGGAGGGTCCTGGAGCAGAGCCCTGTGAGGAGAGGCTGAGGGAGCTGGGGGTGTTTGGCCTGCAGCAGAGGAGGCTCAGGGCAGAGCTCATTGCTGTCTGCAGCTGCCTGCAGGGAGGCTGTAGCCAGGTGGGGTTGGGCTCTGCTGCCAGGCAAGCAGCAACAGAACAAGGGGACACAGTCTCAAGCTGTGCCAGGGGAGGTCTAGGCTGGATGTTAGGAGGAAGTTGTTGCCAGGGAGAGTGATTGGCATTGGAATGGGCTGCCCAGGGAGGTGGTGGAGTTGCTGTCCCTGGAGGTGTTGAAGCCAAGCCTGGCTGGGGCACTTAGTGCCATGGTCTGGTTGATTGGCTAGGGCTGGGGATAGATTGGACTGGATGACCTTGGGGGTCTTTTCCAACCTGCTTGATTCTATGATTCTAAGCAGGCTGAAATGAGCTCTGCAAGAAAGGTAGGCAGGCAGGTGAGCTGTGAGTGAGTCAAAGCATGAGGTCTGAGCCTCTGAGCATCGGAGCTACGCGATGGAGTCCGAGCGTGGGGGTGTGAGCAGCTGAGCTCTGCAAGTGAGGGTCAGAGCTGTGCAAGCGAGTCTGAGCACGTTGCTTACCCCTGCACCCCCATTCATTGACTGTGGGCTGAGATTAATGGCCTCTTTGGCCACTAGAGTGACCAGTCAGGTTGGCAGTAAGCCAAACCCTACCATAATAGGCAGAGGTTGTTTGCCTGGACTCTCCCAAATATGGGGATCACATGGATTTGCCCCAGGGAGACACCAGCTGGGTGGCTTACACAACCTGTTTACAACCAGGGGTCCTGGCAGAAAAACACATCCAGGCAAGGCATAAATAAGCCTCTTTTCAGGCCTACAGGCCCCCCTCGACACCAGGTGCATTTGGAAAGTCTCAGGAGAAGGAGGATTCCATTCTGTGCTCCTCATCCTCCCTGAGCAACCTGTGCCAGTGTCTCACCACCCTCACTGCAAACAACTTCTGCCTAACATCCAATTCCAATCTCCCCTCTGACACTTCAAACCCATTCCTCCTTCTCATCTTCTCATCACAAGACCTTGTCAATAGTCCCTCCCCAGCCCTCCTGCAGCCCCCTTCACATCCTGCAAGGCCACTCCAAGCTCTCCTGGAAGCCTTCTCTTCTCCAGTCTGCACAGCCCCAACTCTCTCAGCCTCTCCTCACAGCACAGCTGCTGCAGCCCTCTCAGCATCTTGGTGGCCTCCTCTGCACTGGCTCCAACACTTCCATGTGCTGCTTGTGCTGGGGGCTCCAGAAGTGCACCCAGGAGTGCAGGTGGGGTGTGAGGAGAGCAGAGCCAAGGGGCAGAAACACCAAATGCATCTGACAGGTACAAACATTCCCTGTAGCTCCCTGCTGCCACTCATCAGCCTGTCACAGCTTGGCTATCTGCTCTGACTGAGGCAAGCAGGGAACTTGGGGTGAGGAGCCAGAGATGAAAGGAAATTCATTGCATGGAGGCAACCTGGCAGGAAACTGATTGTCCTCAGAGATGAAGATGAAAAATAACCCATTGAGGGGAGGGGGAAATGATTGAGTGGAAACATGAGCAAATGTTATTTACAGCCCAAAGAAGGTCTGAACATTCAAGAGGAAAAGATGAACTGAAGATTTCTGGGAGTGAAATGCATTCCCTTCCAAAGGTAGCAGCTGAGGCATAGGTTCCAGATGGCATTGGGTTGAGAGGGACCCTCAAAGGGCATCTTGTCCAACTCCCCTGCAGGCAACAGGGACACCTCCAACTACAACAGGCTGCCCAGGGCCACATTGAGTCTGATCTTCCATGTCTGCAGGGACAGGGTCTCAACCACAGCCCAGGGCAGCCTGTGCCACTGTCTCCCCACCCTCATTGTGCCCTCCTGATGCCCAACCTGCATCTGCCCTCATCCAGCTGCAAACCACTGCCCCTTGTCTTGCCACTCCAAGCCCTTCCAAACCCCAACCTGCATCTGTCCTGCTCCAGCTGCAAACCACTGCCCCTTGTCTTGCCACTCCAAGCCCTTCCAAACCCCAACCTGCATCTGTCCTGCTCCAGCTGCAAACCACTGCCCCTTGTCTTGCCACTCCAAGCCCTTCCAAACCCCAGCTTGAATCTGCCCTGCTCCAGCTGCAAACCACTGCCCCTTGTCTTGCCACTCCAAGCCCTTTCAAACCCCAACCTGCAGCTGCCCTGCTCCAGCTGCAAACCACTGCCCCTTGTCTTGCCACTCCAAGCCCTTTGAAACAGTCCCTGCAACTACATGATCAGAATGATGCTCAGAGGGCTCTGTTAGGAGGACAGGTTGAGAGAGTTGGGGCTCTGCAGCCTGCAGAAGAGAAGGCTTCCAGGAGACCTTGGAGTGGCCTTCTAGGACCTGAAGGGGTCTACAGGAGGGCTGGGGAGGGATTTTTGGCAAGGTCTTGTAATGACAGGGGGAGGAGGAATGGTTTTAAAGTGTCAGAGGGGAGACTGAAAGTGGATGTTAGGAAGAAGTTGTTTGTAGTGAGGGTGGTGAGACACTGGTTGCCCAGAGAGGTTGTGGAACACAGAAGATCTTCGATCACATTCTGTGCTTCTGTGCTCCACAACCTTCCTGGAGGTCTTGAGGACCAGTTTGGATGAGTCCTTGAGCAACCTGTTCTACTGGGAGGTGTCACTGCCTATGGCAGAGGGGTTGGAACTGTTTGAGCTTTGAGCTCCCTTCCAACCTAAACCATTCTATGATTCTATGTTCACTTCTTCTCCTTTTCTGCATTATCAGATGCAGAATTGGCTGGGTTGGAAGGCAACTTCCACAACTTGTCCCCGAGCACTCCCAGGTCCTTCTGCACAGAGCTCCCTTAGCTCATTTTGACACTCATAGAATCACAGAATGGCTTAGGTTGGAAGGGAGCTCAAAGTTCAGCCAGTTCCAAGCCCCTGCCATAGGCAGGGACACCTCTCACCAGCCCAGGTTGCTCAAGGTCTACATCCAACCTGGCTTTGAACACCCTCTAGGGAGGAGGAGACTTCCACAGCCCCCCTGAGCAACCTGTTTCAGCTTCTCCCCACCCTCACTGCCAAGAATCTTTTCATGCCACTTTTGACTGCTTCTAAACCTCAGTGAGGTTGCATCCCAAACATCTCACCTCTTTCAAGCTGATGAGTTTGAACTTCTTTGCCCCTCTCCATCCCTTCACTGACCACCCTTCACTCCCAAGACTGAATTCAGAGTGAGCCAGCCCTGACTCGACCCTTCCCTTCTCCTTCCCTTCTCCTTCTCTTCTTCCCTTCACCTTCCTTTCTCTTTCCCTTCTCCTTCCCTTCTCCTTCCCTTCTCCTTCCCTTCTCCTTCCCTTCTCCTTCCCTTCTTCCCTTCTCCTTCCCTTCTCCTTCCCTTCTCCTTCCCTTCTCCTTCCCTTCTCCTTCCCTTCTCCTTCCCTTCTCCTTCCCTTCTCCTTCCCTTCTCCTTCCCTTCTCCTTCCCTTCTCCTTCCCTTCTCCTTCCCTTCTCCTTCCCTTCTTCCCTTCTCCTTCCCTTCTCCTTCCCTTCTCCTTCCCTTCTCCTTCCCTTCTCCTTCCCTTCTCCTTCCCTTCTTCCCTTCTCTTTCCCTTCTCTTTCCCTTCTCTTTCCCTTCTCTTTCCCTTCTCCTTCCCTTCTTCCCTTCTCTTTCCCTTCTCTTTCCTTTCACTTTCCCTTCTCCTTCCCTTCTCCTTCCCTTCTCCTTCCCTTCTCCTTCCCTTCTCCTTCCCTTCTCCTTCCCTTCTCCTTCCTGTCTCCTTCCCTTCTCCTTCCCTTCTCTTCCTTTCACTCTCAGTCCCACTGCTGCAATTATCATGCAGAGGTTTTATTTTTGCCTTAAATCTCATTATTATCTGCCTGAGAAATGGAAAGCAAGTGAGAACAAGAAGAAAATGGCCCAGCTCTGAACCCCCTGCAGGGACACAGGGCTGGGTAAAGAGGACCTGCTGGGAATCTGAATTGTAGCAGCAGCAGCAAGAGCTTTTACCATGCCATCTATTTTGCTCTTCTCTCTGGTCCTCCAGTGGCTTGCAGAAATGTAATAGCTCAGTGTTTCACACATATTAATGCATTTCAGCTTTCCACAACCCTGGTGAAAGGGCTGCAGGGCTGGGCCCAGAGCGTGGTGGTGAATGGTGCCACAGCCAGCTGGCAGCTGGCACTGGTGCTGTGCCCCAGGGATCAGTGCTGGGCACGGTCCTGTGCAATATCTTTATTGATGATCTGGAGCAGGGCATTGAGGCCAGCAGCAGTGAGTTTGCAGATGGCAGCAAGCTAGGAGCAGGTGTGGAGCTGCTGGAAGGTAGGAGAGCCCTGGAGAGGGACCTGGCCAGGCTGGATGGGTGGGCAGAGGCCAATGGGATAAGACTGAAGAAGGCCAAGTGCAGGGTTCTACACTTTTGCCACAACAAGCCCAAGCAGCACTACAGGCTGGGGCCAGAGTGGCTGAGAGCAGGCAGGTGGAGAGGGAGCTGGGGGTGCTGGCAGAGAGGACCTGAACAGGAGGCAGCAGTGCCCAGGTGGGCAGCAGAGCCAATGGCATCCTGGGCTGGCTGAGGAGCAGTGTGGGCAGCAGGACAAGGGAGGTTCTTGTGCCCCTGTGCTCAGCACTGCTCAGGACACCCCTGGAGTGCTGTGTCCAGTTGTGGGCTCCTGAACTGAAGAGAGATGTTGAGGTGCTGGAAGGTGTTGAGAGCAGGGCAGCAAGGCTGGGGAGGGTCCTGGAGTAGAGCCCTGTGAGGAGAGGCTGAGGGAGCTGGAGGTGTGCAGCCTGCAGCAGAGGAGGCTCAGGGCAGAGCTCATTGCTGTCTGCAGCTCCCTGCAAGAAGGCTGTAGCCAGGTGGGGTTGGGCTCTGCTTCTGGCAGTCAACCAGCAACAGAACAAGGGGACACAGCCTGAAGCTGTGGCAGGGGAGGTCCAGGCTGGCTGTTAGGAGGAAGTTGTTGGCAGAGAGAGTGATTGGCATTGGAATGGGCTGCCCAGGGAGGTGGTGGAGTCATCATGCCTGGAGGTGTTGAAGCCAAGCCTGGCTGGGGCACTTAGTGCCATGGTCTGGTTGATTGGCCAGGGCTGGGTGCTAGGTTGGGCTGGATGAGCTTGGAGCTCTCTTCCAACGTGGCTGATTCTATGATTCTATGAAAGCAGAAGTCATCTCCCCCTTGCAGATATGGGTCCCTGAGTGCATGACAGATTGTAGAGTAACCATTCAGCTTGGGGGGCAGCTGAAGGCTCAGGCTCAGGTCTCTCCTTATTGGCCTGCAAATAGGAAGACAGAGGCCTCTGCAATACTAATATGAACTGATCCTGCTGACTAAAGTTCCCCACTTCCATTTGGATTTGCATGTTTGCTGCCTTACTTTTTAGGCTGGAAGGCAAACAGATGGTCTACAACCCTCAAAATGCTGCTTGCAGGTTGAATTTGCCATTAGAACCCTGACTTGATGCAGATCTCCACCTTTACTTCCTAAGCCTGTCAGCAGGAGGGGGTCTCTACAACTTCTGAAAGGAGACTGGAGCCAGGTGGAGGTTGGTTGAGGAGGGAGAGGATGAGGGAGAGGGAGGGGATGAGAGGAGGAGGGGGGAGGATGAGGAAGAGTGAGATGATATGAGGTGGAGGGGAGAGGATGTGGAGGAGGGAGGGAATATGAGGTGGAGAGGAGAGGATGAGAGGAGGATGGGAGAGGATAAGAAGTAGAGGGGAGAGGATGAAGAGGAAGGGGGAGGATGAGAAGAGGAGGGGAGAAGATATGAGGTGGAGGGGTGAGGATGAAGAGGAGGGGGAGGATGGGAGAGGATGAGAGGAGGAGGGGAAAGAATGAAGAGGAGGGGAGAGGATGAGGAGTGGAGAGGATAAGAGGAGGATGGGAGAGGATATGAGGTGAAGGGGAGAGCATAAGAAGAGGAAGGAAGAGGATGAGAAGAGGAGGGGAGAAGATATGAGGTGGAGTGGAGTGGATGAAGAGGAAGGGAGAGGATGACAGGAGGAGGGAGAGAACATGAGGTGGAAGGGAGAGGATGATATGAAGAGGGGAGAGGATATGAAGTGGAGGGAAGAGGATGAGAAGAGGAGGAGAGGATGAGGGGAGAGGATGAGGGGAAAGGATGAGGGGGAGGGAGAGGATGAGAGAGAGGCTCCAAGCTGCACCACTAGGGGAGCTTTAGGTTGGAAATGAGAAGAAACTTGCTGACTGGAAAGGTTCTGCCAGCCTGGCACAGGCTGCCCAGGGAGGTGGCTGAATACCCATCCCTAGAGGGGTTTGAAAGAGGCAGAGCTGTGGTGCTGAGAGCCATGGCTTAGCCCCAGCCTGGGCAGAGAGTTAGAGAATGGTTGGGGCTGGGTGAGCTGAAAGGCATTCCCCAACCAAAACAATTCCACCATCCTCTAGATGTACCTTGAAGCATCCCTGGGAGCCAGCAAGAGGATTTCAACACATCTGAAATGTGTCCTCAATAAGGGAAGGACCAAATAAGTTCTGCTGAAGTGGGGTTTAATCACTTGTCAAATCTCAGGTTGCCACCAAAAGTTTTCCAAGCAATAACATTCTTTTGGCATAAATAAATCATCCCTCCCCCAAAGCAATAAGACAAGAAATGCTTCCTCAGCTCCTTCTCTACCATGCCAGAGGCTGGAGTGAGTTTTCTGACACTTGCTGCAGTGGTTAACACAGAAGCACAGAATGTTAGGGCTTGGAAGAGACCTCCAAAGCTCATCCAGTCCAGTCCCCCTGTCAGAGCAGCATCATGCAGAGCAGCTCACACAGGAACACATCCAGAAGAGGTTGGAAAGGCTCCAGGGAAGACTCCACAACCTCTCTGGGCAGCCTGCTCCAGGCTCCAGCACCCTCACAGGGACAAAGTTTCCCCTCCTCTTCCCCTGGCACCTCCCCTGCTCCAGCTGGCACCCAGTGCCCCTTGTGCTGCCCTTGGCCAGCCCTGAGCAGAGCCTGGCTGCATCCTGCCCACACTGCCCTGCACATCTCTAGCACAGCACTGAGGGCAGCCCTCAGGCTGCTCTGCTGCCAGCTGCCAGCCCCAGCTCCCTCAGCCTGCCCTCACAGGAGATGGTCACTGCCTGCAGCAGCCTGGGGGCTCTGGGCTGGGCTCTCTCCAGCAGTTCCCTGAGCTCCTTCTGGAACTGAGGAGCCCAGAAGTGGACACAAAATTCCAGCTGTGACCTCAGCAGGGCAGAGGAGAGGGGCAGGAGACACTCTCTGCCCTACTCAGCACAGCCTTTCTAATCCACCCCAGATGCCCTTGGCCTTTTTGGCCACCAGGGCACTTTGCTGTTTAGCATCACTGACTGCTGCTGGACTCAAGCAATTCCCTGCAGTCCTTCTTGGATCCAGAACTGGGCATAAGATTCCAGATGTGGCCTCAGCACGGCAGAGCAGACCTCCTAACCACAGCCCTTCTAAAGCAACCTGCTGGTGCTGGGAAAGAGGAGCTGAAGCTGAGGCAGCAGTGCCCAGGTGGGCAGCAGAGCCAATGGCATCCTGGGCTGGCTCAGGAGCAGTGTGGGCAGCAGGACTAGGGAGGTTCTTCTGCCCCTGTGCTCAGCACTGCTCAGGACACCCCTGGAGTGTTGTGTCCAGTTGTGGGCTCCTGAATTGAAGAGAGATGTTGAGGTGCTGGAAGGTGTTGAGAGCAGGGCAGCAAGGCTGGGGAGGGGCCTGGAGCAGAGCCCTGTGAGGAGAGGCTGAGGGAGCTGGGGGTGTTTGGCCTGCAGAAGAGGAGGCTCAGGGCAGAGCTCATTGCTGTCTGCAGCTCCCTGAAGGGAGGTTGTAGCCAGGTGGGGTTGGGCTCTGCTGCCAGGCAACCAGCAACAGAACAAAGGGACACAGCCTCAAGCTGTGGCAGGGGAGGTCTAGGCTGGATGTTAGGAGGAAGTTGTTGTCAGAGAGAGTGATTGGCATTGGAATGGGCTGCCCAGGGAGGTGGTGGAGTCCCCATCCCTGGAGGTGTTGAAGCCAAGCCTGGCTGGGGCACTTAGTGCCATGGTCTGGGTGATTGGCCAGGGCTGGGTGCTGGGTTGGGCTGGATGAGCTTGGAGGTCTCTTCCAACCTGATTCTATGCTTCTAAAGATGCTCCCTTTTGCTCCCCCCTTTGAAACGAGCTGGCAGCTGAAGCCCAGGGAAGAGATTTGCAGCGTGGCTAACAAAAAAAAGCCTCCTCCTGCCATCAGCAGTTGGAGTTAATTGCAGGTCCTTGGATCAGCAGCAGCGTGAAATGTGAATGCCATCATCAGCAATGATGGCAGAGCAGCAGAAGCTCAGCAACACCACCAGGCAGGCTGCTGGCAGGATGCCAGGGTGGTTTCAGAGAGCTGAGCTTGCCCTGAGGATGCACACAGTAGCTGGGGAAGCCTTTGCCTTGCAGTGCCAGCAGCAGAACTTGACTCCAGCACTTCACAGCTGCTGCAAAGCAAAGGGGAAAGGGGAAGGGGGGCGGGGGGGGCGGGGGGGTTAGCACCTGCAGTGGTTTTAAGTCCAATAAAGAAGAGAGATAACAATAAATCTGATGGACTTAATTGAAAGCTGAAGCGAGCAGGAATTGTGCTGTTCCTCAGCACTGCAAGTGTGGAGTGCTTCCTGATAATGCACTTTCCTGCTAGGAAGGGTGTTTGGAATCACTGCTCTGCAGCCTCTATCCACACAGTCACAGGTTGAGAGGGGGTTGGAAGGGTCCTCCAAAGGTCATAGAGTCATAGAATCAGGCAGGGTTGGAAGGGACCACAAGGAGCAGCCAGTTCCGACCCCCTGCCATGCCCAGGGACACCCTACCCTAGAGCAGCCTGCACACAGCCTCATCCAGCCTGGCCTGAAACACCTCCAGCCATGGGGCCTCAACCACCTCCCTGGGCAACCCATTTCAGCCTCTCACCACTCTCCGGCTCAACAACTTCCTCCTCATGGCCAGGCTGAAACTACCTATCTCCAGCTTTGCTCCATGAGTTAGGACTCTTCAGTCTGGAGAGGAGAAGCCTCCTGTGAAGGAGAGCAGGAGAACAAACTCCTGTGCCTCAGCTTCCAGCCAGTGCCCCTTGGCCTGGCACTGGGCATCACCCAGCAGAGCCTGGCTCCAGCCTCCTGCCACTCACCTGCACATCTTGAGAACCATTGCTGAGGTCACCTCTCAGCTCCTCCTCTCCCAGCAGCACAGCCCCAGCTCCCTCAGGCTCTCATCCTGAGCTGTTCCATTGCCTTCAGCAGCTTTGTGTCTCTGTGCTGGACTCTCTCCAGCAGTTCTATGTCCCTCTTGACCTGGGGAGCCCAGAACTGGACACAGGACTCCAGCTGTGGCCTCAGCAGGGCAGAGCAGAGGGGCAGGAGAACCTCTCTCGACCTCCTGCCCACAGCCCTTCTCATCCACCCCAGACTGGCATTGCCCCTCCTGGCCAGCAGAGCACATTGCTGGCTCATGCTCACCCTCCCTTCCACCAGGACCCCCAGATCCTTTTCCCTGCCAACAGCTCAGTCCCCAACCTATGCTGCTCCCTGGGGTTATTCTTTCCCAGTGCCAGACTCTGCACTTGCCCCTCTTGAGCTGCATTAAATTCCTTCCTGCTCAACCCTCCAGCAAGGACAGGCTGAGTGAGGGAAGTTTACTCTACAATGAAAAGAAGTCAGCATTCCTCACTCCTTGGCCCAGAAACTAAAAAGGAAGCATTTATTGAAGAGTTATTATACAGATGGGAGTTTGCCTACAGGTAATGAGACCTTTCCTTGCTAAAAATAGAGAAAAGTAGGACAAAAAGGAAGGAGAAAAGTTGAAGGGGAAGGAGGGGGATGGGAGAGGGGAAATAAAGGGAGAGAAAAAAAGCCATCCCTTGGGATTCTGCAAATGAGCAGAAGATACTGCCCAAAAAAAACATCAATCCTCAATCCTGCAGCAGCCAAACTTTTGCCTGGAGGACACAAACATGGCCCTGCAGGTGGAGTAAGGAGCTCTGAACATCTCTGCTGTGTTTAGCATAGCACTGCCTTGTTACAGGGCTGGGAGCTCTTGGAGTTATTCTTTGACTGTGATCAGTGACACTGAAGTGCCACCAGGAAGCCAACTCTGCTACAATCTGGGTCTGGTAGTTTTCATGGCATGGATTGGCTTGGAAAAGACCTTCAAGATCATCCAGGCCAACCATTCTCTAGCTGTGCCTAGGCTGAGGCTGAATCATGTCCCTCAACATCACCTCTCTGGCTCAGAGGATGAGAGGCTCACAGGATGTTAGGGGTTGGAAGGGACCCAAGGAGATCATCCAGTCCAACCCCCCTGCCAGAGAAGGGCAATCCTATCTAACACAGATCACACAGGAACACATCCAGACAGGCCTGGAAAGGCTCCAGAGAAGGAGACTCCACAACCTCCCTGGGCAGCCTGTGCCAGTGCTCTGGGACCCTCACACTAAAGAAGTTCCCCCTTGTGTTGAGGCAGAACCTCTTTTGCTGCAACTTACACCCATTGCTGCTTGTCCTATCCCAGGCAGCAGTGAGCAGAGCCTGTCCCCCTGCTCCTGGCAGCCCTCAGATACTTATAAACATTTATCAAGTCCCCTCTCAGTCTTCTCTTCTCCAGACTAAGCAGCCCCAGGTCCCTCAGCCTCTCCTCATCAGCCATGCCCTCCTGTCCCCTCACCATCCTCCTAGCCTTCCACTGGACCCTCTCCAGCAGATCCCTGTCCCTCTTCAAGTGGAGAGCCCAAAACTGAACACAGGATTCAAGATGAGGTCTCAGCAGGGCAGAGGAGAGGGAGAGGAGAACCTGCCCTGATCTGCTGGACACACTCCTCCTAACACACCCCAGGATCCCATTGGCCTCCTTGGCCACAAGGGCACATTGCTGTGCCATGGATGTTCTCCACCAGCACCCCCAGGTCCCTCTCCACAGGGCTGCTCTCCAGCAGTCACCTCCCAGCCTGTGCTGGTGCAGTTTGTTATTCCTCCCCAGGTGCAGGACTCTGCACTTGTCCTTGTTGAACCTCATTTGGTTGCTCTGTGCCCAGCTCTCAGTCTGTGCAGGTCTCTCTGGATGGCCTCACAGCCTGCAGCTGGATCAGACAAGCCTCCCAGCTTGGTGTCTCCTTGAAACTCCTCCAGGGATGGACATTCATCCACCTCTCTGGGCAGTCTGTGCCAGGCTTGGAGAACCCTTTCAGTCAACAGGTTTCTTCTCTTATCCAACCTCAACCTCTCCTGGTACAACTTGAGGATGCTTCCTCTGCTAGTCTCCCTCCTAGGGAGCAGAGCCCAGCCCCAACCTGGCTCCAGACTCCTCTTACAGAGCTGCAGAGAGCAATGAGCTCTGCCTTCAGCCTCTTCTTCTCTACACCAAACCTCCTCAGCTGCTCCTTCTCAGCCCTGTTCTCCAGACCCTTGCCCAGCTTTGCTTCCCTTCTCTGGACCTCCTCCAGCCCCTCAGTGTCCTAATTGTGCATTGAAGAGCCCAAACCTGGGACTCAAGCTGTGGCCTCACCAGTGCTGAGCCCAGAAGGAAAATCCCTGCCCTGCTCTTGCTGGTCACATTATTCCTGGTCCAAGCCAGAATGCTCTTGTGAGTTTAAGTCATAGAAGTGCTGCTGAGGGACATGTTTTGGTGGTGAGCTGACAGAGTTTGGCTGACAGTTGGATTCAGCGGTCACAAAGGTCTCTTCCAACCAGAATTATTCTGTGATTCCATGCCTCTATGATCCTACAGTTCCCTGATGCTATACTTATGTGATTCTATGGTTCAATGATGCCATGATCCATCCGTGTGCAGTTCTGCAGCCCCCAGCACAAGCAGCACATGGAAGTGTTGGAGCCAGTGCAGAGGAGGCCACCAAGATGCTGAGAGGGCTGCAGCAGCTGTGCTGTGAGGAGAGGCTGAGAGAGTTGGGGCTGTGCAGCCTGGAGAAGAGAAGGCTTCCAGGAGACCATGGAGTGGCCTTGCAGGATGTGAAGGGAGCTGCAGGAGTGCTGGAGAGGGACTAATGACAAGGTCTTGTGATGAGAGAATGAGAAGGAGGAATGGGTTTGAAGTGGCAGAAGGGAGATTGGAATTGTTTGTTGGAAGAAGTTGTTTGCAGTGAGGATGGTGAGACACTGGCACAGGTTGCCCAGGGAGGTTGTGGAGCACAGAAGGTGGCTCTTCTGCCAGGCACCCAGCAACAGAACAAGGGGACACAGCCTCAGGTTGTGCCAGGGCAGGTTGAGGCTGTGATGTTAGGCAGAGAGAGTGATTGGCATTGGAATGGGCTGCTCAGGGAGGTGGTGGAGTCCCCATCCCTGGAAGTGTTGCAGCCAAGCCTGGCTGGGGCACTTAGTGCCATGGTCTGGTTGATTGGCCAGGGCTGGGTGCTAGGTTGGGCTGGATGAGCTTGGAGATCTCTTCCCACCCACTTGGTTCTATGATGCTCTGCTCCTAACTGGCAGGTTTAATTCCTCACCACCCAAAAGAGCTCTGAGCATTGCAGAACCGAGTCCATGGTTAGAAGCCCTCCAGTGAAGGGCAGCCTCCAGCACATCAGGCAGCTGCTTTTTATTTCAGATGCCACCAAACCAGAGCAGACCTTTCTTCCTTCTGCTGATAAGTAACTAAACATTTACACAGAAAGCACTTAGAGCAGGATATTCAATCACCCAACCCAGCATTTACAGCTGGAGTATACACAACCCCTCCATGCAGCCTGCTTACAGCTGCCCATAAGAGCCTTCATTGTGTTCTCTCCTTTAACCTCCTTCTGTCTGCTGTGATTCTCTCTCAGCTGCTCTGTCTGATGGCTCTGAGGTAGAGAAGCATTGGGACAGGTTGCCCTGGGAGGCTGTGGATGACTGCTCCCAGGCTGGATGAGTCCTTGAGCAACCTGGGCTGGTGGGAGGTGTCCCTGCCCATGGCAGGGGTGGGTGGAACTGGATGAGCTTTCAGGTCCCTTCCAGCCCAAACCATTTTAGGATTTTATGAATCTTCACAGAGAGAGTGATTGGCATTGGAATGGGCTGCCCAGGGAGGTGGTGGAGTCCCCATCCCTGGAGGTGTTCAAGCAAAGCCTGGCTGAGGCACTTAGTGCCATGGTCTGGTTGATTGGCTAGGGCTGGGTGCTAGGTTGGGCTGGATGAGCTTGGAGCTCTCTTCCAAACTGGGTGATTCTATGATTCTGATTCTAAGTTTTTTTCTTCTGCCTGCACTATGCTCTTTCAGGGGGAAAAAACTATGCCCCAATGAGAAAAGGAGAAACTCAGAGGGTCTGGATTGTTGTCTGTGTGCATATACAGAAGGACAACCACATCCTGGGCTTCATCAGAAGAAGTGTGACCATCAGGAGTAGTGAGGAGATTTTTCTCTCTCTGCTCTGGTCACAGAGAGAGAGACAACAGCAGGGAGAGCTTAGAGCTGCATTTCAGTCTCTGACCTACAGGCACGCTGGGGAGGGACTGTTCAGAAGGGTCTGTGGGGATAAGATGAGCAACAATGGTTTGGAAGTGGAGCAGGGCAGAGTTAGGTCCTATGCTTTGGCCACAACAAGCCCAAGCAGCACTACAGGCTAGGGCCAGAGTGGCTGAGAGCAGGCAGGCAGAGAGGGAGCTGGGGGTGCTGGCAGAGAGGAGCTGAACAGGAGGCAGCAGAGCCAATGGCATCCTGGGCTGGCTCAGGAGCAGTGTGGGCAGCAGGACAAGGGAGGTTCTTGTGCCCCTGTGCTCAGCACTGCTCAGGACACCCCTGGAGTGCTGTGTCCAGTTGTGGGCTCCTGAATTGCAGAGAGATGTTGAAGTGCTGGAAGGTGTTGAGAGCAGGGCAGCAAGGCTGGGGAGGGTCCTGGAGCAGAGCCCTGTGAGGAGAGGCTGAGGGAGCTGGGGGTGTTTGGCCTGCAGCAGAGGAGGCTCAGGGCAGAGCTCATTGCTGCCTGCAGCTCCCTGAAGGGAGGCTGTAGCCAGGTGGGGTTGGGCTCCTCTAGCAGGCACCCAGCAACAGAACAAGGGGACAACAGGACAAGGGGACACAGCCTCAGGTTGTGGCAGGGCAAGTCTAGGCTGGATGTTAGGAGGAAGTTGTTGGCAGAGAGAGTGATTGGCATTGGAATGGGCTGCCCAGGGAGGTGGTGGAGTCCCCATCCCTGGATGTGTTTAAGAGGAGGCTGCATGAGGCACTTAGTGCCATGGGTTGGTTTATTCCAAGGTGTTAGGTGCTAGGTTGGACTCAATGAGCTCAGAGGTCTTTTCCAACCTGCTTAATTCTGTGATTCTATGAGGAGAAACCTCTCTGTGCTTCTCTGGTGTGAGGGTGGCAGAACCCAAGAGCAGGCTGCCCAGTGAGGCTGTGGAGTCTCCTTCACTGGAGACTTTCCAAAGCCACCTGCACGTGTTCCTGTGCAGCCTGCTCCAGGTGCCCCTGCTTTAGCAGGGGGTTAGACTTAATGATCTCCAGAGGTCCCTTCCAACCCCCTACCATTCAATGATTCTATCAGGGGAAGGGGGAAAGGAAAGAGAGAGAAAGAGAGCAGGTGACAGCATTTACCATTTCTTTATACATTTTTATTAGCCATCCCCTGCTGAAGGTAATTGGATCATATCTCTCAGCCCCAGAGCTGAGACAAAGAACTGACAAGGAAATGGAAAAATATGTCTGTGACAAGAGTGCAGAAAATGAACAGAAGGATGTGGAGGTCCTCTGGAGAAAGGAGGAGAAGACAGAATCAGTTATTTTTGCAGCTCAGAGCTGTTAATGTTTCATGGTGCTGAGAAATAAGGCAGAATTCATGGTGATGTTGCTTTGAAAACTAAAAGGGAGGCTTTCAGACTTACTAGCAATAATCCCTCCTTGAGCTGCTTGCTACAGGCAATTTCTGGGCCATCTAAAGGCCACTGAGCCAGAGCTCTTTAGAGCTTTTTTTCTCCCTGGATCACCCAGGCTGCCACAAGCATCCTGAGGTCCACCACAAGCCAGGTTCTGCTTTGCAGGCAAATAAAGAGTTTGGGTCTCAGGCATGGGGTTTGGAATGGATCCCACATGAAAAACCAAAGCACCTGGAGGGACTGCCTGAGCCATCAAACTGCCTTGACGTGTGCAGGAGATGCTGTGAGATGCTGAAGCACGAAGCTGCTTCAGTGTGTGCAGGAGATGCTGTGAGAGGCTGAAGGATGAAGCTGCCTCAGTGTGTGCAGGAGATGCTGTGAAGGGCTGAAGAAGCATGAAGCTGCCTCAGTGTGTGCAGGAGATACTGTGAGAGGATGAAGCATGAAGCTGCCTCAGTGTGTGCAGGAGATGCTGTGAGAGGGTGAAGAAGCATGAAGCTGCCTCAGTGTGTGCAGGAGATGCTGTGAGAGGATGAAGAAGCATGAAGCTGCCTCAGTGTGTGCAGGAGATGCTGTGAAGGGCTGAAGAAGCATGAAGCTGCCTCAGTGTGTGCAGGAGATGCTGTGCAGGGCTGAAGAAGCAGGAAGCTGCCTCAGTGTGTGCAGGAGATGCTGTGGAGGGCTGAAGAAGCAGGAAGCTGCCTCAGTGTGTGCAGGAGATGCTGTGCACTGGCTGATCCTTGAGGATTCCAACTCTGACTGATTTTATGATACCATAATTCTATGATTCCATGGTTCCAAGATTCCATGATTCCATGATTTTATGGTTCCAATATTCTATGATTCCATGAGTCTATGATTCCATGAGTCTATTATTCTGTGATTCCATAGTTCCTAGATTCCCTGATTCCATGATTCTGATTTCATGAGTCCATGATTCCAAGATTCCATGAGTCTATTATTCCATGATTCCAAGATTCCATGATTCTGTGATTCCATGAGTCTATTATTCTGTGAGTCCATAGTTCCTAGATTCCATGATTCTGATTCCATGAGTCCATGATTCCAAGATTCCATGAGTCTATTATTCTATTATTCCATGATTCCATGATTCTGTTATTCCATGGTTCCAAGATTCCATGATTCTATGATTCCATAAGTCTATTAATCCATGATTCCTTGATTCCATGGTTCCAAGATTCCATGATTCTATGATTCCATAAGTCTATTAACCCATGATTCCTTGATTCCATGGTTCCAAGATTCCATGATTCTATTATTCCATGGTTCCAAGATTCCATGATTCTATGATTCCATAAGTCTATTAACCCATGATTCCTTGATTCCATGGTTCCATGGTTCCATGATTCAATGATTCCATAAGTCTATTAACCCATGATTCCTTGATTCCATGGTTCCAAGATTCCATTATTCTATTATTCCATGGTTCCAAGATTCCATGATTCTATGATTCCATAAGTCTATTAATCCATTATTCCTTGATTCCATGGTTCCAAGATTCCATGATTCTATGATTCCATAAGTCTATTAACCCACGATTCCTTGATTCCATGGTTCCAAGATTCCATGATTCTATTATTCCATGGTTCCAAGATTCCATGAGTCTATGATTCCATAAGTCTATTAACCCACGATTCCTTGATTCCATGGTTCCAAGATTCCATGATTCTATTATTCCATGGTTCCAAGATTCCATGATTCTATGATTCCATAAGTCTATTAGCCCATGATTCCTTGATTCCATGGTTCCAAGATTCCATGATTCTATTATTCCATGGTTCCAAGATTCCATGATTCTATGATTCCATAAGTCTATTAACCCATGATTCCTTGATTCCATGGTTCCAAGATTCCATGATTCTATTGTTCCATAGTTCCATGGTTCCAAGATTCCATGATTCCATAAGTCTATTAACCCATGATTCCTTGATTCCATGGTTCCAAGATTCCATTATTCTATTATTCCATGGTTCCAAGATTCCATGATTCAATGATTCCATAAGTCTATTAACCCATGATTCCTTGATTCCATGGTTCCAAGATTCCATGATTCTATTATTCCATGGTTCCAAGATTCCATGATTCTATGATTCCATAAGTCTATTAATCCATGATTCCATGGTTCCAAGATTCCATGATGCTACGATTCTAAGTGCAAGACCCAGCACCTGACCATGTCGCATCTCATCCCGCTGGCTTCAGCCCATGGATCCAGCCTCTCCAGGTCCCTCTGCAGAGCCTGCAGCAGATCAACACTCCCTAGAATCATAGAATCACAGAATGCTTCAGGTTGGAAGGGAGCTCAAAGCTCAGCCAGTTCCAACCCCTGCCATAGGCAGGGACACCTCCCACCAGAACAGGTCTCTCAAGCCTCTCCCGGCTTCGTGCCATCTGCAGACTTACTCAGGGTGTCTCAATCCCCTCATCCAGATCATTGATGAAGATATTAGAGAGAAGTGACCCCAGTGCTGAGCCCTGAGCTCAGTTAATTAGGGTTGGAGAGCTGCAGAGCTGCTTTTGCCTTTAAAGCAACCATTTCCTTATCACACCATCTGCTGACTGGTAGGCTTTGGGGTTTTTTTATCCCTCCAAAGCAATTGAAGATGGGCAGAAAAGGGCTCATTAGAATTTCATGCTGCTGTCTGAACATGTAGATAGTTGAATAATCAATAAAGTGCTAATTAAAGCCCAGGTTTTAGAGGTGTTGAGTAGGCAGAGTTCCCACTGACTTCAGCCAGGGCTGCAGCTCTGAGAAGAGAGGAGGAAAATTGATTAAGTAACTAAAGAGGTCAACATTTTTGCCCCAATTCCTTCACTTGCAGCCTGTTAGCTTAAAAAACAACAAACCCACAACAAATATCTGTTTGTCTGCACTGAATTCAGTCTGGAATAGAACAACCAAACTTCCTAAGGGAGTGACAGAAGCAAGGCAAGGAAAAGTGGGTGGTAGGTTGCAAGGCTGGGTGCTAGGTTGGACTGGATGAGCTTGGAGGTCTCTTCCAACCTGATTGGTTCTATGATTCTGTGCTTCTGGATGCTAGGTTGGACTGGATGAGCTTGGAGGTCTCTTCCAACCTTCTTGATTCTCTGATCCTGTGTTTCTGGGTGCTAGGTTGGACTGGATGAGCTTGGAGATCTCTTCCAACCTGCTTGATTCTATGATTCTGTGCTTCTGGGTGCTAGGTTGGACTGGATGAGCTTGGAGGTCTCTTCCAACCTTCTTGATTCTCTGATCCTGTGTTTCTGGGTGCTAGGTTGGACCTGATGAGCTTGGAGGTCTCTTCCAACCTGCTTGGTTCTCTGATTCTGTGCTGCTGGGTGCTAGGTTGGACTGGATGAGCTTGGAGATCTCTTCCAACCTGCTTGATTCTCTGATTCTGTGCTTCTGGGTGCTAAGTTGGACCTGATGAGCTTGGAGGTCTCTTCCAACCTGCTTGATTCTTTGATTCTCTGCTACTGGGTGCTAGGTTGGACTGGATGAGCTTGGAGGTCTCTTCCAACCTGCTTGGTTCTATGATTCTGTGCTTCTGGGTGCTAGGTTGGACTGGATGAGCTTGGAGGTCTTTTCCAACCTGCTTGATTCTATGATTCTATGAAAAGCAAGGGATGCACAGAAGCCTTCCAACAATCTTACCTGGGATATGATATTCTGGTGGCTGCAGGTGGATTTTTGGGGCAAAACAAAAAAGTGACACTTTTATTCATCAAAGGTCTTACAGATCCACAGAGTGCATTGGATTGGGAGGGAAGCCTCCAAGGGCATCTTGTCCGACCTCTAACTGGAGCAAGCTGCTCAAGAGCCACATT
This sequence comes from Pogoniulus pusillus, assembly GCF_015220805.1. Lineage (NCBI taxonomy): Eukaryota > Metazoa > Chordata > Aves > Piciformes > Lybiidae > Pogoniulus > Pogoniulus pusillus. The sequence goes on from NC_087270.1 coordinate 4,032,512, forward strand.
AGAACCATAGAATCGTGAATGGTTACTCTACAATCTGTCATGCACTCAGGGACCCACATCTGCAAGGGGGAGATGACTTCTGATTTCATAGAACCATCGAATCAGCCAAGTTGGAAGAGACCTCCAACTAGCCCAACCTAGCACCCAGCACTGGCCAATCAACCAGACCATGGCACTAAGTGCCCCAGCCAGCCTTGGCTTCAACACCTCCAGGCATGAGGACTCCACCACCTCCCTGGGCAGCCCATTCCAATGCCAATCACTCTCTCTGACAACAACTTACTAACAACATCCAGCCTCAATCTGCCCTGGCACAGCTTCAGGCTGTGTCCCCTTGTTCTGTTGCTGGGTGCCTGGCAGCAGAGCCCAACCTCACCTGGCTACAGCCTCCCTTCAGGGAGCTGCAGACAGCAATGAGCTCTGCCCTGAGCCTCCTCTGCTGCAGGCCAAACACCCCCAGCTCCCTCAGCCTCTCCTCACAGGGCTCTGCTCCAGGACCCTCCCCAGCCTTGCTGCCCTGCTCTCAACACTTTCCAGCACCTCAACATCTCTCTGCAATTCAGGAGCCCACAACTGGGCACAGCACTCCAGGGGTGGCCTGAGCAGTGCTGAGCACAGGGGCACAAGAACCTCCCTTATCCTGCTGCCCACACTGCTCCTGAGCCAGCCCAGGATGCCATTGGCTCTGCTGCCCACCTGGGCACTGCTGCCTCAGCTTCAGCTCCTCTCTCCCAGCACCCCCAGCTCCCTCTCTGCCTGCCTGCTCTCAGCCACTCTGGCCCCAGCCTGTAGTGCTGCTTGGGGTTGTTGTGGCCAAAGTATAGAACCCTGCACTTAGCCTTCTTCAATCTCATCCTCTTGGCCTCTGCCCACCCATCCAGCCTGGCCAGCTCCCTCTCCAGGGCTCTCCTACCCTCCAGCAGCTCCACACCTGCTCCTAGCTTGCTGCCATCTGCAAACTCACTGCTGCTGGACTCAATGCCCTGCTCCAGATCATCAATAAAGATATTGCACAGGATTGTACCCAGCACTGATCCCTGGGGCACAACACCAGTGCCAGCTGCCAGCTGGCTGTGGCACCATTCACCATCACTCTCTGGGCCCAGCCTTCCAGCCACTTCTTGACCCATACCAGAGTGAATCTGTTCAAGCTATGAGCTGCCAGCTGTGCCAGGAGCTGCTTGTGGCAGACAGTACCAAAGGCTTTGCTGCAGTCCAGGTAGACTCCATCCACAGCCTGCCCTGCACTCACCAGGCAGGAACCTGATCATAAAAGGAGCTCAGGTTGGTGAGGCAGGACCTGCCCTTCCTAAACCCATGCTGGCTGGGCCTGATCCCTTGGCCATCCTGTAGATGCTTTTGATGACACTCCAGATGCCCTGTTCCATGCCCTTGCCTGGCAGTGAGGTCAGGCTGACAGCTCTCTCATATCCCAGTTCCTCCCTCCGGGTTGCGATAGAAGACCCTGGAAGGAGTAGAAGCCAGAGCTGCAGACCCAGCCATTACCTCTGCCTTGCTCCCTGGTTCCTCCTCAAAAGCCTGCTGGGGGCTTTCCTAAGCTCTAACCTTACCTCTAAAGTATGCTCTAATGGGATTTGGCTTCCCTCCAGGCTGAAACAAAGCAGCCACAGTTGTGCCTGGAGCCTGGAGGTTAATCTGACTTCGCTTCGCTCGGCGGAATGAATCCTGCTGAACATCAGAAACGAATTTCCCTGATCAGTTGTGCAAATATGATTAATAAAAGACACATTTAGTTTTGCTCTTTTGACATCACAGTGCCTTTAAAAAAAAAAAAAAATCAAAACCAACCAACCAACAACAACAAAAAAAATCTCTCCCTCCTAGTAGCCTGGAGACAACTTTTTGGCACCGGTGCACAATGTGCATCTGAGTGGCTCTGAACCAGTGCAGAGATCAAACTCTTAACTTGCATAATCCCAGTGCCCAGGGAAAGCTGTTTGACATTAGCTGTCAGCCTCCTGCTCTTTATGATCAGTGGAGGATGGATGTGGCAGGAAAGGAATCAGCATTGCAGCCCTGAACTCTCAGAGAGAGAGTTCTGGAGAGGAGGAGGAGGAGGAGGAGGAGGAGGAGGAGGAGGAGGAGGAGGAGGAGGAGGAGGAGGAGGAGGAGGAGGAGGAGGAGGAGGAGGAGGAGGAGGAGGAGGAGGAGGAGGAGGAGGAGGAGAAAGGCAGCAAAATAAAGAAGCTGTGCATCACTGAAAAAGGAGGGCTGCAGAGAGCTGGAGTTGGATTTCATGGAGGACCTGGGTCTTGTTAGAGCTGCCTGGGGCTTGGGTTTGCCTTCAGAGAATAGAAACATAGAATCAAACAGGTTGGAGGAGACCTCCAAGTTCATTCAGTCCAACCTAGCACCCAGCAGCATAGAATCACAGAATTGAGCAGGTTGGAAGAGACCTCCAAGCTCATCCAGCCCAACCTAGCACCCAGCCCTGGCCAATCAACCAGACCATGGCACTAAGTGCCCCAGCCAGGCTTGGCTTCAACACCTCCAGGGACAGCAACTCCACCACCTCCCTGGGCAGCCCATTCCAATGCCAATCACTCTCTCTGACAACAACTCCCTCCTAACATCCAGCCTAGACCTCCCCTGGCACAGCTTCAGCCTGGATCCCCTTGTTCTGTTGCTGGGTGCCTGGCAGCAGAGCCCAACCCCACCTGGCTACAGCCTCCCTGCAGGGAGCTGCAGACAGCAATGAGCTCTGACCTGAGCCTCCTCTGCTGCAGCCTGCACCCCCCCAGCTCCCTCAGCCTCTCCTCACAGGGCTCTGCTCCAGGACCCTCCCCAGCCTTGCTGCCCTGCTCTGGACACCCTCCAGCACCTCAACATCTCTCTTCAACTGAGGAGCCCACAACTGGACACAGCATGCAAGATCACCTTCTGTGCTTCTGTGCTCCACAACCTCCCTGGGCAACCTGTGCCAGTGTCTCACCACTCTCACGCTCTGTGCTCCACAACCTTCCTGGGCAACCTATGCCAGTGTCTCTCTGCCAGACTCTCTCCAGTGCCTCCTTGTCCTGTTTCTAAAGGCTGTTTGAGGTCCCTTCAAGCCAACCCATACCATGGATCTTAGGAAGAGATAAGTCAGGCTCTAATTCTCTGTCCTAAGTTCAGTGAATGAAAGAATTGCTCCTGTTGGGAAAGCCTTTAAAGCTCATCCAGTTCCAACCAGCAACCCAACCCCACCATGGCCACTAAACCATGGCCCCAAGTGCCATAAACACCTCCAGGCAGGGAGACTCAACCACCTCCCTGGGCAGCTTGTGCCAATCCCTGATCACTCCTGAAGCAATGAAATGTTTCCTAACCTCCAACCTAACCCTCCCCTGGCACAAATTCACTCTCCTTCTATCACCTGATGCTAGGGGAAAGAAAGGAACACCCACATCACTCTAACCTACTTTCAGGCATGGGGTTGCACCCACTGATGATGTCAAAGGGGCTGCAGGAATGCACCTCAAGGGTGCAAACATATCTAACAGAATTAAGCTTAGTAGCAGTCAGTGTTACACAACATCATTGCTTTGGTGTTGGAAAAGACCCTGGTCAGAGGAGCAGGAAGATCTACAGAGTGACCTGACCAGACTGGATCCCTGGGATGAGGTCAAAAGCCATGTGCTGGGTCTTGGGTCACAACAACCCCATGGATGCTCCAGGACCATGCCAGAGTGGCTGGAAACTGCTCCTGGGGTGCATTAGGAGGAGTGTGGCCAGCAGGGCAAGGAAGGATTCAGTTTGTGCCCATTGCCCCTTGCCCCATCACTGGACAACACTGAAAAGAGTCTGGCTGCATCCTCCTGACACCCTCTAGATGCTGATCAATGCTGATGATGACCTCCCTCAGTCTGCTCTTCTCCAAGCTGAACAGCCCCAGGCCCTCAGCCTCTCTTCATAAGGTTCCAGTGCCTCATCATAGAATCACAGAATGGTTTAGGTTGGAAGGGACCTCAAAGCTCAGCCAATTCCATTCCCCTGCCATAGGCAGGGACACTTCCCACTAGAACAGGTCTCTCAAGGCCTCATCCAACCTGGTCCTGAGCACCTTCAGGGAGGTTGTAGAGCACAGAAGCACAGAAGCCCTGGGGATATTTATGGACAGTTGGTTAAAGATGAGCTAGGCTGTGCCCAGGTGGCCACGAAGGGCACCAGCAGCCTGGCTTGGGTCAGCAACACTGGGACCAATGGGTGCAGGGCAAGGATTGTCCTCCTGGACTCAGATTTCTGTGTCCTGGGGTTGGTTTTGAGGCAGTCACTCCAAGAAGGACATTGAGGGGCTGGAGCAGGTCAAGAGAAATGCACCTTGAGCCCTGGGTTCAGTTTTGATCTCCACACTCTCAGAAGGACATTGAGAGGCTGGAGCAGGTCTAGAGAAGTGCACCTTGAGCCCTGGGTGCAGTTCTGAGCTCCTCACTCCAAGAAGGACATTGAGAGGCTGGAGCAGGTCCAGAGAAGTGCACCTTGAGCCCTGGGTTCAGTGTTGAGCTCCTCACTCCAAGAAGGACATTGAGAGGCTGGAGCAGGTCCAGAGAAGTGCACCTGAGCCCTGGGTGCAGTTTTGAGCTCCTCACTCCCAAGAAGGACATTGAGGTGATGGAATGGGATCACAGAAGGGGAAAAAAGCTGAGGAAGGGTCTGGAGAACAGGGCTGGGGAGGAGCAGCTGGAGAGGTTTGGTGTGGAGAAGAGGAGGCTGAGAGCAGAGCTCATTGCTCTCTGCAGCTCCCTGAGAGGAGGCTGGAGGCAGGTGGGGCTTGGGCTCTGCTCCCTAGGAGCAATTGAAAGGATGAGAGCAAATGGCCTCAAGTTGCCCCAGAGGAGGTTTATGTTGGAGTGGAGAAGAAACTTCTTGACTGAAATGGTTTTGAATGCCTGGCACAGGCTGCCCAAGGAGGTGGCTGAATTCCCATTCCTGGAGGTGTTTCCCAGAGGCAGAGCTGTGGTGCTGAGGACCATGGCTCAGCCCCAGCTCTTGTAGAGCAGAGAATGGTTGGATTGGATGATCTTCAAGGGTTTCTGTGACTCTTAAGACACAGTTCTGTGCTGCTGAAAGGTCAATAATCCCTGAAGGGGTTCACACTGCACTTTGCTGCACTGTCTGCTCACAACACTTTCGAGGAGGGGAGGGAGGACAAAAGGAGGAGGAAAATGCAGCTTTGCCTGAGAGAAGGTGAAGGAGATGGGGCAACCTGTGCAGAAGAAAGAGTAAGAACTGCCCTGAAGGAGGTTTTCTTTCAAGATAGCTGCAGAGCTTATCTGTGCTTTGTGCAAGGCTTGGTTATGACTTCCCTTCTGCTGGAAGCCTCCTCAGCCTTGGCAGCTTTTCATCCCAGATGATCTAATCTCTTCCCAGCCCAGGTTTTTCTCCTCTTAGCTCATTTGTCATATCCTGTGAATATGACAAATCATGATCCAGCTGAACCACTGAGAGGCCAGAGAGGGCCCCCAGCATTCCTTAAAATCACAGGAACAGAGAATTGTCAGGGTTGGAAGGGACCTCAAAGATCATCAAGCTCCAACCCTCCATCGATCACAGTCTGTGCTTCTGTGCTCCACAGCCTGCCTGGAGGTGCTCAGGACCAGGGTGGATGAGTCCTTGAATGACCTGTTCTATGGGAGGTGTCCCTGTCCATGGCAGGGGGTTAGAATTGGATGATCCTTGAGGTCCCTTCCAACCTGAACCAGTCTGAGTCTATGATTTACCTGGGAGGAATCACTCTCATTGAATCACAGAATGACAAAATGGCTCAGCTTGGAAGGGACCTCACAGCTCATCCACTCCAACCTCCCTGCTGTGTCCAGGGACACCTCTCAGCTCAAGGTCTCATCTAGCCTGGCCTTGAGCACCCCCAGGCAGGAGGCAGCCACAGCCTCCCTGGGCAGCCTGTGCCAGACTCTCGCCACCCTGGTACTGAAGAACTTCTTGCTCAGCTCCAGTCTAACCCTGCTCTGCCTCAGCTCCAAACCATTCCTGTTTCCAGACCCCCTCAGCACAAGTCCCTCTGCAGCCTTCCTACAGGATCCCTTCAGGCAGTGGCAGGCAGCTCTGAGGTTCCCCTGGAGCCTTCTCCTCTGCAGGCTGCACCTCCCCCCCAGCTCCCTCAGCCTGTGCTCACAGCAGATGTTGGTTTGCATATATAGAATGATCAAAGATCCCATTCTGTGCTTCTGTGTCCACAACTTCCCTGGAGGTGCTCAGGACCAGGTTGGATGAGGCCTTGAGAGACCTGTTCTAGTGGGAGGTGTCCCTGCCTAGTGCAGGGGGTTGGAACTGGCTGATCCTTGAGCTCCCTTCCAACCTAAACCATTCTGTGATTCTATGATGAGGGACTGGAGCCTTACAAAGGGAAGCTGAAAGGCCTGGGGCTGTTCAGCTTGGAGAAGAGCAGACTGAGGGAGGTCATCATCAGCATTGATCAGCATCTAGAGGGTGTCAGGAGGATGCAGCCAGACTCTTTTCGGTGTTGTCCAGTGATGGGGCAAGGGGCAATGGGCACAAACTGAATCCTTCCTTGCCCTGCTGGCCACACTCCTCCTAATGCACCCCAGGAACATAGCATCATAAATAATAGAATCACAGAATCAGTCAGGGTTGGAAGGGACCACAAGGATCAGCCAATTCTAACCTCCCTGCCATGCCCAGGGACACCTCACACTAGATCAGGCTGGCAAATCCATTTGAAAACTCTTTCAAGGTGAAATAAAACCAGAACCAAAACACATTTTCTGCCTTCTGTGGTCTATTTGCACTTTGGTAAAACAACCTGAGTGCATGGCAGAGGCTTCTAAAATGGACCAAACCCAGGCAGGTTTGTGATTGCAAAGAATGGATGGCAGGAGACCAAAGTATTCCATGTACTTAGCTCTGCCATTTGGGTTCCTCCCTGCTTTACACCCACATTTTATCCCCATGCAGCTGAAAACTGCCCTCATTTGGGGGGTTGATTTTCCCTTAATCATGATGTCTATTACCAGGAGGCAGATGTGGATGTTGGGGTAGATCCTTGTCTCCTACTCTGTCCACTCAAAAAGCTCACACCTCATAAATAAACCCAGCTCAGAAGAGCAAAGCTCCTCTCTGATGGAGCTTAACAATAGAGTTATGGCTCAGCTGCCTTTGCTGTTCACACGTTGGGGGTGGTAGGGGGTGGTGGTGAAGGGGGGGGTTCAGCAGCAGAGACAAGAAAGGTGCAGGCAACACTTGTGTAGATCCTGATGGATGCTCCTCTCCCTGCGCCAGCTGCCTGCTTCTCAGCATCACAGAGTCACAGGATCACAGAGTCACAGTCACAGAGTCACAGAATCACAGTCACAGAGTCACAGAGTCATAGGATCACAATCACAGGATCACAGAGTCACAGTCACAAGGTCACAGAGTCACAAAATCAGAGAGTCAGCATCACATAATCACAGTCACAGAGTCACAGTCACAGAGTCACAGTCACAGAGTCACAGAATCACAGAATCACAGTCACAGAGTCACAGAATCACAGAGTCACAGTCACAGAGTCAGAGCATCACAGAGTCACAGAATCACAGAGTCACAGTCACAGAGTCACAGTCACAGAGTCACAGAATCACAGAATCACAGTCACAGAGTCAGAGCATCACAGAGTCACAGAATCACAGAGTCACAGTCACAGAGTCAGAGCATCACAGAGTCACAGAATCACAGAGTCAGAGTCACAGAATCGCAGTCACAGGATAACAGAGTCACAGAGTCACAGAGTCACAGATTCAGAGTCACAGTCACAAGGTCACAGAGTCACAAGATCACAGAATCACAGAGTCACAGAGTCACAGAGTCAGAGCATCACAGAGTCACAGTCACAGAGTCACAGAATCACAGTCACAGTCACAGGGTCACAGTCACAGGATCACACAGTCACAGGATCACAGAGTTATAGAGTCACAGAGTCACAGAATGTCAGGGGCTGGAAGGGACCTCCAAAGCTCTCCCAGCCCAACCCCCCTGCCAGAGCAGGATCTCCTACACCAGATCACACAGGAACACATCCAGGCAGCTCTGGAATATCTCCAGAGAGGGAGACTCCACAACCCCCTGGGCAGCCTGTGCCAGGGTTCTGGCACACTCACAGGGAAAAAACTCCTCCTCATCTTTCCATGGAACTTCCTATGGCTCAGCTTCCAGCCAGTGCCCCTTGGCCTGGCACTGGGCATCACCCAGCAGAGCCTGGCTCCAGCCTCCTGCCACTCACCTGCACATCTTGAGGACCATTGCTGAGGTCACCTCTCAGCTCCTCCAAGCTATCTGCCTCTCCCTCCAGATAATCACCTTGGCTGCATCTGTCTCTCTGACTCTCTGATCCTGCTCTGCTGGCTCTGCTGCCTGTCACAGATCACAGAATGGGAGGCCTTGGAAGGGACCTCCTGAGATCATCCAGTCCAATCCCCCTGCCAGAGCAGCATCATGCAGAGCAGCTCACACAGGAACACATCCAGAAGAGGTTGGAAAGGCTCCAGGGAAGACTCCACAACCTCTCTGGCAGCCTGATCCAGACTCCAGCACCCTCACAGGGACAAAGTTTCCCCTCCTCTTCCCCTGGCACCTCCCCTGCTCCAGCTGGCACCCAGTGCCCCTTGTGCTGCCCTTGGCCAGCCCTGAGCAGAGCCTGGCTGCATCCTGCCCACACTGCCCTGCACATCTCTAGCACAGCACTGAGGGCAGCCCTCAGGCTGCTCTGCCACCAGCTGCCAGCCCCAGCTCCCTCAGCCTGCCCTCACAGGAGATGGTCACTGCCTGCAGCAGCCTGGGGGCTCTGGCTGGGCTCTCTCCAGCAGTTCCCTGAGCTCCTTCTGGAACTGAGGGGCCCAGAAGTGGACACAAAATTCCAGCTGTGACCTCAGCAGGGCAGAGGAGAGGGGCAGGAGAACCTCTCTTGACCTATTCAGAACAGCCTTTCTAACCCACCCCAAGACCATAATATTAGTCAGGGTTGGAAGGGACCACAAGGATCAGCCAATTCCAACCCCCCTGCCATGCCCAGGGACACCTCACACTACATCAGACTGGCCACAGCCTCATCCAGCCTGGCCTTAAACACCTCCAGGCATGAGGCTTCCACCACCTCCCTGGGCAACCCCTTCCAGGCTCTCACCACCCTCATGCTGAACAACTTCTTCCTCACATCCACTCTGAATCTCCCCATTTCTAGCTTGGTTCCATTCCCCCCACTCCTATCCCTACCTGACAGCCTAAAAGTTCCTCCCCAGCTTTCCTGTACCCCCCTGCAGGTCCTGGAAGGCCATAATAAGGTCTCCTGGGTGCCTTCTCTTTGCCAGATTGAACCATCCCAACTCTCTCAGGCTATCTCCATAGGAGAGAAGCTCCAGCTCCTGCTGAAGAACTTCTTCCTCACATCCAGGCTGAATCTCCCCATTTCCAGATGAAGAATCATGGATTCATTCAGCCTTCTTGGGCACAAGGGCATACAACTGGCTCATGGGCAGCCCTCTATCCACCAGAATCCACAGGTCCCTTACCCCAGAGGTGCTCTCCAACAGCTCAGCCTCCATCTAACCTATGCTGCTCCATTTCCTTCAGCTACTCTTCCTATTTCCCTGCATCCTCCCCAGCTAACCTCTTCCTCCCACAAAAAAAACTGACATTGTCACACTAAGATAAACTCCAGAGTGCTTTGGAGCTCCTTGAAATGATTCACTCCTCTTACTCAGGGATCAGTCCTGGCACCAGTCTTGGTCAACACCTTTGTGGGTGCCATGGACAGAGGCACTGAGTGCAGCCTCAGCAAGTTTGCTGAGCACACCAAGCTGTGTGGTGCAGCAGCCAGGCTGGAGGGCAGGGATCCAGCCAGAGGGAGCTGCACAGGCTGCAGAGGTGGGCACAAGCCAAGCTCAGGAGGTTCAACAAGACCAAGTGCAAGGTCCTGCAGCTGGGTAGAGGCAATGCCAAGCACAAATGCAGGCTGGGCAGGGAGTGGCTGGAGAGCAGCCCTGAGGAGAGGGACTTGGGGGTGCTGCTGGAGGAGAAGCTCAACAGGAGCCAGCAGTGTGCACTTGCAGCCCAGAAAGCCAAGCAGAGCCTGGGCTGCAGCAGCAGAAGTGTGGCCAGCAGGGCCAGGGAGGGGATTCTCCTCCTCTGCTGTGCTCTGCTGAGACCCCACCTGGAGTCCTGCATCCAGTGCTGGAGCCCCTGGGACAAGAGGGCTGTGGAGATGCTGGAGAGTGTCCAGAGCAGGGCCCCGAGGATGCTGAGAGGGCTGCAGCAGCTCTGCTGTGAGCACAGAGTGAAAGAGTTGGGGCTGTGCAGGCTGGAGCAGAGGAGGCTCCCAGGTGACCTTCTTGTGGCCTTCCAGGATCTGAAGGGGGCTACAAAAAAGCTGGGGAGGGACTTTTGAGGCTGTCAGGGAGTGCCAGGAGTGGGGGGAATGGAGCAAAGGTGGAGGTGGGGAGAGTCAGGCTGGAGGTGAGGATGAAGATGTTGAGCAGGAGAGTGGTGAGAGGCTGGAATGGGTTGCCCAGGGAGGTGGTTGAGGCCCCATGGCTGGAGGTGTTTGAGGCCAGGCTGGCTGAGGCTGTGTGCAGCCTGCTCTAGGGTAGGGTGTCCCTGGGCATGGCAGGGGGGTTGGAACTGTCTGATCCTTGTGGTCCCTTCCAAGCCTGCCTGATTCTATGATTCTATCCCACAGGCTTCTGTGTGCCCCTGGTTCATTGTCTCTGGTGTAGCTGCCAACTGATCCGAAGGATAAAGCACAGGGAGGATTATTTTTCCCCCAACTAAGCTCTTTCTTTCCCCTTCTCCAGCAATTCCTTGGTATGTTTGTGGTGCCCTCTAGAGAATCATTAAGAGAAATTAATGTAGATTGAAAAATAGCTCTTCAATGAGTCACAGAAAAGCAGAGTGGCTGCAGTTGGAAGAGATCTTGAAACTCATCCAGCCCAACCTTTCTCTAACTAAGCCAAGGCTGGGGCTGAGCCATGGCCCTCAGCACCACAGCTCTGCCTCTGGGAAACACCTCCAGGTTTGGGCATTCAGCCACCAACCTGGGCAGCCTGTGCCAGGCTGGGAGCACCCTCCCACACCACAAGTTTCTTCTCATATTCAACCTAACCCTCCTCTGGGCCAACTTGAGGCCAGTTCCTCAGTTCCTTTCCTCCTATCATTTCTTTCTAGAGAGCAGAGCCCAAGCCCCACCTGGCTCCAGCCTCCTGTCAGGGAGCTGCAGAGAGCAATGATCTCTCCTCAGCCTCCTCTTCTCCACACCAAACACCCCCAGCTCCCTCAGCCCTACTCTCCAGACCCTTCCCCAGCTTTGTTTCTCTTCTCTGGACCTGCTCCAGCCTCTCAATGTCCTTCTTGGGAGTGAGGAGCTCAAAACTGCACCCAGGGCTCAAGGTGCACTTCTTTGGACCTGCTCCAGCCTCTCAGAGTGAGGAGCTCAGAACTGCACCCAGGGCTCAAGGTGCACTTCTCTAGACCTGCTCCAGCCTCTCAATGTCCTTCTCAGAGTGAGCAGCTCAAAACTGCACCCAGGGCTCAAGATGCACTTCTTTGGACCTGCTCCAGCCTCTCAATGTCCTTCTCAGAGTGAGCAGCTCAAAACTGCACCCAGGGCTCAAGATGCACTTCTTTGGACCTGCTCCAGCCTCTCAATGTCCTTCTCAGAGTGAGCAGCTCAAATCTGAAGTGGCAGCAACACTGAGAACATTCTGGTGTGAGGTTGTTCTGTCAGAGGAGGAGATCCATTTCCTTGTGATGTTCTGAAATGAAATTGCAAAGGTTTTTCTTATGGGTTGGTTTTGAAATCACAGAATGCCAGGGGTTGGGAGGCACCAGAGCAGGCTCAGCCAGGGCAGGGCTCACAGGAACACATCCAGGTGGATTTGGAAAGGCTCCAGAGAAGGAGACTCCACAACCCCTCTGGGCAGCAGCACAGAGGTGATGTTTCCATTGTCTCACCAACAAGAACACGAGGAGTGATGAAAGCCATGGGAAATAAGGTGGGAGCAAAATGGGCTTCTGAGGGGGAGGAGTTGTCCACTTTCATCTGAGGTCAAATATAAACCCTCAGGACAAATGTTGCCTGGGGAATGTGGTCAGGAAGAGATGGCACAGAAGCAGCAGCAGTCCAAAGAGGAGATATTTAATTAAGAAGGACTTCAAAGTCCACAGTTCTTATTTGCAGCCATGGTAAGGGCAGTGACAGCTTCTTCACCCATGCCATAGAGCCCTCAGAGAGTCCTCATGGGTTTGCAGTCACAGCATCACAGCACCATGCAGGTTGGCAAAGCCCCTCAGGGTCACCAAGCGTAACCTAGAACCCTACTCTACAAGAGTCACCTTAAACCATACCCCAAGCATCACATCCAAACCACCCTTATACACAGCCAGGCTGGGTGACTCCACCACCTCCCTGGGCAGCTCATTCCACAGAATCACAGAATTAAGCAGGTTGGAAGAGACCTCTGAGCTCATTGAGTCCAATCTATCACCTAACACCTTCTAATGAACTAACCCATGGCACTAAGTGCCTCATGCAGCCTCCTCTTAAACATCTCCAGGGATGGGGACTCCACCACCTCCCTGGGCAGCCCATTCCAATGCCAATCACTCTCTCTGACAACAACTTCCTCCTAACACCCAGCCTAGACCTGCCCTGCCACAGCTTCATCCTGTGTCCCCTTGTTCTGTTGCTGGGTGCCTGGGAGCAGAGCCCAACCCCACCTGGCTACAGCCTCCCTTCAGAGAGCTGCAGACAGCAATGAGCTCTGCCCTGAGCCTCCTCTGCTGCAGGCCAAACACCCCCAGCTCCCTCAGCCTATCCTCACAGGGCTCTGCTCCAGGCCCCTCCCCAGCCTTGCTGCCCTGCTCTCAACACCTTCCAGCACCTCAACATCTCTCTTCAATTCAGGAGCCCACAACTGGACACAGCACTGCAGGGGTGGCCTGAGCAGTGCTGAGCACAGGGGCACAAGAACCTCCCTTGTCCTGCTGCCCACACTGCTCCTCAGCCAGCCCAGGATGCCATTGGCTCTGCTGCCCACCTGGGCACTGCTGCCTCAGCTTCAGCTCCTCTCTGCCAGCACCCCCAGCTCCCTCTCTGCCTGCCTGCTCTCAGCCACTCTGGCCCCAGCCTGTAGTGCTGCTTGGGCTTGTTGTGGCCAAAGTGCAGAGCCTGGCACTTGGGCTTGTTCAAACTCCTAGCACTGGACTGTGCCCATCTGCGCAGCCTGGCCAGGTCCCCCTGCAGAGCCCTGCTGCCCTCTAACAGAGCCACACTTGCTCCCAACTCGATCTTGTCTTCAAACTCACTGATGCTGGACTCAATCCCCTGGTCCAGATCATCAGTGAAGACATTAAACAGGACTGTGCCCAGCACTGACCCCACTCCCTGAGCACTTTCTCCATGAAAAACCTTTTCCCAATGTCCAATCTAAACCTACCCAGCCTCAACTTGAGGCCATAAGTTGTGGATGTCCTCTCCCTGGAAGTATTCAATAATAGAATGGAATGGAATAGACTAGAATAATGGAATAGAATAGAATAGAATAGAATAGAATAGAATAGAATAGAATAGAATAGAATAGAATAGAATAGAATAGAATAATGGAATAGAATAGCATAGCAGAACAGAATGGGATGGGGTGGGGTGGAGTAGAATAATGGAACATAATGGAATGGAATGGAATGGAATGGAATGGAATGGAATGGAATGGAATGGAATGGAATGGAATGCAATGGAATGGAATGGAATGGAACGGAACAGAATAGGGTAAAATATAATAGAATAAAATAGAATGGAATAGAATGGAATCAAAGGAATTAATGGAATGGAATGGAATGGAATAGAATAGGATAGAATAGAATAGAATAATGGAATGGTATAGAATAGAACAATGGAACAGAATGGAAGAGAAGAGAAGAGAAGAGAAGAGAAGAGAAGAGAAGAGAAGAGAAGAGAAGAGAAGAGAAGAGAAGAGAAGAGAAGAGAAGAGAAGAGAAGAGAAGAGAAGAGAAGAGAAGAGAAGAGAAGAGAAGAGAAGAGAAGAGAAGAGAAGAGAAGAATGGAACAGAGTGGAATGGAATGGGATGGAATAGAATAATGGAACAGAATGGAATGGAATAGAACAGAACAGAATAGGATAAGATAGGATAGAATAAAATGGAATGGAATGGAATGGAATGGAATGGAATGGAATGGAATGGAATGGAATGGAATGGAATACAATAGAATGATGGAACAGAATGGAATGGAATAGGATGGAGTGGAACAGAATAATGGAACAGGATGGGATGGAATGGACTAGAATAGAATATAACAATGGAATGGAATGGAATGGAATGGAATGGAATGGAATGGAATGGAATAATGGAACAGAATGGAATGGAATGGAATAGAATAGAATAATGGAATGGAATGGAATGGAATGGAATGGAATGGAATGGAATGGAATGGAATGGAATGGAAGAATGGAATAGAATAGAATGGAATAGAAGAATGGAATGGAATGGAGTGGAATGGAATGGAATGGAATGGAATGGAATGGAATAGAATCCTCAAGGTTGGAAGAGACCTCCAAGCTCATCCAGCCCAACCTAGCATCCAGCCCTAGCCAATCAACCAGACCATGGCACTAAGTGCTCCAGACAGGCTTTGCTTCAACACCTCCAGGGACAAGGCCAGGTTGGATGAGTGCTTGAGCAACCACATCAAGTGGGAGGTGTTCCTGCATGGGGACTGGAGCTGGATGATCTTTAAGGTCCCTTTCAACCCAACCCATTCTACTACCTGAAGGTTTTCCCAACATCTCAGCCTGTTTCAGTGTGTGTCTGAGGGGAGGAGGAACACCAAAGCTCTGTTTCTGACTCTATTTCCCCTGTAACCCCAAGTTCCTCCCCCACCTCACTCCTCTTTCTTTTTTATTCTTGTTTCTTTGCTTACATCCTCTGAGTCTAATTGAATTAAAAGCCTCCAGACATGTTTTCCTCCTTGCCCAGGAGAAGCATGTGTTCCTGGTTAGAGCCCTGCCTGGCACAAAGGGCTGGCCTGCAGATAACAACCCCACCTTCTCCTGCCTGCCTCCCTTCTTGTTTTAATTACGTTTCCCTCCTCCTGCAAACCTCTTTCCTACCCAAATTCTTTAGCCCTGGATTGAGTTTGGGGGTTTGGGGGTTTGTTTTCCTTTCCAGCTGTCTTCCCACATTTGTATTACAAGGGGGACATGAAACCCAGAGCAAGAAGCATCCCACATGGATCAAGTTAGGGGCAGAAGTGGATGATTGCTTT
The DNA here is from genome assembly GCF_015220805.1 of Pogoniulus pusillus. Classification (NCBI taxonomy): domain Eukaryota; kingdom Metazoa; phylum Chordata; class Aves; order Piciformes; family Lybiidae; genus Pogoniulus; species Pogoniulus pusillus. Next base: position 4,047,798 of record NC_087270.1, read on the forward strand.
GCCCACACAGTTCTGCTTTAAGGGGCAGGAATCACTTTGGCTGGCAGGGTTGAGCCAAGGTAATCACAGCAAGAGTGATTGGCATTGGGATGGGCTGCCCAGAGAGATGGTGGAGTCTTTGATCACATTCTGTGCTTCTGTGCTCCACAACCTCCCTGGAGCTGTTCAGGACTAGGTTGGATGAGTCCTTGAGCCACCTGTTCTAGTGGGAGGTGTCTCTGCCTATGACAGGGGAGGTGGAACAGGCTGAGCTTTGAGCTCCCTTCCAACCTAAACCATTCTATGGTTCATCTGTGCCACATTTCTCATCCCAAGCTTCTGTCTGAGTGCATCCTGCCTGTCTGCAGTGGAACAAGCACCTCCTGCCTCCACACAGGGACCTAAACTGATTACCTGGTTGCAGCAGAGAAGTTTTATTTAGAGCCCTGTAACCTCAGGCCACCACTCTAATAAAGCTGGAAGTGCTCTTGGTTGGTTTTTCCAACTGATTAAAGTGCCAACTAGGCTGACAAATGACTTTTCCATGCTCTATGATTTGACTCATTCATCTCAGGTCTCTATTGATGGCATCAAGCTTGTGGCACCAGAGGAGGTGGTGAACCTGCTGTGTGAATCAGTCGTGGTCAAATATGAATCTGATCTTGCTGCTGACACCAACTGGGTTGTAAATGAAAGCTGCAAAGGGAGCTGGTGGCTGGATGCTGACAGCTGGATGCTGACACCTAAAGGGTGGTCACAGCTCACTTGGGTGATCTTTGAGGTCCCTTCCAAGCTTCAACCCTTCTATGATTCTCTAAGTATGGCTCACTGCTGGAACCACCAGAGGTGAATACTGAGGCTGAAGAATAGTGAAGAGGTGGTTGGCTACAACCAGCATGGCTTCACCAAGGGCAGATCCAGCCTGACAAACCTGGTGGCCTTCTATGAACAGGTCAGAACACGAATAGATGAGGGGAGAGCAGCTGATATCATTTACCTCGACCTGAGTAAGGCCTTTGGCACTGTCCCTCACCACATCCTGGTCTCCAAGCTGGTGACACATGGGTTTGATGGGTGGAGCACTGATAGATACAGACCTAGCTTGATGACTGCACTCAAAGAATGGCTGTCAATGGCTCCATGGCCAGGTGGAGGCCAGGGACAAGTGGAGTCCCTCAGGGATCAGTCCTGGCACCAGTCTTGGTCAACACCTCTGTGGGTGCCATGGACAGAGGCACTGAGTGCAGCCTCAGCAAGTTTGCTGAGCACACCAAGCTGTGTGGTGCAGCAGCCAGGCTGGAGGGCAGGGATCCAGCCAGAGGGAGCTGGACAGGCTGCAGAGGTGGGCACAAGCCAACCTCAGGAGGTTCAACAAGACCAAGGGCAAGGTCCTGCAGCTGGGTGGAGGCAATGCCAAGCACAAATGCAGGCTGGGCAGTGAGTGGCTGGAGAGCAGCCCTGAGGAGAGGGACTTGGGGGTGCTGCTGGAGGAGAAGCTCAACAGAAGCCAGCAGTGTGCACTTGCAGCCCAGAAAGCCAAGCAGAGCCTGGGCTGCAGCAGCAGAAGTGTGGCCAGCAGGGCCAGGGAGGTGATTCTCCTCCTCTGCTGTGCTCTGCTGAGACCCCACCTGGAGTACTGCATCCAGTGCTGGAGCCCCTGGGACAAGAGGGCTGTGGAGATGCTGGAGTGTGTCCAGAGCAGGGCCCCGAGGATGCTGAGAGGCTGCAGCAGCTCTGCTGTGAGCACAGAGTGAAAGAGTTGGGGCTGTGCAGGCTGGAGCAGAGGAGGCTCCCAGGTGACCTTCTTGTGGCCTTCCAGGATCTGAAGGGGGCTACAAAAAAGCTGGGGAGGGACTTTTTAGGCTGTCAGGGAGTGCCAGGAGTGGGGGGAATGGAGCAAAGGTGGAGGTGGGGAGAGTCAGGCTGGAGGTGAGGATGAAGATGTTGATCAGGAGAGTGGTGAGAGGCTGGAATGGGTTGCCCAGGGAGGTGGTTGAGGCCCCATGGCTGGAGGTGTTTAAGGCCAGGCTGGCTGAGGCTGTGTGCAGCCTGCTCTAGGGTAGGGTGTCTCTGGGCATGGCAGGGAGGTTGGAACTGGCTGCTCCTTGAGCTCCCTTCCAACCAGAACCATTCTACACTTCTCTCTAAGTACCTTAACTTTTCCCCTTGAGCAACCTGATCTAATGTGAGGTGTCCCTGCCTGTGGCAGAAGGGTTGGAGGTGTCTGATCCTTGGGGTCCCTTCTAACCTGGACCATTCCACATCCCTCTGATCTAGATACCTTTTCAACCTGGGCAACCTGATCTTATGTGAGGTGTCCCTGCCCTTGGCAGAAGGGTTGGAACTGGCTGATCCTTGATGTATTAGAATCATAGAATCATAGAATCCTAGAATCAGTCAGGGTTGGAAGGGACCACAAAGAGCAGCCAGTTCCAACTCCCCTGCCATGCCCAGGGACACCCTACCCTAGAGCAGGCTGCACACAGCCTCGTCCAGCCTGGCCTCAAACACCTCCAGGGATGGGAGGTCACTTTCAACCTGGACTATTCCCCATCTTTCTGATCTAAGTACCTTAACTTTTCAGCCTGGGCTACTTGTTCTTGTGTGAGATGTCCCTGCCCATGGCAAGAGGGTTGAAGCTGGCTGATCCTTGGGGTCCCTTCCAACCTGGACCATTCCACACCTCTCTAATCTAGATACCTTTTCAACCTGGGCAACCTGATCTAGTGTGAGGTGTCCCTGCCCTTGGCAGAAGGGTTGGAACTGGCTGATCCTTGGGGTCCCTTCCAACCTGGACCATTCCACACCTCTCTGATCTAGATACCTTTTCAACCTGGGCAACCTGATCTAGTGTGAGGTGTCCCTGCCCATGGCAGGAGGGTTGGAGCTGGCTGATCCTTGAGTTCCAGCCCTGACAGTTCTATGATCCTATGCTGACTGCAGAGAGGGGCTGGACTAAATGACCTTGGGAGGTCCTTTCCAGCCCAGCCCATTCTATCATATCAGGCTCTTCTAAGACTTCCTTGTGCAAGACAGAGGCCAAGAGCCAACCCTTTCCACAGCTGGCAAGCAAGCCCCCTGCCCTGAAGCAGAGCAGAAGAAAAGCTGCCAGGGCAGCAGAAGTTGTGGTTGCATAAGGTAGCAGGGGAGAAGGAAGAGGTTTCTTTTATCAGATGAACTCTGATGTCAAGGCTGGTAGCAGGAATGTAATTATGGCTGATATTTTTATGCTGCAGCCTGACAGAGAGTTAGCAATAAATACAGCACCTCAAGCAGAAAAAAAATGAGCAGGCTTTCAATAACTGGAGAGAGAGAGAGAGAGAGAGAGAGAGGAGGGTGTCAAGTGCTCACCCAACTTTTGTGCCTCTGCTTTCTCTTGGGCTTGATTACCCCTTTGGAAAGGTGCCAGGCTGATGCTTAGCTTCCCAGCCTCTTCACTTCATCTTTCAGAGAGAAGCTGGAGAGCAGATCTGCTTTCCATTACCTGGTAATGCTTTGTGGCATCCATCTTTCAGCAGGGAAAGTGAGACCATGATCTTCAGGACCTAAAAAAGAAGAGATTGGGGTGGGGGGGAAAAGTAATGAAGCAAAAAAATCAGGAGGGGAGCTGAAAGTGCTGTGACCCACACTGCTGAATGACAGAGCCAAAGGGGCCATGCCAAAGGAGGGACACAGAGCATGAATCTCTGGGGGCAAAGCTACAGGCTTGGAGGTACTGGATGCACAGACTGGAGGATGGGTGGCACAGGAGTGGGTGAGAGAAACACAGCATCACAGAATGTCAGGGGCTGGAAGGGACCTTCAAAGCTCACCCAGTCCAACCCCCCTGCCAGAGCAGGATCTCCTACACCAGATCACACAGGAACACATCCAGGCAGCTCTGGAATATCTCCAGAGAGGGAGACTCCACAACTCCCTGGGCAGCCTGTGCCAGGGTTCTGGCACCCTGACAGGGAAAAAATTCTTCCTCATCTTCACATAGAACTTCCTAAGGCTCAGCTTCCAGCCAGTGCCCCTTGGCCTGGCACTGGGCATCACCCAGCCCTGCCCAATCAACCAGACCATGGCACTAAGTGCCCCAGCCAGGCTTGGCTTCAACACCTCCAGGCATGGCGACTCCACCACCTCCCTGGGCAGCCCATTCCAATGCCAATCACTCTCTCTGACAACAACTTCCTAACAACATCCAGCCTCAACCTCCCCTGGCACAACGTGAGGCTGTGTCCTCCTGTTCTGTTGCTGGTTCTCTGGCAGCAGAGCCCAACCCCACCTGGCTACAGCCTCCCTGCAGGCAGCTGCAGACAGCAATGAGCTCTGCCCTGAGCCTCCTCTTCTGCAGGCCAAACACCCCCAGCTCCCTCAGCCTCTCCTCACAGGGCTCTGCTCCAGGACCCTCCCCAGCCTTGCTGCCCTGCTCTCAACACCTTCCAGCACCTCAACATTTCTCTTCAATTCAGGAGCCCACAACTGGACACAGCACTCCAGGGGTGGCCTGAGCAGTGCTGAGCACAGGGGCACAAGAACCTCCCTTGTCCTGCTGCCCACACTGCTCCTGAGCCAGCCCAGGATGCCATTGGCTCTGCTGCCCACCTGGGCACGGCTGCCTCAGCTTCAGCTCCTCTCTGCCAGCACCTCCAGCTCCCTCTCTGCCTGGCTGTACTTGGAACTAGATGATCTTCAACTTCCCTTCTAACCCAACCCATCCTGGGATGTCCCTTCCTTGGAGGTATTCAAGGCCAGGTTGGATGAGGCCTTGAGCAAACTGGGTTGGTGGGAGATGTCCCTGCTCATGGCAGAGAGGTTAGAACTGGCTGATCTTCAGTGTCCCTTCCAGCCCAATCTATGGAAGTGCCATCACTGTTCAGAGACTGAGCTGAGAAGTTCAGCCCCCAGCCAGAGTTACTTCTGTTGTAGCTCGAACCAGGAGATTCTGCCAGCAGAAGGCACAGAGAAGGTTCCTGTCCACTGCATGACCTGAAAAACCTCAGCCCCTCCATGTGCCTCAAGGCTTCCTTCAGGGACCATCCCTGTCCTCCATCCCCAACAAAGATAGAAGCAAAATATAGCTTTAGTCTTGGCTTCAGCTTGAATCCCTGCTACAAAATAAACCTCAAAACCCTCTGGTCAGGATTCCAATGCAATACAAACACAACCAACACTGCCTCTGCCTCTTGGTTTCTTAACTGCCTTATCTCTTAGCCACCAGAGGAAGCTTATTGAGGCTGGGAACAGTTGGAAGGAGTCGTTGATAATGAAGAGGGAGGAAAAGTTAATTAAAGATTTCAAATGAGAATTTTGCTGCCCTATGTGTTCAAACAAAGTGTCTCCCTCAGATCCTACAAAGCCTTCCCCATATGCTAATTCCATGGAAATTAGGTTTATTATACTCCATGGAGTTTGCATTAAGCAAGCAGAGGCCCAACCAGATTTATTCTCCTCTCCCTCCACCCTAAGCTCTCACACATCCTGGGAAAGGTGTGATAGCTCCTTGCTTTTCATCCTTTTTAATCCCTTGTCAACTTGGCTTTGTTGAATCAGCATGAAAGAGACAGTTTGCTGCCTGAGAGGGGTCCTCAGGCTGACTGCACTCAGCATACCTCAGCACCCAGCCCAGCACTGCTCACTTCTGCAGCAAAGTCTCCACAGGCAAACTGCTTCCTGGGGATGCTGCTGGAGCATCCAAATCTGCCACAGGCTGGGCTCAGGGGGATGCTGCTGGAGCATCCAAGTGTGCCACAGGCTGGGCTCAGGGGGTTGCTGCTGGAGCATCCAAGGGTGCCACAGGCTGGGCTCAGGGGGATGCTGCTGGAGCATCCAAGTGTGCCACAGGCTGGGCTCAGGGGGTTGCTGCTGGAGCATCCAAGGGTGCCACAGGCTGAGCTCAGGGGGATGCTGCTGGAGCATCCAAGTGTGCCACAGGCTGGGCTCAGGGGGATGCTGCTGGAGCACACAAGGGTGCCACAGGCTGGGCTCAGGGGGATGCTGCTGGAGCACACAAGGGTGCCACAGGCTGGGCTCAGGGGGATGCTGCTGGAGCACACAAGTGTGCCACAGGCTGAGCTCAGGGGGATGCTGCTGGAGCACACAAGGGTGCCACAGGCTGGGCTCAGGGGGATGCTGCTGGAGCACACAAGGGTGCCACAGGCTGGGCTCAGGGGGATGCTGCTGGAGCACACAAGTGTGCCACAGGCTGGGCTCAGGGGGATGCTGCTGGAGCACACAAGGGTGCCACAGGCTGGGCTCAGGGGGATGCTGCTGGAGCACACAAGGGTGCCACAGGCTGGGCTCAGGGGGATGCTGCTGGAGCACACAAGTGTGCCACAGGCTGAGCTCAGGGGGATGCTGCTGGAGCACACAAGGGTGCCACAGGCTGGGCTCAGGGGGATGCTGCTGGAGCACACAAGGGTGCCACAGGCTGGGCTCAGGGGGATGCTGCTGGAGCACACAAGTGTGCCACAGGCTGAGCTCAGGGGGATGCTGCTGGGGCATCCAAATCTGCCACAGGCTGGGCTCAGGGGCATGCTGCTGGAGCACACAAGGGTGCCACAGGCTGAGCTCAGGGGGATGCTGCTGGAGCACACAAGGGTGCCACAGGCTGGGCTCAGGGGGATGCTGCTGGAGCACACAAGGGTGCCACAGGCTGGGCTCAGGGGGATGCTGCTGGAGCACACAAGGGTGCCACAGGCTGAGCTCAGGGGGATGCTGCTGGGGCATCCAAATCTGCCACAGGCTGAGCTCAGGGGGATGCTGCTGGAGCACACAAGGGTGCCACAGACTTGTCCACCAGGACTCCCAGGCCCCTTGTTCAGCAGGACTCCCTGGTCCCTTCTCCACCAGAACTCCCTGGTCACTTGTCTGCAAGGAGTCCCTGGTCCTTTGTTCACCAGGACTCCCTGGTTACTTATCCACCAGAAGTCTCTGGTCCCTTCTCCACCAGGACTCCCATGCCTATTGTCCTCCAAGACTTCATGGTCCCTTGTCCACCAGGATTCCCAGGTCCTTTGTCCACCAGGAGTCCCAGGTCCCTTCTCCACCAGAAGTCTCTGGTCCCTTCTCCCCCAGGACTTCATGGTTCCTTGTCCACCTGGACTCCCAGGTTACTTACCCACCAGGACTCTCAGGTCCTCTGTCTACCAGGACTCCCTGGTCCCTTTCCCCAGAGCTGCTCTCCAAACCCAGGCATTTTCTTCTCCGAGGAGCCTCTTTCTCATCCTCCAGCCTCCCCTCAGCAATTCCTCCACTGGTGGATCAGCTTCAGGCTGCATTATAACCCCTTTTGCTCCCAGCAGCCACGGCAGTACTGCTCCAAGATGCAGTGCCTGGTGGGTCAGGATGTGGCAGCTTTATGACTCGGGTGGCAGGAGGAGCCCCTTCCAAAAAGAGGCAATTACTGGAGGCTCTGGGATGTTATTTACAGGACTTCCTTGGCCACCACGGGCAGCATTTCAAACCCACTGCTCATTAAGGTGACTCAAACCTAACCCTCCCCCCCAGCACCCTCTGCAGCAGGAGGGCCTGGCACAGCTGATAAATGACCCTGCCTGAAACGGTGGCCATGAAAAGTAAATTCACACTGAATCACCCTCAGCACCCGGCTGGAGTAAGAGCATTGCAAAGCTGATTTGTGGCCTGATGTTGCCACTTAATGTGGTTTCCATCAAGCTGTACATAAAATTCATAGCTGCAGCTAACCTCCATTACTGTGTCCTTGTGCATTCCTCTTCCAAATAACTCCTTTGTGAAGCTCTCTGTAGAGGGAAGGTCTGAGGTCTGCAGCAAGTGGAGGAGCCTCATGTGAAAAAAAAAAACCACCATGGTGGAGTGGTGGCTCCAATGAGCTCCTTCCATGCACCTTATGATTCTCTCCAGTAGCCTTTGCCATCATCACTTAAGACTGGATGGGGCACTTAGTGCCATGGTCTGGGTGATTGGCTAGGGCTGGGTGCTAGGTTGGACTCGATGAGCTTGGAGGTCTCTTCCAACCTGCTTGATTTTATGGTTCTATGATTCAGTAATTCTATGAATCTATGACTCTAGGTTGGACTGGACAAGCCTGGAGGTCTCTTCCAACCTGCCTGATTCTATGATTCAGTAATTCTATGAGTCTATGATTCTAGGTTGGACTGGATGAGCCTGGAGGTCTCTTCCAACCTGCCTGATTCTATGATTCAGTAATTCTATGAGTCTATGATTCTAGGTTGCACTGGATGAGCTTGGAGGTCTCTTCCAACCTGCCTGATTCTATGATTCAGTAATTCTATGAGTCTATGATTCTAGGTTGCACTGGATGAGCTTGGAGGTCTCTTCCAACCTGCCTGATTCTATGATTCTATGATTCTGTGATTCTATGAATCTATGACTCTAGGTTGGACTGGATGAGCCTGGAGGTCTCTTCCAACCTGCCTGATTCTATGATTCAATAATTCTATGAGTCTATGATTCTAGGTTGCACTGGATGAGCTTGGAGGTCTCTTCCAACCTGCCTGATTCTATGATTCAATAATTCTATGAGTCTATGATTCTAGGTTGCACTGGATGAGCTTGGAGGTCTCTTCCAACCTGCCTGATTCTATGATTCAATAATTCTATGAGTCTATGATTCTAGGTTGCACTGGATGAGCTTGGAGGTCTCTTCCAACCTGCCTGATTCTATGATTCTATGATTCTATGATTCTATGAATCTATGACTCTAGGTTGGACTGGATGAGCCTGGAGGTCTCTTCCAACCTGCCTGATTCTATGATTCAATAATTCTATGAGTCTATGATTCTAGGTTGGACTGGATGAGCTTGGAGGTCTCTTCCAACCTGCTTCATTCTATGATTCTGTGATTCAAATATTGTGTAAGTCTATGAGTCTATGATTCTAGGTTGGGAGCTGGATGCTAGGTAGGACTAGATGAGCTTGAAGGTTTCTTCCAACCTGCCTGACTCTATGATTCAATAATTCAATGATTCTATTAGTCTGTGCTTCTAGGTTGGACTGGGTGAGCTTGGAGGTCTCTTCCAACCTGCTTAATGCTATGATTCTATGATTCTGTGATTCAATAATTCTATAAGTCTATGAGTCTATGATTCTAGGTTGGGTGCTAGGTTGGACTGGATGAGCTTGAAGGTCTCTTCCAACCTGCTTGATTCTATGATTCAGTAATTCTATGATTCTATTAGTCTGTGCTTCTAGGTTGGGCTGGATAAGCATGGAGGTCTCTTCCAACCTGCTTCATTCTATCATTCCATGATTCAATAATTCTATGGGTCTAAGCATCTCTGTTGGACTGAAAGAGCTTGGAAGTCTCTTCCAACCTGCTTGAGCCTATGATTCAGTACTTCTTTGAGTCTATGATTCTAGGTTGGAAGCTGGTTGCTAAGTTGGACTGGATGAGCTTGGAGGTCTCTTTCAACCTTCTTCATTCTGTGATTCTATGACTCTATGAAAAGAAGAATTCTGACCATACAATCATGGAATTGTTTAAGTTGGAAGGGACCTCAAAGCTCAGCCAATTCCACTCCCCTGCCATAGGCAGGGACACTTTCCACTAGAACAGGTTGCTCAAGGTCTCATCCAACCTGGCCTGGAACACCTCCAGGGAGGTTGTGGAACACAGAAGAGCTTCTGTGCTCCACAACCTCCCTGGGCAACCTGTGCCAGTGTCTCACCACCCTCACTGCAAACAACTTCTGCCTAACAGCCACTTCCAATTTCCCCTCTGCCACATCTCCCCTCTGCCACTTCAAACCCATTCCTTCTCATCCTCTCATGACAAGACTTTGTCAGTAGTCCCTCCCCAACCCTCCTGCAGCCTCCTTCACATCCTGCAAGGCCACTCCAAGGTCTCCTGGAAGCCTTCTCTTCTCCAGGCTGCACAGCCCCAACTCTCTCAGCCTCTCCTCACAGCACAGCTGCTGCAGCCCTCTCAGCATCTTGGTGGCCTCCTCTGCACTGGCTCCAACACTTCCATGTCCTGCTTGTGCTGGGGGCTGCAGAAGTGCACCCAGGAGTGCAGGTGGGGTGTGAGGAGAGCAGAGCCAAGGGGCAGAATCCCCTCCCTTGCCCTGCTGCCCACACTGCTCTTGCTGCAGCCCAGCACAGGGTTGTGTCTGGGCTGCACTCACACTGCAGGCTCCTCTTGAGCTTTTCCTCAGCCCAGACCCCCAGGGCCTGTTCCTCAGGGCTGCTCTCAGCCATTCCCCACCCAGCCTGCAGTTGGCCTTGGCATTGCACCCACTCAGCTGCAGGACCTTACCCTTGGCCTTGTTGAATGCCATGAGCTTGGCCTGGGCACAGCTCTGCAGCCTGTCCAGCTCCCTCTGCATGGATCCCTGCTCTCTAGCAAGTCTCCTGTGCCACACAGCTTGGTGCCAGCTGCACACCTGCTGAGGCTGCACTGCACTGCTCTGTCCATGGCACTGGCAGAGCTGTTCAACAGCACTGGTGCCAGCACTGACCCCTGAGGGAGCCACTTGGCACTGCTCTCCAGGTGGGCATTGTGCCCTTGACCACCACTCTCTGAGTGCCACCATCCAGCCAATTCCTTACCCAGCAGTGCTGCACCCATCCAGTCTGTGTGTTTCCAGCTTGGTGACCAGGCTGTCCTGTGGGACAGAGCCAAATGCCTTACTCAGGGCCAGGTAGATGCTGTCAGTTGCCCTTCCCTTGTCCACTGTTGCTGTGACTTTATCATGAAAAACCACTACATATGCCCTGGGTGAAGCCATTGCTGGGTACTTATCTTTGGACAAAGGAGCTGAGGGGGAGAAAAATGAAAGGGAGGGGGGGGGGAACCCACATGATGATGGGGTTGGATAATGGACCAAGAATTGCTTGTTAAGCGGTGGGGAGGAGTTGCTCCTGTCCCCTTGCTGCCTCTTTTTTGAATGTAGGGAAAATAAATTCCTTGGCTGGCATCTGAAATAACATCAGCTGGTTGGAAAAGAGCTCAACAAAAGGGGCTGCAGTCACTCTGCAAGATCAAAATCCCTTCAAACCTACTTCCAGCTTCATAAAGGATAAGAGAAGAACCTAAATGTTGCAATACAACATCTCCCCCCAACTCAGACAGCCACCAAGCAACCCAACCCTGCCCAGTCTGCACTGCCCTCCCCTCCCCATTATTGATTTTTAAATGACATTGTCTTTGATTGCTTTTCTCCAGCTCTGTCCCTGTGAGGAGTGACACCAAATCTAATCAGGCTGGAAGGAAAGCATCCATTTGATCTGGTGATTCAGATGGCTGCAGAATAGCATCACAGCCCCTGGGCATGCTCAGGGGAATCAGATCAAATCCTGGCCTCTGCCTGCTGGCTGAAAAGGTTTGGCTTTGGGAGAAGTGCCCAGCTGAGGAGAGGACCTGTTTGGGAGTGTGGGTAAGGGAGGGGAGGACTCAAACCAAAGCATCTCTGGATTCCTCCTGGCAAGGTCTACACAAAGATCTGCATGAGTTTAATCATAGAATCATTCAACCATAGAATCATAGAACTATAGAATCATAGAACTATAGAATAATAGGACCAGAGAACCACAGAATCATTCAACCATAGAATCATAGAACCATAGAACCACTGAACCATAGAATCATTGAACCATAGAATCACTGAACCATAGAACCACTGAACCAGAGAACCAGAGAATCATAACACTATAGAACCATACAACCATAGAACCATAGAATCATTCAGCCATAGAAACATAGAATCACTGAACCATAGAATCATTCAGCCATAGAACCATACAACCATAGAACCATAGAATCACTGAACCATAGAACCATAGAATCACAGAACCATAGAATCATTCAGCCATAGAATCACTGAACCATAGAATCATTCAGCCATAGAATCATACAACCATAGAACCATAGAATCATTCAGCCATAGAAACATAGAATCACTGAACCATGGAATCATTCAGCCATAGAATCACTGAACCATAGAATCATTCAGCCATAGAACCATAGAATCACTGAACCATAGAATCATTCAGCCACAGAACCATAGAATCACTGAACCATAGAATCATTCAGCCACAGAACCATAGAACCACTGAACCATAGAATCATTCAGCCATAAAACCATAGAACCACTGAACCATAGAACCATACAACCATAGAACCATAGAATCACTGAACCATAGAACCATACAACCATAGAACCATAGAATCACTGAACCATAGAATCATTCAGCCATAGAACCAAAGAATCACTGAACCATAGAACCATTCAGCCATAGAACCATAGAATCACTGAACCATAGAATCATTCAGCCATAGAATCACTAAACCATAGAATCATTCAGCCATAGAATCACTGAACCATAGAATCATTCAGCCATAGAACCATAGAATCACTGAACCATAGAATCATTCAGCCATAGAATCACTGAACCATAGAATCATTCAGCCACAGAACCATAGAATCACTGAACCATAGAATCATTCAGCCATAGAACCATAGAATCATTCAGCCACAGAACCATAGAATCACTGAACCATAGAATCATTCAGCCACAGAACCATAGAATCACTGAACCATAGAACCATACAACCATAGAACCATAGAATCACTGAACCATAGAATCATTGCACCAGAGATTCATAGAACTATAGAACCATACAACCATAGAATCATAGAATCACAGAATCAGTCAGGGTTGGAAAGGACCACAAGGATCAACCAGTTCCAACCCCCCTGCCATGCCCAGGGACACCATACCCTAGATCAGTCTGGCCACAGCCTCGGCCAGCCCTTATGAACTGGGGGAACCAGAAATGGACACAGTCCTCCAGCTGTGGCTTCAGCAGGGCAGAGTAGAGAGGGAGGAGAACCTGCCTTGATCTGCTGGACACACTCCTCCTAATACAACCCAGGATCCCATTGGCCTTCTTGGCCACAAGAGCACATTGCTGTGCCATGGGGAACTTGTTAGCCACCAGGACCCTCAGGTCCCTCTCCACAGGGCTGCTCCCCAGCAGTCACCTCCAGCCTGTACTGGTGCAGTTTGTTATTCCTCCCCAGCTGCAGGACTCTGCACTTGGCCTTGTTGAACTTCATCTGGTTCCTCTGTGCCCAGCTCTCAGTCTGGGTATGCATGTAATAAATTCACCCTTTTAGCCAGGAAAACAAGGAGGCAGAAGTAAAAAGTAAGACCTAAAGAAAGCTTCAGTGCTGATTTTCATTCCTTATTCCCTTTATTCTTCCCCTCAGCTCTTTTCTGCCTTCTCTCCCTTTTTTTGTTTTTTTTTTTGGCTGGCTCTGTAAATACTCTGCTGGCAGAGAGGAGCTGAAGCTGAGGCAGCAGTGCCCAGGTGGGCAGCAGAGCCAATGGCATCCTGGGCTGGCTCAGGAGCAGTGTGGGCAGCAGGACAAGGGAGGTTCTTGTGCCCCTGTGCTCAGCACTGCTCAGGCCACCCCTGGAGTGCTGTGTCCAGTTGTGGGCTCCTGAATTGAAGAGAGATGTTGAGGTGCTGGAAGGTGTTGAGAGCAGGGCAGCAAGGCTGGGGAGGGGCCTGGAGCAGAGCCCTGTAAGGAGAGGCTGAGGGAGCTGGGGGTGTGCAGCCTACAGCAGAGGAGGCTCAGGGCAGAGCTCATTGCTGTCTGCAGCTCCCTGAAGGGAGGCTGTAGCCAGGTGGGGTTGGGCTCTGCTGCCAGGCACCCAGCAACAGAACAAGGGGACACAGCCTGAAGCTGTGCCAGGGCAGGTTGAGGCTGGATGTTAGGAGGAAGTTGTTGTCAGAGAGAGTGATTGACATTGGAATGGGCTGCCCAGGGAGGTGGTGGAGTTGCCATGGCTGGAGGTGTTGAAGCCAAGCCTGGATGGGGCACTTAGATGATTTGGAGGAGGATTTGAGCAGCCATGGCCACAAAGATGATGCCAGGGCTTGGAGGAGCTCTGCTGTGAGCACAGGCTGAGGGAGCTGGGGGTGTTTGGCCTGCAGAAGAGGAGGCTCAGGGCAGAGCTCATTGCTGTCTGCAGCTCCCTGCAGGGAGGCTGTAGCCAGGTGGGGTTGGGCTCTGCTGCCAGGCACCCAAGGACAGAACAGGGGGACACAGCCTGAAGCTGTGCCAGGGGAGGTCTCAGCTGGATGTTAGGAGGAAGTTGTTGTCAGAGAGAGTGATTGGCATTGGAATCAGAATCACAGAATGTCAGGAGCTGGAAGGGATCTCAAAGGATCATCTGGCCCAGGCCCCCTTCCAGAGCAGGATCACTCAGAGCAGGTCACACAGGAACATATGCAGGCAGCTCTTGAATATATCCAGGGAAGAAAACTCCACAACCACCCTGGGCAGCCTGTGCCAGTGCTTTGTCACCCTCAAAGGGAAAAAATTCCTTGTCAGGCTCACATGGAACCTCCTGTGCATCAGTGAGCTGCCCAGGGAGGTGGTGGAGTCCCCATCCCTGGAGGTGTTCAAGAGCAGGCTGCATGAGGCACTTAGTGCCATGGGTTAGTTGATCAGAAGGGGTTAGGTGCTAGGTTGAACTCGATGTCAGAGGTCTTTTCCAAGCTGGTTCACTCTGTGTCTGTGTAAAACACTCCCTCTGCCACAGCAGCAGCCAGGCTCCTGCATGGCTCTGCACAGGAAACAGCCAGAAATGATCTGGACAAAAAATTTCCCTCGGGAAGACCTCTGCAAGGTCAGAGTTGAGGTCACGAGTGGGGAAACTCACACTGCTGCTATCTCTGCTGTTTGCAGCTGGTGGATAAACACCAGCCTGGAGCCTCAGCTATTTCAAGCCATTCATCTTCATGAATGCAAATATTTGGAAGGCAGCAAGAATGGATTAGCTCTGCCTGCTCTGCTTCCCTCTTTGCAGTTCATTAGCTGCTCCAGGAGATCCTCCAGCTCCAAGGTGTGTTGTGTTGGCTCTTCATCCATCTGGCCAGGGAGACCAGGCAAGGAGCATCTGGGAATGAGAGGTCATCGCCCTGCTGCTGGGGTTTGGGGAGGGGGGTTGGGAGAGTTGGATCCTGCCAGCTCTACCCTCACACTCTGAGCATGGCAAGAGTCACAGAGGAACAGAGGAACAGAAACACAGAGTCACAGAGGCACAGAATCACAGAGTCAGAGTCACAAAATCACAGAGCCACAGAGTCACAGGGTCACAGAGTCACAGAGTCACAGAATCAGAGTCACAGAATCACAGAGTCAGAGTCACAGAATCAGAGTCACAGAGTCACAGGGTCACAGAATCAGAGTCACAGAATCAGAGTCACAGAATCACAGAATCAGAGTCACAGAATCAGAGTCACAGAATCACAGAGTCAGAGTCACAGAATCAGAGTCACAGAATCAGAGTCACAGTGTCACAGAGTCACAGACTCACAGCATCACAGTGCCACAGTCACAGTGTCACAGAGTCACAGACTCACAGCATCACAGTGCCACAGTCACAGTGTCACAGAGTCACAGACTCACAGTATCACAGGGTCACAGTCACAGTGTCACAGAGTCACAGACTCACAGCATCACAGTGCCACAGTCACAGTGTCACAGAGTCACAGACTCACAGCATCACAGTGCCACAGTCACAGTGTCACAGAGTCACAGAGTCTCAGAATCACAGTGCCACAGTCACAGTGTCACAGAGTCACAGAGTCACAGAATCACAGGGTCACAATCACAGTGTCACAGAGTCACAGAGTCACAGAATCACAGGGTCACAGTCACAGTGTCACAGAGTCACAGACTCACAGCATCACAGTGCCACAGTCACAGTGTCACAGAGTCACAGAGTCTCAGAATCACAGTGCCACAGTCACAGTGTCACAGAGTCACAGAGTCACAGAATCACAGGGTCACAGTCACAGTGTCACAGAGTCACAGACTCACAGCATCACAGTGCCACAGTCACAGTGTCACAGAGTCACAGACTCACAGCATCACAGTGCCACAGTCACAGTGTCACAGAGTCACAGACTCACAGCATCACAGGGTCACAGAGTCACAGTGTCACAGAGTCACAGAGTCACAGAGTCACAGCATCACAGTGCCACAGTCACAGTGTCACAGAGTCACAGACTCACAGCATCACAGTGCCACAGTCACAGTGTCACAGAGTCACAGAGTCACAGCATCACAGTGCCACAGTCACAGTGTCACAGAGTCACAGACTCACAGCATCACAGTGCCACAGTCACAGTGTCACAGAGTCACAGACTCACAGCATCACAGTGCCACAGTCACAGTGTCACAGAGTCACAGAGTCACAGACTCACAGCATCACAGTGCCACAGTCACAGTGTCACAGAGTCACAGACTCACAGCATCACAGGGTCACAGAGTCACAGTGTCACAGAGTCACAGAGTCACAGACTCACAGCATCACAGTGCCACAGTCACAGTGTCACAGAGTCACAGACTCACAGCATCACAGGGTCACAGAGTCACAGTGTCACAGAGTCACAGAGTCACAGACTCACAGCATCACAGTGCCACAGTCACAGTGTCACAGAGTCACAGACTCACAGCATCACAGTGCCACAGTCACAGTGTCACAGAGTCACAGACTCACAGCATCACAGGGTCACAGTCACAGTGTCACAGAGTCACAGACTCACAGCATCACAGTGCCACAGTCACAGTGTCACAGAGTCACAGACTCACAGCATCACAGTGCCACAGTCACAGTGTCACAGAGTCACAGACTCACAGCATCACAGTGCCACAGTCACAGTGTCACAGAGTCACAGACTCACAGCATCACAGTGCCACAGTCACAGTGTCACAGAGTCACAGACTCACAGCATCACAGTGCCACAGTCACAGTGTCACAGAGTCACAGACTCACAGCATCACAGGGTCACAGTCACAGTGTCACAGAGTCACAGAATCACAGCATCACAGTGCCACAGTCACAGAGTCACAGACTCACAGAATCACAGTGCCACAGTCACAGTGTCACAGAGTCACAGACTCACAGCATCACAGTGCCACAGTCACAGTGTCACAGAGTCACAGACTCACAGCATCACAGTGCCACAGTCACAGTGTCACAGAGTCACAGAATCAGGGTCACAGAATCACAGGGCCACAGAGTCACAGAATCACAGAGTCACAGAATCACAGACTCACAGTGTCACAGAGTCAGAGTCACAGAGTCACAGAATCAGAGTCACAGAATCACAGAGTCACAGAATCACAGAGTCACAGAGTCACAGACTCACAGTGTCACAGAGTCAGAGTCACAGAGTCACAGAATCAGAGTCACAGAATCACAGAGTCACAGTCCCAGTGTCACAGAATCACAGGGTCACAGAGTCACAGAATGATGGAACCAAAGAATCACAGAGTCACAGAATCATAGCAAAACAGAACCACAGAATCATAAAATCCTAGTACCACAACATCACAGATGCATAGAATCACAGAATCAACCAGGTTGGAAGAGACCTCCAAGATCATCCAGTCCAACCAAGATGTTTTCTCCTGTAGCTTTGAAACTTTTGAGAGTATCTTCAAAAAGGATAAATTAAAAAAAAAAAAAAGTCCATTAAAAGCTCTCTTTTTTTAGTTTATTTCTTCCTTACTCTTTTTGTTTTTATCCTCTCTTCCCAAATGTTGCAAAGCTCTCTTCAAAAGGAATTCAATGGGCAACCTGTGCCAGTGTCTCACCACCCTCACTGCAAACAACTTCTTCCTAACAGCCACTTTCCATCTCCCCTCTGCCACTGCAAACCCATTCCTCCTCCTCCTCTCATGACAAGACCTTGTCAATAGTCCCTCCCCAGTCCTCCTGCAGCCCCCTTCACATCCTGCAAGGCCACTCCAAGGTCTCCTGGAGCCTTCTCTTCTCCAGGCTGCAGTCCCCCAACTCTCTCAGCCTCTCCTCACAGCACAGCTGCTGCAGCCCTCTCAGCATCTTGGTGGCCTCCTCTGCACTGGCTCCAACACTTCCATGTGCTGCTTGTGCTGGGGGCTCCAGAAGTGCACCCAGGAGTGCAGGTGGGGTGTGAGGAGAGCAGAGCCAAGGGGCACAATCCCCTCCCTTGCCCTGCTGCTGCCCACACTGCTCTTGCTGCAGTCCAGCACAGGGTTGCTCTCTCTCCATAGTCTTTGTGTTCCAGGCCTCTCACCAGCCTTGGTGCCCTTGGTCTCCTTTCAGAAGGGAGAAACTCAACCTTAGAACCTCTCTGCATGCCTAATTTAGGGTTGAAGTGCCAAATCTTGACCCATCAGAGGTCCTGCACCAACCTGGGCTGGTGGGAGGTGTCGCTGCCCTTGGCAGGATGGGGGTTTGGCACTGGATGACCTTGAAGGTCCCTTCCAGCTTAAGCCATATGGCTGAGGATGGGTGGGTGGGTGTCAGTTTGCCAGCCCACATCCCTGCAGAGCCAGGCAGCCCCGGAGAGGCTGTTTGTAGCTGCACAGATGGCAGTGGCTGATCAGATTTGCCTCAGGCAGGGGAGCTGCTCTTGCTTATTCCACTGAAATGCAGCTTGGGATATCTGTAGCTAAATTGCTTTGATTTTTAGTTTGCCCCTGTATATATATATGTATATATATATGGGGAAGTTGTTGAGCATGAGAGTGGTGAGAGGCTGGAATGGGTTGCCCAGGGAGGGGGTTGAGGCCCCATGGCTGGAGGTGTTTATGGCCAGGATGGATGAGGCTGTGTGCAGCCTGCTCTAGGGTAGGGTGTCCCTGGGCATGGCAGGGGGGTTGGGACTGCCTGATTCTTGTGGTGCCTTCCAACCCTGCCTGATTCTATGATTCTATTACATATATGTATATGTGTATATATATATATATATATATATATATATATATATATATATATATATTCCTTCTTATTGCAAACTCCTCAGGTTAAAAAAGACCAAAGCAAAGAAAAGCTCCACTTAACCCCCCAGACTGTCAGAAGGCAAAGCCTAAAGTACACTCCTTGAACCCAACCATCCTTTCAAACCCAGCTTCAACTCCCCACCCCAAGCCTTCAGAACCAATTCCATTTGAAGCCCATTTACCTCCCCCTCCTCCTCCTCCCCACCCAAGCCTCCTCCTTTCCCATGCAGTTGGGCTCAAGCCACAGCAGAACGTTCCCATTAAATGCAGCAAATGATGCAGATGTCCTTTTGCCGCCCCCTTTGAAGTGCCATGTGCTTCAATTTAGTTTTAATCTTCTAAGTGATGTTGTAAGGTCCAAGCCTCCCTGGGTGATAGCTGAAGTTCCCCTTGCTGGCTTTGGGTTGGTTTTTGGGGGTTGTTGGGTTGGTTTGTTTGGAGCTTGGGGGGTTGTTTCCCCCCTTCCCCTTGCTGCTGTGGCTGAGCCCAGATTGAGGCAGGCTGTTGGGACCTCAGCAGCAAGGAATGGAAGCAAACCTTTTAATGGGGAGGACACAAAAGGCAAGCAGTTCCTCAAGCCCCCACCCCCACTCTGACACAGAAGAGACCAAAACCCTCGAACCCACCCCCACATACACACACATCTGCTCCTCTTCTGGCACAAGGCACACAGGCAGTGCCAGGCGGAGCCCTTCCAGCTGAAGCTGTGTGGAACGAGAGTGGCATCCAGTGGTTAGTTGGTTAACCACACACTGCTCTGCCCCTCCAGGTCAGCCACAGCCTGCAGCCCTCTCTGGTGGGCAGCTGGAAAAGAAGCTGCCAGGAGCAACTGTTGGTAGTGACAGGGTGAGGGCAGATGGCTTTGGGCTGGGAGAGAGGAGGCTGAGATTGGAGAGGAGGAAGAAACTCTTGAGAGTGAGGGTGGGGAGAACACTGGCACAGGTTGCCCAGGGAGGCTGTGGATGCTCCCTGCCTGGAGGTGTTCAAGGCCAGGCTAGATGAGGTCTTGAGCAACTTGGGCTGATGGAAGGTTGAAGATAGAATCACATAGAATCATAGAATCAACCAGGTTGGAAGAGACCTCCAAGATCATCCAGTCCAACCTATCACAAGATGATCTAGTTTCAAGCCTTTCAACCTAAGCCATGCTATGAGTCTCTGCTTTCATACCACAGTGGGTGGCATAAACAAGGGTCAGGATGGACAAAGGATTTCCTTGCCCAGCATAAGAAGGAGCAAGTGGTGGAGCCAACTCAGAAGCTGTTTCCCTGCACAAGGGCAAATCAGCCATGAGGTTCCTGGTGTGTGGAAGGATCAAAGGAGGTGCAAGATAAAGGTGGGGAGTGGATTAGCAGGGCAGGGGAGGGGATTCTGCCCCTTTGTTCTCCTCAGACCCCACCTGCAGTCCTGGGTGCAGTTCTGGAGCCTCCAGCACAAGAAGGACATGGAAACAGCTTCTGAGTTGCCTCCACCACTTGCTCCTTCTTATGCTGGCCAAGGAAATCCATTGTCCATCCTGACCCTTGATTATCCCACCCACTGTGATAGCAAATCAGAGACTCACAGCATGGCTTAGGTTGAAAGGGACTTCAGATATTGTCTTCTCCAAGGAAATGGTCCCAGGGAAGGGTCAGGTTGGATATTAGGAAGTTTTCTTCCCTGCAGGGCTTGGGGGGGGCTGCCCAAGGAGGTGGTGGAGTCCTATCCCTGGAGGTGTTTGCATCTAGATCTGGGCTCCTCAATTGAAGAGAGATGTTGAGATGCTGGAAGGTGTTGAGAGCAGGGCAGCAAAGCTGGAGAGGGGCCTGGAGCACAGCCCTGTGAGGAGAGGCTGAGGGAGCTGGGGGTGTTGTGATGGTTTGGGTGTTCCCTGCCCCCCCACACTTTAGAACTCACCCAGAGTAGGCTCAGCCAGCCCTGGGAATATAAATGAAACTATTTATTTACAGCTGGCACAATATACAAGCAGATAGTTACAGTCTATACAGTCATAGACAGAAATAGACAAGGTAAAAGTAATACAGAAACACAACAGCCCTCCCAGAAACCTGAGTCCCCAGGAGGGGCTCTCAACTACCCCTGCACCTTCCCCCTACCCCTCTCAACCTTACCCCAGTCCTAAGGAAGAATGGAGGTTCAGTCAAGAGGTTAAGAAGCAAAGGTGAGTGGAAGGTGGTGTTAGAGTGATGTTGCTCAGTCAGCAGCCCAGCCAGAGTGCCACAAAAAGGCAAGAGTGTTATCTGATGTTTTCCTTTCTTCTTCAGCAAGACTCTGAGGGGAGTAAACAGCACCATTGTTTTCCTTTCACAGCCTATGATCTAGTTCTTCTCACCAAAACATTCTACCCTGCTTCAAACCAGCACAGGTGTGCAGCCTGCAGGAGAGGAGGCTCAGGGCAGAGCTCATTGCTGTCTGCAGCTCCCTGAAGGGAGGCTGTAGCCAGGTGGGGTTGGGCTCTGCTCCCAGGCACCCAGCAACAGAACAAGGGGACACATCCTCAAGCTGTGGCAGGGTAGGTCTAGGCTGGATGTTGTTAGGAAGTTGTTGTCAGAGAGAGTGATTGGCATTGGAATGGGCTGCCCAGGGAGGTGGTGGAGTCGCCATGCCTGGAGGTGTTGAAGCCAAACCTGGCTGGGGCACTTAGTGCCATGGTCTGGTTGATTGGCCAGGGCTGGGTGCTAGGTTGGGCTGGATGAGCCTCATCCCTAGAGGTGTTTGAGGCCAGGCTGGATGTGGCTGTGGGCAGCCTGCTCTAGAGTAGGGTATCCCTGGGCAGGGCAGAGAGGTTGGGACTGGCTGATCCTTGTGGTCCCTTCCAACCCTGACTGATTCTCTGATTCTATTTTACGAACCTACGAGCTTGGAGGTCTTTTCCAGCTGAGACAATTCCATGATCATCTGCTGCCAGACCTTCCCTTAGCCACTTTTCCTTTTCCATCCACCAGACCTCCACCACTCCACCTCCATGATCCTCTTTGCCCTTCCCAGACCTACAATATCTATTTTTCTTTGAGCCAAGAGAGACAGGACTGCAATGTGAAGAGCAGAGATGAAAGCTGGAATGGTTTGGGTTTGGGTTTTTTTTGGCAAAGCTGGAACTCACTTTCAATAAAAGAGTCAAAATTAATACCAGAGCTTTGTTTTCATCCCAAAGTCTTCAGGAGTATTAAAAGAAATTGATTTGGCTTTATTGTTTTCATGCATTCTCCTCTGACCTGAAGGATTAAATATTAATGCCCTTCTCTCTCTATAGAGCCTATCTGCAGCAGTTAATATTTCATGCTGTGATTTGCCATGCTCCAAATGAAATCTCTTCATATCACAGGGACTTGAACTGCCTGAAATTGGCCAAAGAAATACAAGAGAGGATGTTTGCAAACTTGGGGACATACCATATTAGATCATAGAATCAACCAGGCTGGATGAGACCTCCAAGCTCACCCAGTCCAACCTAGCACCCAGGAATCACAGAATCAAGCAGGTTGGAAGACACCTCCAAGCTCAGCCAGCCCAACCTAGCACCCAGCCCTAGCCAGTCAACCAGACCATGGCACTAAGTGCCCCAGCCAGGCTTGGCTTCAACACCTCCAGCCATGGCAACTCCACCACCTCCCTGGGCAGCCCATTCCAATGCCAATCACTCTCTCTGACAACAACTTCCTAACAACATCCAGCCTCAACCTGCCCTGCCACAGCTTGAGGATGTGTCCCCTTGTTCTGTTGCTGGCTGCCTGGGAGCAGAGCCCAACCCCACCTGGCTACAGCCTCCCTGCAGGCAGCTGCAGACAGCAATGAGCTCTGCCCTGAGCCTCCTCTGCTGCAGGCCAAACACCCCCAGCTCCCTCAGCCTCTCCTCACAGGGCTCTGCTCCAGGACCCTCCCCAGCCTTGCTGCCCTGCTCTCAACACCTTCCAGCACCTCAACATCTCTCTTCAATTCTGGAGCCCACAGCTGGACACAGCACTCCAGGGGTGGCCTGAGCAGTGCTGAGCACAGGGGCACAAGAACCTCCCTTGTCCTGCTGCCCACACTGCTCCTGAGCCAGCCCAGGATGCCATTGGCTCTCCAGCCTCATCCAGTCAACTAGACCATGGGACTAAGTGCCTCATCCAGTCTACATCATAAATAACAATAAGGAAAGATTGAATCTGGCATAAAAAAAACAAAGTTTCCATTCTGCCTTAGTCTTTAGATGATTTGGAGGAGGATTTGAGCAGCCATGGCCACAAAGATGATGCCAGGGCTTGAAGAAGCTCTGCTGTGAGCATAGGCTGAGGGAGCTGGGGGGGTACAGCCTGCAGAGAAGAAGGCTGCAGCTAGAGGAGTATGGGTAGCAGGGCAGGAGAGGCTATTCTGTCCCTTGGACTCTGCTCAGACCTTACCTCCAATCCTGCCTCCAGCGCTGCTGTTCCCAACAGAAGGAGGACACAGAGCTGCTGGAGAGAGTCCAGAGGAGGCCACAAAGATGATGGCAGGGCTGGAGCAGCTCTGCAGTGAGCACAGGCTGAGGGAGCTGGGGGGGTGCAGCCTGCAGAGGGGAAGGCTCCAGGGGAACCCCAGAGCTGCCTGCCAGTGCCTGAAGGGATCCTGCAGGAAGGCTACAGAGGGACTTGTGCTGAGGGGGTCTGAGACAGCCCAAGGGAGAATGGTTTGAAGCTGAGGCAGAGCAGAGTTAGAGTGGAGCTGAGGCAGAAGTTGTTGAGTGTGAGGGTGGTGAGAGTCTGGCACAGGCTGCCCAGGGAGGCTGTGGCTGCCTCCTGCCTGGGGGTGTTCAAGGCCTTGAGCAGCTGAGTCCAGTTGAGAGGCTGGGGAGGGTCCTGGAGCAGAGCCCTGTGAGGAGAGGCTGAGGGAGCTGGGGGTGTGCAGCCTGCAGAAGAGGAGACTCAGGGCAGAGCTCATTGCTGTCTGCAGCTGCCTGAAGGGAGGCTGTAGCCAGGTAGAGGTTGTTCTCTTCTCCCAGACAACCAGCAATAGAACAAGGGGACACAGCCTTAAGCTGTGCCAGGGGAGGTTGAGGCTGGATGTTAGGAGGAAGTTGTTGTCAGAGAGAGTGATTGGCACTGGAATGGGCTGCCCAGGGAGGTGGTGGAGTCCCCATGCCTGGAGGTGTTGAAGCCAAGCCTGGCTGGGGCACTTAGTGCCATGGTCTGGTTGATTGGCCAGGGCTGGGTGCTAGGTTGGACTGGATGAGCTTGGAGCTCTCTTCCCACCTGATTAGTTCTGTGCTTCTGTGAGAGGTGTCCCTGGGTGTGGTGGGGAGCTTGGAGCAGATGAGCTCTGAGCTCCCTTCCCACCTGAGCCACTCTGTGACTACAAGTCAATGACATTCAAGGTCCCTTCCAGCCCAAACCATTCCAGGAATCTATGGCATTCCATTGGAAAAGGCTTGATTTCCTTTCCCTTACATTTCCTTTTTCAAGGCCTGATTCTCCTTTCCCTTAATCTTCTTTTCCCTTCAGTTTCTTTTCCCTTCAGTTTCTTTTTCCTTAAGTTTCCTGTCCCTTAATTTTCCTTTCCTTTAAATGTCCTTTTCCTTTATTTCATTTCCCTTAAGTTTCCTTTCTCTTAAGTTTCCTTTCCTCTGATTTCACTTGCCCTTAAATGCCTTTTCCCTTTATTTCCATTCCCTTAAGTTTCCTTTCTCTTAAGTTTCCTTTCCCTTAATTTCCTTGCCCTTAATTTCCTTTCCCTTTATTTCCTTTCCCTTAATTTCCTTTCCCTTAAATTTCCTTTCCCTTAAGTTTCCTTTCCCTTTATTTCCTTTCCCTTAAGTTTCCTTTCCCTTTATTTCCTTTCCCTTTATTTCCTTTCCCTTTATTTCCTTTCCCTTAAATTTTCTGTCCCTTTATTTCCTTTCCTTTAAGTTTCCTTTCCCTTTATTTCCTTTCCCTTTATTTCCTTTCCTTTAAATTTCCTTTCCCTTCATTTTCCTTTCTCTTGAATGTCCTTTCCCATCATTTCCTTTCCCTTCAATTTCCTTTCCCTTCATTTTCCTTTCCCTTTAAAAGGAATTCCACAGCCTGGCAGCCCAAGAGCCCTTCTCCATCCTTTGCTCCCTGCACCCTCTCTGCTTTCCTGCAGCAGAGTGCTGCAGATAAGGAATTTTCCAGAGGGCCATAAGTGACTTAGGTACAATTAGCTCTGTGCTTTTCAGCCTGCTGGGTGCATTTAGAAGCCTTCCCCAGCCAGGCCCTGCCCATTTGTAGCCTCATTTGTGCAACCTGCCAGGACTGCTTCTTGAAATTAGCTTGAAGGAGGCCAGACAGAGCTGGAAGGAAGTCAGTTGTCTTTTCAACTGGCCCTGCCTCTGCTCCCAAGGCTCACCACAAAAAACAAAGATGAGTGGAGACAAAGAGGACAAAGCCTTGAAGCATCTTCTCCCTTAAGAGCTCAGCAGCCAAGCAGCAAAATGCCAACAGCACATTGGGTGCAACAGTGCAGTCCACTCCAATGAGGACAGCAGAGCTGTGGAGAAGGGAGGATGCCATAGAGCCTCAGAGCCTGCCTTGCCTTGGGCACCTCTAGCCTCAGAGCCTGCCTTGCCTTGGGCACCTCTAGCCTCAGAGCCTGCCTTGGCTTGGGCACCTCTAGCCTCAGGGTCTGCCTTGGCTTGGGCACCTCTAGCCTCAGAGCCTGCCTTGCCTTGGGCACCTCTAGCCTCAGAGCCTGCCTTGCCTTGGGCACCTCTAGCCTCAGGGTCTGCCTTGCCTTGGGCACCTCTAGCCTCAGAGCCTGCCTTGGCTTGGGCACCTCTAGCCTCAGGGCCTGCCTTGGCTTGGGCACCTCTAGCCTCAGGGTCTGCCTTGCATTGGGCACCTCTAGCCTCAGGGTCTGCCTTGGCTTGGGCACCTCTAGCCTCAGGGTCTGCCTTGGCTTGGGCACCTCTAGCCTCAGGGTCTGCCTTGGCTTGGGCACCTCTAGCCTCAGAGCCTGCCTTGGCTTGGGCACCTCTAGCCTCAGGGTCTGCCTTGCATTGGGCACCTCTAGCCTCAGGGCCTGCCTTGGCTTGGGCACCTCTAGCCTCACAGCCTGCCTTGGCTTGGGCACCTCTAGCCTCAGAGCCTGCCTTGGCCTGGGCACCTCTAGCCTCAGAGCCTGCCTTGCCTTGGGCACCTCTAGCCTCAGAGCCTGCCTTGGCTTGGGCACCTCTAGCCTCAGGGGCTGCCTTGCCTTGGGCACCTCTAGCCTCAGGGCCTGCCTTGGCCTGGGCACCTCTAGCCTCAGGGCCTGCCTTGGCTTGGGCACCTCTAGCCTCAGAGCCTGCCTTGGCCTGGGCACCTCTAGCCTCAGGGTCTGCCTTGGCTTGGGCACCTCTAGCCTCAGGGTCTGCCTTGGCCTGGGCACCTCTAGCCTCAGGGTCTGCCTTGGCTTGGGCACCTCTAGCCTCAGAGCCTGCCTTGGCTTGGGCACCTCTAGCCTCAGGGTCTGCCTTGCCTTGGGCACCTCTAGCCTCAGGGTCTGCCTTGCCTTGGGCACCTCTAGCCTCAGAGCCTGCCTTGGCTTGGGCACCTCTAGCCTCAGGGTCTGCCTTGCCTTGGGCACCTCTAGCCTCAGAGCCTGCCTTGGCTTGGGCACCTCTAGCCTCAGAGCCTGCCTTGGCTTGGGCACCTCTAGCCTCAGGGTCTGCCTTGGCTTGGGCACCTCTAGCCTCAGGGTCTGCCTTGCCTTGGGCACCTCTAGCCTCAGGGTCTGCCTTGCCTTGGGCACCTCTAGCCTCAGAGCCTGCCTTGGCTTGGGCACCTCTTGCCTCAGGGTCTGCCTTGCCTTGGGCACCTCTAGCCTCAGAGCCTGCCTTGCCTTGGGCACCTCTAGCCTCAGGGTCTGCCTTGGCTTGGGCACCTCTAGCCTCAGAGCCTGCCTTGGCTTGGGCACCTCTAGCCTCAGGGTCTGCCTTGCCTTGGGCACCTCTAGCCTCAGAGCCTGCCTTGGCTTGGGCACCTCTAGCCTCAGGGCCTGCCTTGGCTTGGGCACCTCTAGCCTCAGGGCCTGCCTTGGCTTGGGCACCTCTAGCCTCAGAGCCTGCCTTGGCTTGGGCACCTCTAGCCTCAGGGTCTGCCTTGCCTTGGGCACCTCTAGCCTCAGGGCCTGCCTTGCCTTGGGCACCTCTAGCCTCAGAGCCTGCCTTGGCTTGGGCACCTCTAGCCTCAGGGTCTGCCTTGCATTGGGCACCTCTAGCCTCAGGGTCTGCCTTGCATTGGGCACCTCTAGCCTCAGGGCCTGCCTTGGCTTGGGCACCTCTAGCCTCAGGGTCTGCCTTGCCTTGGGCACCTCTAGCCTCACAGCCTGCCTTGGCTTGGGCACCTCTAGCCTCAGAGCCTGCCTTGCCTTGGGCACCTCTAGCCTCAGGGTCTGCCTTGCCTTGGGCACCTCTAGCCTCAGGGTCTGCCTTGGCTTGGGCACCTCTAGCCTCAGAGCCTGCCTTGGCTTGGGCACCTCTAGCCTCAGGGTCTGCCTTGCCTTGGGCACCTCTAGCCTCAGGGCCTGCCTTGGCTTGGGCACCTCTAGCCTCACAGCCTGCCTTGGCTTGGGCACCTCTAGCCTCAGAGCCTGCCTTGGCCTGGGCACCTCTAGCCTCAGAGCCTGCCTTGCCTTGGGCACCTCTAGCCTCAGAGCCTGCCTTGGCTTGGGCACCTCTAGCCTCAGGGTCTGCCTTGCCTTGGGCACCTCTAGCCTCAGGGCCTGCCTTGGCCTGGGCACCTCTAGCCTCAGGGTCTGCCTTGGCTTGGGCACCTCTAGCCTCAGAGCCTGCCTTGGCCTGGGCACCTCTAGCCTCAGGGTCTGCCTTGGCTTGGGCACCTCTAGCCTCAGGGTCTGCCTTGGCCTGGGCACCTCTAGCCTCAGGGTCTGCCTTGGCTTGGGCACCTCTAGCCTCAGAGCCTGCCTTGGCTTGGGCACCTCTAGCCTCAGGGTCTGCCTTGCCTTGGGCACCTCTAGCCTCAGGGTCTGCCTTGCCTTGGGCACCTCTAGCCTCAGAGCCTGCCTTGGCTTGGGCACCTCTAGCCTCAGGGTCTGCCTTGCCTTGGGCACCTCTAGCCTCAGAGCCTGCCTTGGCTTGGGCACCTCTAGCCTCAGAGCCTGCCTTGGCTTGGGCACCTCTAGCCTCAGGGTCTGCCTTGGCTTGGGCACCTCTAGCCTCAGGGTCTGCCTTGCCTTGGGCACCTCTAGCCTCAGGGTCTGCCTTGCCTTGGGCACCTCTAGCCTCAGAGCCTGCCTTGGCTTGGGCACCTCTTGCCTCAGGGTCTGCCTTGCCTTGGGCACCTCTAGCCTCAGAGCCTGCCTTGCCTTGGGCACCTCTAGCCTCAGGGACTGCCTTGGCTTGGGCACCTCTAGCCTCAGAGCCTGCCTTGGCTTGGGCACCTCTAGCCTCAGGGTCTGCCTTGCCTTGGGCACCTCTAGCCTCAGAGCCTGCCTTGGCTTGGGCACCTCTAGCCTCAGGGCCTGCCTTGGCTTGGGCACCTCTAGCCTCAGGGCCTGCCTTGGATTGGGCACCTCTAGCCTCAGAGCCTGCCTTGGCTTGGGCACCTCTAGACTCAGGGTCTGCCTTGCCTTGGGCACCTCTAGCCTCAGGGCCTGCCTTGCCTTGGGCACCTCTAGCCTCAGAGCCTGCCTTGGCTTGGGCACCTCTAGCCTCAGGGTCTGCCTTGCATTGGGCACCTCTAGCCTCAGGGTCTGCCTTGCATTGGGCACCTCTAGCCTCAGGGCCTGCCTTGGCTTGGGCACCTCTAGCCTCAGGGTCTGCCTTGCCTTGGGCACCTCTAGCCTCACAGCCTGCCTTGGCTTGGGCACCTCTAGCCTCAGAGCCTGCCTTGGCCTGGGCACCTCTAGCCTCAGAGCCTGCCTTGGCTTGGGCACCTCTAGCCTCAGGGCCTGCCTTGGCTTGGGCACCTCTAGCCTCAGAGCCTGCCTTGGCCTGGGCACCTCTAGCCTCAGGGCCTGCCTTGCATTGGGCACCTCTAGCCTCAGAGCCTGCCTTGCCTTGGGCACCTCTAGTCTCAGAGCCTGCCTTGGCTTGGGCACCTCTAGCCTCAGAGCCTGCCTTGGCTTGGGCACCTCTAGCCTCAGGGTCTGCCTTGGCTTGGGCACCTCTAGCCTCAGAGCCTGCCTTGGCTTGGGCACCTCTAGACTCAGAGCCTGCCTTGCCTTGGGCACCTCTAGCCTCAGAGCCTGCCTTGCCTTGGGCACCTCTAGCCTCAGGGCCTGCCTTGGCTTGGGCACCTCTAGCCTCAGAGCCTGCCTTGGCTTGGGCACCTCTAGACTCAGGGTCTGCCTTGCATTGGGCACCTCTAGCCTCAGGGTCTGCTTGCCTTGGGCACCTCTAGCCTCAGGGTCTGCCTTGCCTTGGGCACCTCTAGCCTCAGGGCCTGCCTTGGCTTGGGCACCTCTAGCCTCAGGGTCTGCTTGCCTTGGGCACCTCTAGCCTCAGAGCCTGCCTTGCCTTGGGCACCTCTAGCCTCAGGGTCTGCCTTGCCTTGGGCACCTCTAGCCTCAGGGTCTGCCTTGGCTTGGGCACCTCTAGCCTCAGGGTCTGCCTTGCCTTGGGCACCTCTAGCCTCAGAGCCTGCCTTGGCTTGGGCACCTCTAGCCTCAGAGCCTGCCTTGGCTTGGGCACCTCTAGCCTCAGGGCCTGCCTTGGCTTGGGCACCTCTAGCCTCAGAGCCTGCCTTGGCTTGGGCACCTCTAGCCTCAGGGCCTGCCTTGGCTTGGGCACCTCTAGCCTCAGAGCCTGCCTTGGCTTGGGCACCTCTAGCCTCAGGGCCTGCCTTGCCTTGGGCACCTCTAGCCTCAGAGCCTGCCTTGGCCTGGGCACCTCTAGCCTCAGGGCCTGCCTTGCCTTGGGCACCTCTAGCCTCAGAGCCTGCCTTGCCTTGGGCACCTCTAGCCTCAGAGCCTGCCTTGCCTTGGGCACCTCTAGCCTCAGGGTCTGCCTTGCCTTGGGCACCTCTAGCCTCAGAGCCTGCCTTGCCTTGGGCACCTCTAGCCTCAGGGCCTGCCTTGCCTTGGGCACCTCTAGCCTCAGAGCCTGCCTTGCCTTGGGCACCTCTAGCCTCAGAGCCTGCCTTGCCTTGGGCACCTCTAGCCTCAGGGTCTGCCTTGCCTTGGGCACCTCTAGCCTCAGAGAGTTGGTTCTGTGAGAGGGGAGGGAAGGGGTAGGTGCTCCTCCTGCTGCCCTGTCCTGCAGCCAGTGAAGTACTCCAGACCCTCACAACTCTTCCTTTAATTCCATTGAGGGTTTCTGGTGACATCAGCCAAGCCCTGGAGCCTTCCTCTTGATGGAATTAGAGAGCTGCTGTGGTCTGCGGGATAGAGACAGCTGCTGATGTCATCAGCACCACTGCTGGCACTGTCTGCAAACTGCAGCCCTGAGAGGCAGCTTCCAAAAGTAAAAGCTGGATGGAAAGCATCTTCTGATGGGAAGCCAAAGAGCTCTTCTGGCAGGGCCCAGAAGGACCTTCCAGGACTCAGAGGGTGCAACAAGAAGAGTGTGGCCAGCAGCTCCAGGGAGTCTCTCCTCTCCCTCTAGTCTGCCCTGGTCAGGCTTCACCTGGAGTGCTGTGGCCAGTTCGGGTAGGGATAGGAGTGGGGGGAATGGAACCAAGCTGGAAATGTGAAGATTCAGACTGGATGTGAGGCAGAAGTTGTTCAGCATGAGGGTGGTGAGAATCTTGAAGGGGTTGCCCAGGGAGGTGGTGGAAGCCTCATGCCTGGAGGTGCTTCAGGCCAGGCTGGATGAGGCTGTGGGCAGCCTGCTCTAGTGTGAGGTGTCCCTGGGCATGGCAGGGGGGTTGGAATAGGCTGATCCTTGTGGTGCCTTCCAACCCTGACTGACTCTATGATTCTGGGCTCCCCAGTTTGAGAGGGACAAGGAACTACTGGAGAGAGTCCAATGAGGGCCATGAAGATTCTGAGGAGCCTGGAGCATCTCTGTGAGGAGGAGAGGCTGAGACCTGTGGCTGTTTTGGCAGCTCTTTAGCAGGTGCTCAGCACAATGCAGATGGTAACACAGAGCAGCTCAGTCCAGCCCCTCATGCAGCCTCCTTTTAAACACCTCCAGGGATGGCAACTCCACCACCTCCCTGGGCAGCCCATTCCAATGCCAATCACTCTCTCTGACAACAACTTCCTAACAACATCCAGCCTGAACCTGCCCTGGCACAGCTTGAGGCTGTGTCCCCTTGTTCTGTTGCTGGGTGCCTGGCAGTAGAGCCCAACCCCACCTGGCTACAGCCTCCCTTCAGGCAGCTGCAGACAGCAATGAGCTCTGCCCTGAGCCTCCTCTGCTGCAGGCCAAACACCCCCAGCTCCCTCAGCCTCTCCTCACAGGGCTCTGCTCCAGGACCCTCCCCAGCCTTGCTGCTCTGCTCTCAACACCTTCCAGCACCTCAACATCTCTCTTCAAGTCAGGAGCCCACAACTGGACACAGCACTCCAGGGGTGGCCTGAGCAGTGCTGAGCACAGGGGCACAAGAACCTCCCTTGTCCTGCTGCCCACACTGCTCCTCAGCCAGCCCAGGATGCCATTGGCTCTGCTGCCCACCTGGGCACTGCTGCCTCCTGTTCAGGTCCTCTCTCCCAGCACCCCCAGCTCCCTCTCTGCCTGCCTGCCCTCAGCCACTCTGGCCCCAGCCTGTAGTGCTGCTTGGGCTTGTTGTGGCCAAAGTGTAGAACCCTGCACTTGGCCTTCTTCAATCTCATCCCCATTGGCCTCTGCCCACCCATCCAGCCTGGCCAGGTCCCTCTGCAGGGCTCTCCTACCCTCCAAAAGCTCCACACCTGCTCCTAGCTTGCTGCCATCTGCAAACTCACTGCTGCTGGACTCAATGCCCTGCTCCAGATCATCAATAAAGACATTGCACAGGACTGTGCCCAGCACTGATCCCTGGGGCACAGCACCAGTGCCAGCTGCCAGCTGGCTGTGGCACCATTCACCACCACTCTCTGGGCCCAGCCCTCCAGCCACTTCTTGACCCATGTCAGAGTGAGAACTGCCCTTGAACTTCATCCAACTGCTCCTTCCATTGCAGAGGCCATTCCAGCAATTCTGTTCCTTCAAATACATCTAATTCCTTGGGGCCAAAGCTGTGGAGCAACTTCCAGAGCCACTCAAAGGAACCACAAGACTCATCCAGCCCATAACAAAAACCATCCTGGCTGCTAAGAGCAGAGTGACTCAGCTCCCCTTGCAGCCTGCTGCTGGGAGCCATGTAAGATGATCCAAGCCCTTTGTAGGGCTCTCACAGCAAAGCCACAGCCTGATCTTTACACAATAAATCAGCATCATCCTGTCCTGCTGGCACTGCCAGTAATGAGCTCTGGCAGCTGCCTGGTGGTGCTGCTGCTTCATGGAATGGCCAAGCAGATGTGAAATAGGACCTCTGAAGAGTGCAGCAGGGCATCGATGCTCGCTTGATGTTCTTTCCCAAGGCCAGCCCCAGCATTGCAGCTGCTGGCAGAGTGGTGGAGAAGTCTGTGGTGCAGTTGAGGAGGAGTAAGTTGGGAAATCACAGGATCACACAGCTAGCTCAGCTGGGAAAGCTCTTCTAGGAACATAGGGTCATAGAATCATAGAATCAAGCAGGTTGGAAGAGAGCTCCAAGCTCATCCAGCCCAACCTAGCACCCAGCCCTGGCCAATCAACCAGACCATGGCACTAAGTGCCCCAGCCAGGCTTGGCTTCAACACCTCCAGGGATGGCAACTCCACCACCTCCCTGGGCAGCCCATTCCAATGCCAATCACTCTCTCTGACAACAACTTCCTCCTAACATCCAACCTCAACCTCTCCTGGTACAACTTCAGGCTGTGTCCACTTGTTCTGTTGCTGGGTGCCTGAGAGCAGAGCCCAACCCCACCTGGCTACAGCCTCCCTTCAGGGAGCTGCAGACAGCAATGAGGTCTACCCTGAGCCTCCTCTTCTCCAGGCTGCACACTCCCTGGTTGGTCTCTTCTATCAGGCAAGCAGCATCATGCTGAACAACTTCTTCCTCACATCCAATCTGAATCTCCCCATTTCTAGCTTGGTTCCATTCCCCCCAGTCCTATCTCTACCTGACAGCCTAAAAAGTCCCTCCCCAGCTTTCTTGTAGCCCCCTTCAGATACTGCAAGACCACAAGAAGGCCACCTGGGAGCCTTCTCCTCTCCAGACTGCACAGCCCCAACTCCCTCAGTCTCTTCTCACAGCAGAGCAGCTCCAGCCCTCTGCTCATCCTCGTTGCCCTTCTCTGGACACACTGCTTGCCAGAAAGCAGCTCTGAAGGCAAGGACCCAGCAGGGATGTGGCACTGAGGGGCGCAGCTCAGCCTCAGCCTAGGGCTGAGTCAGGGAATGGTTGCATTCGGTGACCTTCACAGCCTTTTCCAACCGAAGTGATTCCATAGCTCCAGGTCTGTCACCCTCCAGCACACCCAAAGCTGCTTCCTCAGCGCTCTCGCTCCCTCTCGTGGCTCTGCACCACCGCACGGCAGCTCCCAGGGATGGTTTGCAGCATCTCTGTCCTGCCCAGCAGCTCCCAGGGATGGTTTGCAGCATCTCTGTCCTGCCCAGCAGGTCCTGGGGGTGGTTTGCAGCATCTCTGTCCTGCCCAGCAGCTCCCAGGGATGGTTTGCAGCATCTCTGCCCTGCCCAGCAGCTCCCAGGGATGGTTTGCAGCATCTCTGTCCTGCCCAGCAGCTCCTGGGGGTGGTTTGCAGCATCTCTGTCCTGCCCAGCAGCTCCCAGGGATGGTTTGCAGCATCTCTGCTCTGCCCAGCAGCTCCTGGGGGTGGTTTGCAGCATCTCTGTTCTGCCCAGCAGATCCTGGGGGTGGTTTGCAGCATCTCTGCTCTGCCCAGCAGCTCCTGGAGGTGGTTTGCAGCATCTCTGCCCTGCCCAGCAGCTCCCAGGGATGGTTTGCAGCATCTCTGCTCTGCCCAGCAGCTCCTGGAGGTGGTTTGCAGCATCTCTGCTCTGCCCAGCAGCTCCTGGGGGTGGTTTGCAGCACCTCTGCTCTGCCCAGCAGCTCCCACGTTTGAGATGAGAGCAGAGCAGATTGAAATTGGATGTGAGGAACAAGTTTTGCACCAGGAGGCTGCTGCATCACTGCAACAGGCTGCCCAGGGAGGTGGTTGAGGCTCCATGCCTGAAGATACTCAAGGTGAGGCTGGGCAAGGCTGTGAGCAACCTGCTCTGGTGGAGGATGCCCCTGCTGAGTGCAGGGGGTTGGATTGGATGAGCTTTGCAGGGTTTCCCTTTCCCTTCCCCTTTTCCTTCTGCTTCCCCTCCCCTTCTCCCTCTTCTTCTCCCTTTCCCTTCCCCTCCCTCTTCCTCTTCCCTTTCCCTTTCCCCTTCTCCTTCCCCTTCCTCTTTCCCTTTCCCTCCCCTTTCCCCTTCCTCTTTCCCTTCCCCTCCCCCTCCCCATCTCCTTCTCCCCTCCCACTCCCTCTTTCCCTTCCCCTCCCTCTTCCCCTTGCCCTTCCCCTCCATCTTTCCCTTTCCTCTTCTCCTTTTCCCTTCTCCTCCCCCTTCCCCTTCCCCCTCCCCTTTTCCCTTCCCCTTTTCCTCTCATTTCCAGCCTTCCTTGTTCCATTCCCTCACCCAGGAGGTGGAACAGACCCTACAATCCCCCAGGATTCAGTTGCCTGAAGGCAGCCATGCACAGGCAGTTCATCTCCCCGCGGTACATGAGCTGCCCTGGTGGGGCTGCCAGGTCTGACAGGAGCCATTTGGTTGAGCTGTTGGATCTGCAGAGTGACAGCTGGAGGCCTGCAGGGCTGCCAGATGGTGCCAAAAGTGGCACAATTCACCCATTTCAGCAGGGAGAGGGCTTGGAAAGCAGCAGAGCAGCCTCTTGGGGGCTGTCAGTGTGTTGTTAGCAGGTGGCCTGGAACGAGCAGGGCAGATCAGTGGCAGAGAGGAGCCAGCCTGGGCCCTCCATGCATTTCAGAGATCCATTTCCAGCCAGCTTTGGTCTGAAGCAGAGGATCACAGAATGCTTTAGATTGGAAGACCTTTGGTTTGGGTTGGAAGTGACCTCCAAAGCTCATCAGTCCAACCCCTGCAGTCCAGCAGGGACATCCTCAGCTGAAGCAGGTTGCTCAGAGCCCCAAACAACCTCAGCTGGAATGGTTCCAGGGATGAGGTTTCTACCACTTCTCTGGACAACCTGGGCCAGGCTCTCCTCAGCCTCAGTGTCCGACATTTCTCCCTTCTCTCCAGTCTGAATCTCTCTCTGTTTAGTTCACACCATCACCCCTTGCCCTGACACTAGAGGACTTCTACTGCCTGAAGGGGTCCTGCAAGGAGGCTGCAGAAGGACTGTTTGCAAAGGTCTGCAGTGATAGAATGAGAGGCAGTGGTGTGAAATGAGAGATTTGGATGTGAGGAACAAGTTCTGCACCAAATCTCTTCCAACCCAAACCATTCCTTCCTCATCTCCAGTCTCAGTCTGCCTTTGTCCAGCTCAAAGCCACTGCCCCTCCTTCTGCCACTGCCAGCCCTTGTTGAAACTCCCTCCCCAGCTCTCCAGCAGCTTCTTCAGGTACTGGGAGGATGCTTTACGGTCTCCCTGGAGCCTTCTCTTCTCCCTGGAGGTGTTGAAGCCAAGCCTGGCTGGGGCACTTGGTGCCATGGTCTGGTTGATTGGCTAGGGCTGGATGCTAGGTTGGGCTGGATGAGCTTGGAGCTCTCTTCCAACCTGCTTGGTTCTGTGATTCTAACAAAGAGGTGTCTCTGGGCTTTGACAGGCTCCCTCAGGTATCTCCAGGGCCTGAGGCTTTATCTGCAGGGTGGCTGCCACCTGCCAGCACAAACCTGCTCTAAAGCCTTGTTGAGTTGAGGGAACCTGAGGGATTTTCCAGCTGCCTGCTCAGATTTCCCCACACAGGGAGCAGATGCACAATGGGTGTTGTGAGCACCTTGAGCTCAAAAGCCACCACACCACAAACTAAATCAAAGGAGGATGAGTGCCTCCCACCTCATTCTCTTTCCCTACCCAAATCCATTAGGATGCTGCATCCTTTTCAGTTCCTCTTCTCTTCCTCCTGCTAATGCCCTTGTGTCTAACAGGAGCTCTGTGGTAAAGGGTTGGACTTGATGATCTGTGAGGTCTCTTCCAACCCTGATGATACTGTGATACTGTGATACTGTGATATCTGCTGCTGAAGCTCTTCTAAAGCTGGGTGGTTTGGGTCATAGAATCATAGAATTACAGTCTAGAATCATAAAATCATAGGTCTGAGATGGGACCTCTAAAGCTCATCCAGCCCAACCCCCTGCACTCAGCAGGGATATCCTCCACCAGAGTAGGCTGCTCACAGCCTTGCCCAGCCTCACCTTGAATATCTCCAGGCATGAAGCCTCAACCATCTCCCTGGGCAGCCTGTTGCAGTGTTGCAGCAGCCTCCTGGTGCAGAACTTGTTCCTCACATCCAATCTCAATCTGCTTTGCTCTCATTTCAAACCACTGCCCTCATCCTGGCCCTGCAGGCCTTTGCAAACAGTCCCTCTGCAGCCTTCTTGTTGCCGCTTCAGGCACTCAAAGGCTGCTATTAGGTCTCCCTGGAGCCTTCTCCAGGCTGAACACCCTGAGCTCCCTCAGCCTGCACCCACAGCAGAGGTTCTCCAGCCCCCTGATCGTATTTGTAGCCTCCTGATGGAGACATCAGGCCCATGTCCTCCCTGTGCAGTGTAGTGAGTTGTGTTACACAGCCAGCACAGAACAGGTTCTCTTGGTGATGAAGACACAGCCAGATGGGACCTTGGAATGTCCCAGTGGCAGGGAGCACTCTGGGTATTTCATACCTAACTCCAGTGTGTTTAAGCCCTTCACTAAGAACACTAAGGAACATGTGAGGAGGATTTTGCCTTGCACACAAAGGTTCAGGAGGCAAGGGTGAAGCACAGAAGTGAGATTCTTGTTGATAGAAGAAAGAGAAGAGTGGTGGCTGGACAGAAGGCATCAAAGTGCATTTTTATGGTACCCAAACCAGAAGGAGAATAAAAACAACCTTTTAAAGTGCAGTAAAAAAGTCTCTTTCAGCTGCTGTTTGCCAGAAGATTCTTTCACCAAGCACACTGTTTCCTAATGACCTGCAGCACTGTCTTGAGAACCTCCTCCTTGCAGGGGCTGGCATCAATCTCTTGGCAGGCAGGATTCAGCATCCTCCTGTAGGACTCCTCAACTCTAGGCAAAAACAAAAGGAGAAAAATTAAGGAGAAGTTATCACAGAATCACAGAATGAAGCTAGTAGGAAAAGGCCTCTAGGACCATCCAGTCCAAGCTATCACCTGCTAATTATTTAACCCACAGAATCATCATAGGATCAAGCAGGTTGGAAGAGACCTCCAAGCTCATCCAGCCCAACCTAGCACCCAGCCCTAGCCAATCAGCCAGACCATGGCACTAAGTGCCCCAGCCAGGCTTGGCATCAACACCTCCAGGCATGGCAATTCCACCACCTCCCTGGGCAGCCCATTCCAATGCCAATCACTCTCTCTGACAACAACTTCCTCCTAACTCCCCGACTAGACCTCCCCTGCCACAACTTAAGGCTGTGGCCCCTTGTTCTGTCCCTAATTGCCTAGGAGCAGAGCCCAACCCCACCTGGCTACAGCCTCCCTTCAGGCAGCTGCAGACAGCAATGAGCTCTGCCCTGAGCCTCCTCTGCTGCAGGCCAAACACCCCCAGCTCCCTCAGCCTCTCCTCACAGGGCTCTGCTCCAGGACCCTCCCCAGCCTTGCTGCCCTGCTCTCAACACCTTCCAGCACCTCAACATCTCTCTTCAATGCAGGAGCCCACAACTGGACACAGCACTCCAGGGGTGGCCTGAGCAGTGCTGAGCACAGGGGCACAAGAACCTCCCTTGTCCTGCTGCCCACACTGCTCCTCAGCCAGCCCAGGATGCCATTGGCTCTGCTGCCCACCTGGGCACTGCTGCCTCAGCTTCAGCTCCTCTCTCCCAGCACCCCCAGCTCCCTCTCTGCCTGCCTGCTCTCAACCACTCTGGCCCCAGCCTCTAGTGCTGCTTGGGGTTGTTGTGGCCAAAGTGTAGAACCCTGCACTTGGCCTTCTTCAATCTCATCTCATGGCCTCTGCCCACCCATCCAGCCTGGCCAGCTCCCTCTGCAGGGCTCTCCTACCCTCCAGCTGTTCCACACCTGCTCCTAGCTTGCTGCCATCTGCAAACTCACTGATGCAGGACTCAATGCCCTGCTCCAGATCATCAATAAAGATATTGCACAGGACTGTGCCCAGCACTGATCCCTGGGGCACAGCACCAGTGCCAGCTGGCTGTGGCACCATTCACCATGGCACTAAATGCCTCATCCAGCCTCCTTTTAAACACCTCCAGGGATGAGGACACCGCCACCACCTCCCTGGGCAGCCCATTCCCATGCCAATCACTCTTGCTGTGAAGAACTTTCTCCTAACATCCAGCCAGAACCTGCCCTGAACCCAACCCAAAAGCTCTAACAGGCAATCCTGGTCCCAGCAACATCAGTGGGACATTGTCACTGATCCCACAGGAGCCCAGGTTGCCTGCATCCTCTTATCCCTCCCTGATGTACCTAGAGGGGTCTCCAAGAGGGCTGGGGAGGGACTATTGACAAGGTCTTGTCATGACAGGAGGAGGAGGAATGGGTTTAAAGTGTCAGAGGGGAGATTGAGAGTGGAGAGGAGGAAGAAGTTGTTTGCAGTGAGGGTGGTGAGACCTTGGCACAGGTGGAGAGTGGTGAGACACTGGCACAGGTTGCCCAGGGAGGTTGTGGAGCACAGAAGCACAGAATGTGATCAAAGATCACATTCTGTGCTTCTGTGCTCCACAACCTCCCTGGAGGTGTTGAGGACCAGACTGGATGAGGCCTCGAGCGACCTGTTCTAATGAGAGGTGTCCCTGCCTATGACTGAGGAGCTGGAACTGGCTGACCTTTGAGCTCCTTTCCAACCTAAACCACTCTGTGTTTCCATGGTTCTGTGCTTCCCTGCCTACCTCTGACGGAACAAGCTGTTAGCTTCCAGCTCTGCTTCTTCCTTGGTCTTCTCCAGCCCTCGATGCCGAAGCCTCCGGACGCGCTCCTCGGGGTCGACAGTCAGAAGGAGAACAAGATCTGGTCTGAGGAGATCCTCAGGCCATTGGTACACCACATCCTGTGCTGGTGGCAGATCCTGGACTTGCCCATTGATCTCAGTGGCAATGGTGTAGGCAGCTGTGCTGTGCCAGTATCTGCCAGGAGAATGCAGAGAGGCATCTTAAAGAGGACAGGAATTGCTCAGTAATGCTGGGAGAGATGAAGGTTCACCCATGACAAGGGCAGCAAAGGTGAGGTGGGGGGCACTGATTTTAGAAGGGAAATGCAATGAGTAACTGAGGTTGTTTAGTCTGGAGAGGAGGAGGCTGAGAGGAGACCTTAGAATCATAGAATCAAGTAGGTTGGAAGAGACCTCCAAGCTCAGCCAGCCCAACCTAGCACCCAGCCCTGGCCAATCAACCAGACCATGGCACTAAGTGCCCCAGTCCGGCTTTGCTTCAACACCTCCAGGGATGGAGACTCCACCACCTCCCTGGGCAGCCCATTCCAATGGCAATCACAGGATCACAGTATATTAGGGGTTGGAAGGGACCCAAGGAGATCATCCAGTCCAACACCCCTGCCAGAGCTGGACCACACAATCTGGCAGAGGAACACATCATACAAGCCTGGAAAGGCTCCACAGAAGGAGACTCCACAACCTCTCTGGACAGCCTGTGCCAGTGCTCTGGGACCCTTCCAGTCAAGAAGTTGCCCCTTGTGTTGAGCTGGAGCCTCCTGTGCTGCAGATTCCATCCATTGCTCCTTGTCCTATCCCAGGGAGCAGAGCCTGTCACCCCCTCTCCTGACCCCCAGCCCTCAGATAGTTATAGACATTGATTAAATTCACTCTCAGTCTTCTCTTCTCCAGACTAAGCAGCCCCAGGTCCCTCAGCCTCTCGTCATCAGGCAGTGCTCCAGCCCCCTCATCATCCTCATAGCTCTCCACTGGGCTCTCTCCAGCAGATCCCTGTCCTTCTGAAACTGGGGAGCCCCAAGCTCAAGTACTCGAGATGAGGTCTCAGCAGGACAGAGTAGAGGGGGAGGAGAACCTGCCTTGATCTGCTGGACACACTCCACTTAATGCCCTCCAGGACCCCACTGGCCCTCTTGGCCACAAGGGCACATTGCTGTGCCATGGATGTTCTCCACCAGCACCCCCAGGTGCCTCTCCACAGGGCTGCTCTCCAGCAGTCACCTCCCAGTCTGTACTGGTGCAGTTTATTCTTGCTCCCCAGGTGCAGGACTCTGCACTTGTCCTTGTTGAACCTCATCTGGCTTCTCTGTGCCCAGCTCTCCAGTCTGTGCAGGTCTCTCTGGATGGCAGCACAGCCTTCAGCTGGATCAGCCAAGCCTCCCAGCTTGGTGTCGTCAGCAAACTTGCTGAGCAGACTCTGTCTGTCTGTATGTATCCTCATCAATGACATTGATGAAGAAGTTGAACAGGACTGGACCCAGCACTGATGCCTGAGGGACTCCACTGGTTACAGCTCTCCATCTGGACCTGGCACCATTGATCATCACTCTTTAAACTCTACCTTGTAACCAGAGCCAATCACTCTCTGGGAAGAACTTTCTCTTAACATCCAGCCTCAACCTCCCCTGGCACCTCTTGAGGCTGTATCCCCTTGTTCTGTTGCTGGTTGCCTGGGAGAAGAGCCCAACCCCACCTGATTAAGAAGAAGCCCCCCAGGTTGGAATGAAAATGGATTTGGTGTTGATTTGGCACTTTCATTAATGTCAATGCAAAGCAGATCAAGGTAAACTCACCCAGCAAGTGTGCAGTGCTCACACCTTCTGGCTCCTTGCAACTCCCTGAGAGGAAGCTGAGCCAGGGAGGTGGCTGAATGCCTATTACAGAGGGGTTACAGAGTGGCAGAGCTGTGGTGCCTCATGAGGGCCATAGATTAGCCCCAACCTGGGCAGAGTTAGAGAATGGTTGGATTCAGTGACCTGGAAGGTCTATTCCCAACCAAAACTATTCTCTGATTCCATCTTTTGCTCTAACACCCTGTGCTACTCTGCAGCCTATAAAGACAGCTCAGTTGTGGCCCTTCAGTATCTGAAGGGGGCTACAAGAAAGCTGGGGAGGGACTTTTAAGGCTGTCAGGTAGGGACAGGAGTGGAGGGAATGGAACCAAGCTAGAAATGGGGAGATTCAGACTGGATGTGAGGAAGAAGTTGTTCAGCATGAGGCTGGTGAGAGCCTGGAAGGGGCTGCCCAGGAAGGTGGTGGAAGCCTCATCTCTGGAATGTTTAAGGCCAGGCTGGATGAGGCTGTGACCAGCCTGATCTAGTGTGAGGTGTCCCTGGGCATGGCAGGGAGGTTGGAACTGGCTGATCCTTGTGGTCCAACTCTGACTAATTCTATGATTCTAATTTGCTTGATGACTACAAGCAGCACTTCCAAACCAGAGGAATCCCAGAGACTGTCCCTGAGGACTT
Source organism: Pogoniulus pusillus (assembly GCF_015220805.1). Lineage (NCBI taxonomy): Eukaryota > Metazoa > Chordata > Aves > Piciformes > Lybiidae > Pogoniulus > Pogoniulus pusillus. The sequence goes on from NC_087270.1 coordinate 4,089,041, forward strand.
CTCCTGGTAGCCCTGAACGGCTTCATAATGGCACCAACAGAAGAATGCTCCTGAAAGACACAAACCTGTCCACGATGACAGGTGCCTGAGTGGATGCCTTTGCTATTTCTGATGCCAGAATGTAGTTGCCTGCAGCATAAAAAGCTCTTTTAAAAGGTGCTGGCTCCTCATCAAATATGGTCCTCCACTGGCTGATGCAGGCTGGTGGGGACCTCAGGAGAACGCCGTTGAGGGTGTCCTTAACAGACTGGGTGAGAGTGGTCTTGCCTGGTTTTAGAGAAGGGAGGAAAACAAAAGATGTGTTATTTTACACAGCAGATACAACCTGAGCCTTAAAAAACTGGACAGTGCTCCAAATCTGGTCTGCAGCAGCACATAGAAACACAGAATCAAGCAGGTTGGAAGAGAGCTCCAAGCTCATCCAGCCCAACCTAGCACCCAGCCCTGGCCAATCAACCAGACCATGGCACTAAGTGCCCCAGCCAGGCTTGGCTTCAACACCTCCAGGGATGGCAACTCCACCACCTCCCTGGGCAGCCCATTCCAATGCCAATCACTCTCTCTGACAACAACTTCCTCCTAACATCCAGCCTCAACCTGCCCTGGCACAGCTTGAGGCTGTGTCCCCTTGCCTGGCAGAAGAGCCCAACCCCACCTGGCTACAGCCTCCCTTCAGGGAGCTGCAGACAGCAATGAGCTCTGCCCTGAGCCTCCTCTGCTGCAGGCCAAACACCCCCAGCTCCCTCAGCCTCTCCTCACAGGGCTCTGCTCCAGGACCCTCCCCAGCCTTGCTGCCCTGCTCCAAACACTTTCCAGCACCTCAACATCTCTCTTCAATTCAGGAGCCCACAACTGGACACAGCACTCCAGGGGTGGCCTGAGCAGTGCTGAGCACAGAGGCACAAGAACCTCCCTTGTCCTGCTGCCCACACTGCTCCTGAGCCAGCCCAGGGTGCCATGTTCTACCTTGACTGTGCAACCCTGGGATCACCATAGAGTGACAGAATGTCAGGTTGGAAGGGCTCCCCCACATCACCTGCTCCAACCTTTCTAGGTTTTCAGTGGGAAATGACTGTCTGGTTGCAGGAGTTGCTGCTCCACAGCAGAGCTCAGAGGGTCATGATCAATGATGAAGAGCCCATTTGGAAGACCTGTAAGTAGAGGTGTTCCCCCACAGGTCAGTATTGGGTCCAGTCTTACTCAGTATCTTCATCAACAACCTGGGTGAGGGCATAGAGGGGACCCTCAGCCAGTCTGATGGTGACACCAATCTGGGAGGAGTGGCTGACACCTCACCAGGCTGTGCTGCCATTCAGTGAGACCTGGGCAAACTGGAGAGCTGGGCAGAGGGGGAACCTCATGGGGTTTAACAAGGGCAACTCTACAGTTCTGGAGCCCCCAACACAATGGAAGTGTTGAAGCCAGTCCAGAGGAGGCCATCAAGATGCTCAGAGGGCTGCAGAAGACCAACACCACCATGGGCACCAAGCCATGCCCCCAAGTGCCATGCCCATGTGTTCCTCAAACACCTCCAGGGATGGTGCTGGGCTGCAGCAAGAGCAGTGTGGGCAGCAGGGCAAGGGAGGGGATTCTGCCCCTTGGCTCTGCTCTCCTCACACCCCACCTGCACTCCTGGGGGCACTTCTGGAGCCCCCAGCACAAGCAGGACATGGAAGTGTTGGAGCCAGTCCAGAGGAGGCCACCAAGATGCTGAGAGGGCTGCAGCAGCTGTGCTGTGAGGAGAGGCTGAGAGAGTTGGGGCTGTGCAGGCTGGAGAAGAGAAGGCTTCCAGGAAACCTTGGGGTGGCCTTCCAGTATGTGAAGAGGGCTGCAGGAGGACTGGGGAGAGACTATTGACAAGGGCTTGTCATGAGAGGATGAGGGGGAGGAATGGGTTTGAAGTGTCAGAGGGGAGATTGGAAGTGGATGTTAGGAAGAAGTTGTTGGCAGTGATAGGGTGGTGAGACACTGGCACAGGTGGAGAGTGGTGAGACATTGGCACAGGTTGCCCAGGGAGGTTGTGGAGCACAGAAGCACAGAATGTGATCTTTGATCTTTGATCCCATTCTGTACTTCTGTGCTCCACAACCTCCCTGGAGATCTTCAGGACCAGGCTGGATGAGGCCTTGAGCAACCTGTTCTAGTGGGAGCTGTCCCTGCCTATGGCCGAGGGTTGGAACTAGCTGAGCTTTGAGCCCTCTCCCAACCTAAACCATTCCAAGATCCTGTGATTCTACAGTCACACAGCTGGGGAGGAACAATAAACTCCCTGCACCAGGACCAGTTAGGGGTTGACCTGCAGAGAGGTGGTGCTGAGGGCTACGGTTTAGCACCAGCCTCACCAGGGTTGGAGAATGGTTGGTGACTTCAAAGGTCTTGCCTGACCAAAAGGATCCCATGATAAGGAATCCAAGCACTCAATGAGCATAGGCAGATCTTAGGGTTGAGGTTGGAAGGGACCTCTGAGATCATCAGGTCCAAGCAGCTGAAATCTGTCACCAGTTTCCAAGCCACACGCAGGGCTGAAGGCTACAGTTACTCTTCTCTCCCAAGAGCTTCTCACCTGCAGCCCTTCAACCATCCCTTCCACTTACCTGTGGCATCCAGCCCCTCGAAAACCACCACGGGAAAGCCTCCTTTCTTCTGGTGCTCAGGACATTTGCCCAGCAGGTCGAGGAGTGCTCCAGCCTCTGGGATCCGTGGTGCGCACTGAAAGAGGAGGGAAATGAGCGAGAGGAGAAAGGAGTGCAGTGAAGGAGAGAAGAGAGGGAGAGGAAAGAGGAGAGAGGAGAAAGAAGGAGAGGAGTGGAGGAGAGAGAAGAATGGAGGAAAGGAGTGAAGGAGAGGAGACAGGACAAAGAAGGAGAGGTGAGAGGAGGAAGGAGAGGAGTGAAGCAGTGGGGAGAGGAGAAAGAAGGAGAGGTGAGAGGAAGGAGAGAAGTGAAGGAGTGGAGAGAGGAGAAAGAAGGAGAGGAGAGAAGGAGAGGAGACAGGAGAGAGGAGAAAGAAGGAGGAAAGGAGAGGAGAGAAGGAAAGGAGAGAGGACAGGAGTGAAGGAAAGAGAAGAGAGGAGAAAGGAGGAGTGAAGGATAGACAGGATAAAGAAAGAGAGGTGAGAGAAAGGAGAGGAGTGAAAGAGTGGAGAGAGGAGAAAGAAGGAGAGGAGAGAAGGAGTGGAGAGAAAAGGAGAGGTGAGAGAAGAAAGAAGAAGAGGAGTGAAGGAGTGGAGAGATTAGAGAGGAGAGGTGAGAAGGAGAGGGGACAGGAAAAAGAAGGAGAGGAGTGAAGGAGAGGAGTGAAGGAGAAGATAAAGAGAAAGAAGGAAAGGAATGGAGGAGAGGAGACAGGAGAGAGGAGAAGAGACGAAAGAGGAGAAATTTGAAAGGAGAGGAGTGAAGAAAAGGAAAGGAGAGAGGAGAAATAAAGGGAGGAGTGAAGAGGAGGAGAGATGAGAAAGGAGCAGTGAAGGAGAATGGAGAGGAGAGGAGAGGAGAGGAGAGGAGAGGAGAGGAGAGGGGAGGAGAGGAGAGGAGAGGAGAGGAGCGGAGCAAGGGACGAGGAAGACAGGAGAGGACGGGGAGAGGAAGCGCAGGGAAAACAGACCCTTCCCAGCCCCCCGGCTCACGGCCGCTGCCTGCCCCGCTGCCTGCGCAGCCGCAGAGGCCCCGGCGCAGTCTGAGCTCAGCGCCCCGCAGCCCCCCGGGCGGTCGCTCACCTCCCGCAGGCGAGCTCGGACGGCGGAGGCGGCCGGCGGCAGGGCGCGGCGGAGGCGGCGGTGTCCCGGCGAGCCCGGGGCGCAGCTCCGCAGCATGGCGGCTGGGAGCCGCGGGCGGCGGCGGCGGCGGCGGCAGCGCGGGGAGGGGCGGAGCGGAGCGGAGCGGCCAGCGAGAAACGAAACCGGCGGCGGCGGCTGGCGGAGCGCAGGGCTGCGGGGGACAGCGCCGCGGGAGAGCGGCGATGCTGGCAGGGGGAGGTTTGCTGCCTTCTACCCGCCCCTCTCCCGCCCCGGCCCGCTGCAGCGAACGGGATGGGAACGAGAACGTAAAGCGTCGGGATCCGAGCTATCCCGCCCCCGGCAGTCGCAGCGGCTCGGCTCCGGCGCTGCCATCCCGGTGGCTTGCGAAAGCAAACAAAGTCGCACACGGCCCCGGACGGGAGCCCTGCAGCTTCCCCGCTGCACCGGGCACAACCCAATGGGAAGAGTGGCACAGGCTCACAGGATGTCAGGGGTTGGGAGGGACCCAAAGCATCACAGAATCGAGCAGGTTGGAATAGACCTCCAAGCTCATCCAGCCCAACCCAGCACCCAGCCCTGGCCAATCAACCAGACCATGGCACTAAGTGCCCCAGCCAGGCTTGGCTTCAACACCTCCAGGGATGGTGACTCCACCACCTCCCTGGGCAGCCCATTCCAATGCCAATCACTCTCTCTGCCAACAACTTCCTCATAACATCCAGCCTAGACTTCCCCTGGCACAGCTTCAGGCTGTGTCCCCTTGTTCTGTTCCTAGTCACCTGGCAGCAGAGCCCAACCCCACCTGGCTGCAACCTCCCTGCAGGCAGCTGCAGACAGCAATGAGCTCTGCCCTGAGCCTCCTCTGCTGCAGGCCAAACACCCCCAGCTCCCTCAGCCTCTCCTCACAGGGCTCTGCTCCAGGCCCCTCCCCAGCCTTGCTGCCCTGCTCTCAACACCTTCCAGCACCTCAACATCTCTCTTCAATTCAGGAGCCCACAACTGGACACAGCACTCCAGGGGTGGCCTGACCAGTGTTGAGCACAGGGGCAGAAGAACCTCCCTTGTCCTGCTGGCCCTTTCAGATCCTGGCAGGCCACAAGAAGGTCACCTGGGAGCCTCCTCTTCTCCAGCCTGCACAGCTCCAACTCTTTCAGTCTGTCCTCACAGCAGAGCTGCTGCAACCCTCTGATCAACCCAGTGGCTCTTGTCTGGATATGCTCCAGCATCTCCACATCCTTCTTGTCCCAGGGACTCCAGCACTGGATGCAGTACTCCAGGTGGGGTCTCAGCAGAGCGCAGTAGAGGAGAATCCCCTCCCTGGCCCTGCTGGCCACACTTCTGCTGCTGCAGCCCAGGCTCTGCTTGGCTTTCTGGGCTGCAAGTGCACACTCCTTTACTGTGAGAGTGCTGGAGGCCTGGAGCAAGCTGTCCAGAGAGACTGTGGACTCTCCTTCTTTGAAGGCTTTCCAAACCCATCTGGATGTGTTCCTGTGCGACCTGCCCCAGGTGACCCTACTCTGGCGAAGGGGGGGGGGAGGTTGGACTGTCTGATTTCCAGAGGTCCTTTCCTACCATTTCTCTGAGAGTTCCATGCCAGACATCAGATGCCTGCTACGAATGTTTTCAGAGGCGCCTGACAAATGAGAAAGGAAACATCAGGCGCTTTGGCTCAGGAATGTTTGCAAACAAGACTTTTATCGAGGCTGTGGGAGGGGGAAACGGAAAACGAAAGTGAAGTTCTTGGCAATTAGTCACCAGGGAGGGGCAGCAGCAGGAGAGAAGGAAGAGCCAGACAGCTCCGTGGGGAGCACAGCCAGCTTTCCAAGTACTTTGGAAACGAAACTTGGCTGAAAGTCAGTCTGACCCCGCGATAGTAAATAAATGACTCAGCAGAAAGGTAGCTGCAGCACCCCTGGTGCCAGGACGGGCTGGGGGAGCTGGGGCTGTGCAGCCTGCAGAGAAGGCTCCAGGGGCACCTCAGAACTGCCTGAAGGGATCCTGCAAGAAGGCTGCAGAAGGACTTGTGCTGAGGGGGTCTGGAGACAGGCCAAGGGGGAATGGTTTGGAGCTGAGGCAGAGCAGGGTTAGAGTGGAGCTGAGGAAGAAAGGATTGCAAGGGACCCCCAAAGGGCATCTTGTCCAACTCCCCTGCACTCAGCAGGGACACCTCCAACTACAGCATGCTGCCCAGGGCCACATCAAGTCTGAAAGAGGAGGGTGGACACACTGAGCTCCAAGGGTCCCTTGCAGAGCGATGAGATCTGGGAATGCTGATCCAGAGGTCCCTTCCAACCCCTCCCAGTCTGTCCTCCTGGAGACAAACAGAACACAAAGAGATTTTGAAAGCTCCACCTTCTAAAGATGGACACAGTCCAGAGGAGGCCACAGAGATGATGCTAGGGCTTGGAGCAGCTCTGCTGTGAGCACAATCTGAGGGAGCTGGGGCTGTGCAGCCTGCAGAGGGGAAGGCTCCAGGGGGACCTCAGAGCTGCCTGAAGGGATCCTGCAGGAAGGCTGCAGAAGGACTTGTGCTGAGGGGGTCTGGAGACAGGCTAAGGGGGAATGGTTTGGAGCTGAGGCAGAGCAGGGTTAGACTGGAGCTGAGCAAGAAGTTCTTCAGTACCAGGGTGGGAAAACTCTGGAACAGGCTGCCCAGGGAGGCTGTGGCTGCCTTCTGCCCCAGGCCAGGTTGGATGAGGCCTTGTGCAGCTGAGTGTAGCTGAGAGGTGTCCCTGCCCATGGCAGGGTGCTGGAACTAGATGATCTTTGAGTCCCCTTCCAACCGAAACCATTCCATGATTCTATGATCCTTTAAGTGGGTTGGAGCAGATGAGCTCTGAGGTCCCTTCCAACCTGAGCCATTCTATGGTTCTTTGATAAGATTCAGTGTACATAAATGTAAGGCAATGCAGATAGGAAAGAAGAATTGAAATCTACACAAGAAGCAAATGTAAATGTTAGAATGAGTCCAGAGGAGGCCACGAGGATGATCAGAGGGCTGGGAACAGCTCTGCTATGAGTACAGGCTACAAGATTTTGGGCTCTGAAGCCTGTAGAAGAGAAGGCTTCCAGGAGACCTTGGAATGGCCTTCCAGTATCTGAAGGGGACCTACAGGAAGGCTGGCTCCATCCTCCTAACTCTCACCTTTTAGATATTTTCATCACTTAGAAGTCTTCAGGCTCCCTAACCTGGAGTGCTCTGCCATGCAAACCCGTTTAAACTTCCAAGAGCTCCTGCCTGTCTCCCAAGAAGGCTGCAGCACAGCTACACAAGCTCAACTTCTTCTCTGCTTCATGAATCATACAGGGGTTTGAGCAGGAGAACTAAAGCCACTGAGTACACACAGATCAAAATCGGTCCTCAGGTGCTAGAGATGCTAACACCCAGAGTGGTTCATATCTAGAGATGCTGACACCTAGAGATGGTAACACCCAGAGAGGCAAACACCTAGAGATGCTGACACCCAGAGAGGTTCTTACCTAGAGATGCTGACACCCAGAGATGCTCACACCTAGAGATGCTCACACCCAGAGATGCTCACACCCAGAGAAGTTCGTTCTTAGAGATGCTAACACCCAGAGATGCTAACACCTAGAGATGCTGACACCCAGAGAGGTTCTTACCTAGAGATGCTGACACCCAGAGATGCTCACACCTAGAGATGCTCACACCCAGAGAGGTTCTTACCTAGAGATGCTGACACCCAGAGATGCTCACACCTAGAGATGCTCACACCCAGAGAGGTTCTTACCTAGAGATGCTGACACCCAGAGATGCTCACACCTAGAGATGCTCACACCCAGAGAAGTTCGTTCTTAGAGATGGTAACACCCAGAGATGCTAACACCTAGAGATGCTGACACCCAGAGAGGTTCTTACCTAGAGATGCTGACACCCAGAGATGCTCACACCTAGAGATGCTCACATCTAGAGGGGCTCACACCTAAAGATGCTGACACCTAGAGATGCTGACACCCAGAGATGCTGACACCTAGGGATGCTGACACCCAGAGATGCTCACACCCAGAGATGCTCACACCTAGAGGGGCTCACACCTAAAGATGCTGACACTCAGACATGCTCACACCTAGAGGGGCTCACACCTAAATATGCTGACACCTAGAGATGCTCACACCTAGAGATGCTGACACCCAGAGATGCTGACACCTAGAGATGCTGACACCCAGAGATGCTCACACCTAGAGGGGCTCACACCTAGAGATGCTGACACTCAGAGATGCTGACACCCAGAGATGCTGACACTCAGAGATACTGACACCTAGAGATGCTCACACCTACAGATGCTCACATCCAGAGATGCTGACACCCAGAGGGGCTCACACCAGCAACTCATAGCCCTGGGCAGCCAGTGGGTTTGGTGATGACTGTGCAGGAGCAGGAACAAGTCCAAGGTTTGGAGCAGGAGAAAGAAAACAGGGAATCGGCTCTCGTGGCTCGGGGCCAAGTTTGGCCAAGTTTCCCTTCCGCGAGAAAGGAAAACGAAACTGGCGCTTCCTCTTGCCACGTCACGGCACAAGTGGGCAGGGACGGCGCTGCCGCGCTCTTAAAAGCGGAGCGTGCGAGCCGAGCCGAGCCGAGCCAGGTCCAACCAGGCTAAATCAAGCCGAGTCGAACCGCCCTGAGCTGTGCTAAGGCGAGCCGAGTCGATTCTAGCAGAACTGAGCCCAGGCGAGCGCTGCGGAGCTGAGCCCAGCCGAGCCGAGCGCAGCCGATCCGATCCAAGTTGAGCTGAACTGAGCGCAACTGATCCGATCCAAGTTGAGCTGAACTGAGAGCAGCCGATCCGATCCAAGTTGAGCTGAACTGGGAGCAGCCGATCCGATCCAAGTTGAGCTGAACTGGGAGCAGCCGATCCGATCCAAGTTGAGCTGAACTGAGAGCAGCCGATCCGATCCAAGTTGAGCTGAACTGAGAGCAGCCGATCCGATCCAAGTTGAGCTGAACTGAGAGCAGCCGATCCGATCCAAGTTCAGCTGAACTGAGCGCAACCGATCCGATCCACGTTAAGCTGAGCCGAGCGCAGCCGATCCGATCCACGTTAAGCTGAGCCGAGCACAGCCGATCCGATCCAAGTTCAGCTGAACTGAGCGCAACCGATCCGATCCAAGTAGAGCCGAGCCGAGCGCAACCGATCCGATCCAAGTAGAGCCGAGCCGAGCGCAACCGATCCGATCCAAGTAGAGCCGAGCCGAGCGCAACCGATCCGATCCAAGTAGAGCCGAGCCGAGCGCAGCCGATCCGATCCAAGTTGAGCTGAACTGAGCACAGCCGATCCGATCCAAGTAGAGCAGATCCGAACGCAGCAGATCCGATCTGAGTAGAGCCGAGCCGAGCTCAGCCGATCCGATCCAAGCTGAGCTGAGCTGAGCGCAGCCGATCCGATCCGAGCGATGCCGCTGCGGGCGGTGGCGCTCCGGGCGCTGGCGCTGGTGCGGACGCTGGTGGCGGCGCTGCGCGGGCGGCTGGATGCGCTGTGCTGGAGCCTGCAGCCTCTCTCCCTGATCCTGCTCGGCTGGAGCCGGAGCCCGACCCTCAGCGCCGCCGCCCCAGCGGGCAGCCAATGGGAGAAGGAGTGGGAAGCCGCCACCCCGACGCCCACCAGCGTTAATTATCACTTCACTCGGCAGTGCAACTACAAGTGTGGCTTCTGCTTCCACACGGCCAAGACCTCCTTCGTGCTGCCGCTGGAAGAGGCCAAGCGGGGACTGAAGATGCTCAAGGAGGCAGGTGAGTATAGGAGGACGCCCTCGGTGGGAAACGGGGTGGCCTGGTCCCCGTGCTGTCATGGACTCACAGATTCGTTTTGCTTGGAGAAGACCTTTAAGGTCATTGAGTCCAACCATTCTCTGACTCTACCAAGGCAGCGGTTACATGGCCCTCAGCCCCACAGCTCTGCCTCTTTCAAACTCCTCCAAGGATGGGCATTCAGCCACCTCCCTGGGCTTTGAGAACCCTTTCAGTCAACAAGTTTCTTCTCATCTCCAACCTACAGCTCTGCTGGTGTAACTTGAGGCATTTCTTCTTGTCCAAGTAATTATCCCAAGGGGTTCCTTCTTCATATCACCGCAGCATGTGGAAGGAGCAGGCAAGAGTCAGGCAGAGATTCATGACTTCCTTCTTTGACCCTTTTCTAGGGATGGAGAAAATTAATTTCTCAGGAGGTGAACCCTTTCTTCAGGACAGAGGGGAATTTGTAGGCAAACTGGTCCAGTTTTGCAAGCAGGAGTTGAAGCTGCCAAGCGTCAGCATCGTCAGCAACGGCAGCCTGATCAGAGAACGGTGGTTCAAGAAGTATGGTGAGCAGAAACTGGTGTGCACAGCAGCACTGGTGGGGCTGGGGAGTCTCCTTTGGGGCTGTCTCACCCAAGAGGTGGGGGTGGGTGCAAGTAGGAGATGGTTCATTTACACTCAAGCAGGTATGGTGAGCAGAAAGTGATGTGCATAGCAGCACTGGTGGGGTTTGGGAGCCTCCCTGGGTTTGGTGTAAGTGGGACATCATAGAATCATAGAATCAGTCAGAGTTGGAAGGGACCACAAGGATTAGCCAGTTCCAAACCCCCTGCCATGCCCAGGGACACCTCACACTACATCAGGCTGGCCACAGCCTCATCCAGCCTGGCCTTAAACACCTCCAGGCATGAGGCTTCCACTCCATCCTTGGGCAACCCCTTCTAGGCTCTCAGCACCCTCATGCTGAAGAACTTCTTCCTAGCATCCAGTCTGAATCTCCCCACTTCTAGCTTGGTTCCATTCCCCCCAGTCCTATCCCTACCTGACAGCCTAAAAAGTCCCTCCCCATCCTTCTTGTAGCCCCCTTCAGATACTGCAAGTATCCCTGCTTGACAGCCTGACAAGTACCTCCCCAGCTTTCTTGAAGGCCCCCTTAAGATACTGGAAGACCACAATAAGGTCACCACAGAGCCCTCTACAAGGAGTTTGGTAGTGGTTCAGTTACACTAAACACAAACCAAGTTGGTAGAATGAGGCCTTGAGCAACCTGGGCTGGTGAGAGGTGTCCCTGCTCATGGCAGTGGGGTTGGAGCTGGGTGATCTTGAAGATGCCTTCTAACCCAAACCATTCCATGAACCTATGGATAAGTATGGTGAGGAGAAAGCAGCACTGGTGGGGTTGGGAAGCCTCCTTAGGGCAGCCTCAGCAAAGGATGGGTTTTGGTGCAAGTGGGAGGTGTTTTGGTAGTGTTTGGTTTACACTAAATGCAAACCAAATGGAAATCCCAAGGGAATGTGGTTAATTTGGTGTGGTGAACACAGGCAGTGTGGCCTCTCTGGTACAAAAGGGTAATAAAGTGATAGCTCAGCCACCTCCATAGTGCTGGAGCCACACAAACTGCACTTTGTGATGCAGCTGTAGCTGCTGTGGCTTTTGTGGTTCTACAGAGCTGCATTTCCATGGCACTGGGTGAGCAGCCAGAAGGAAGTGGGCAGCAGAGTCATAGAATCATAGAAAGGGTTAGGTTGGAAGGGACCTCAAAGCTCAGTCAGTTCCAACTACCTGCTATAGGCAGGGACACCTCCCACTAGAACAGGTTGCTCAATGCCTCATCCAGCCTGGCCTTGAACACCTCTCTGGGCAACCTGTGCCAGTGTCTCACCACCCTCACTGCAAACAACTTCTGCCTAGCATTCACTTTCAATCTCCCCTCTGCCACTTCAAACCCATTCCTCCTCCTCCTCTCATGACAAGACCTTGTCAATAGTCTCTCCCCAGCACTCCTGCAACCCCCTTGATATACAGGAAGGCCACTCCAAGGTCTCCTGGAAGCCTTCTCTTCTCCAGGCTGCAGTCCCCCAACTCTCTCAGCCTGTCCTCACAGCACAGCTGCTGCAGCCCTCTCAGCATCTTGGTGGCCTCCTCTGGACTGGCTCCAACACTTCCATGTCCTTCTTGTGCTGGGGGCTCCAGAAGTGCACCCAGGAGTGCAGGTGGGGTGTGAGGAGAGCAGAGCCAAGGGGCAGAATCCCCTCCCTTGCTCTGCTGCCCACACTGCTCTTGCTGCAGCCCAGCACACAGTTGCTGTCTGGGCTGCACTCACACTGCAGGCTCATGTTGAGCTTTTCATCAACCTTAACAGCTTTTATCCAAGGGGCTGATGATTAACCCACCTTTCACACTGTGTTTCCAGGTGAATATTTGGACATTCTGGCAATTTCCTGTGACAGTTTTGAAGAGGAGATCAATGCCTTGATTGGCCGTGGCCAAGGGAAGAAGAGCCACTTGGAAAACCTGCACAAGCTGAGACAGTGGTGCCGGGAGTATGCTGTGGCTTTCAAAATCAATTCAGTCATCAACAGATTCAATGTGGGGGAAGACATGAACCAGCAGATCAAGGCCCTCAACCCCATCCGTTGGAAGGTAAGAGGGATGGGATGAGATTGAACAAGGTCAAGTGAGGGGTTCTGCATTTTGGCCACAATGACCCCAAGCAGCACTAGAGGCTGGGGACAGAGTGGCTGAGAGCAGGCAGGCAGAGAGGGAGCTGGGGGTGCTGGCAGAGAGGAGCTGAACAGGAGGCAGCAGTGCCCAGGTGGGCAGCAGAGCCAATAGCATCCTGGGCTGGCTGAGGAGCAGTGTGGGCAGCAGGACAAGGGAGGTTCTTCTGCCCCTGTGCTCAGCACTCCTCAGGCCACCCCTGGAGTGCTGTGTCCAGTTGTGGGCTCCTGACTTGAAGAGAGATGTTGAGGTGCTGGAAGGTGTCCAGAGAAGGGAGACAAAGCTGGTGAGGGGCCTGGAACACAAACCCTATGAGGAGAGGCTGAGGGAGCTGGGGGTGTGCAGCCTGCAGAAGAGGAGGCTCAGGGGGGACCTCATTGCTGTCTACAACTACCTGCAGGGAGGCTGTAGCCAGGTGGGGGTTGGTCTCTTCTCCCAGACAACCAGCAACAGAACAAGGGGACACAGTCTCAAGTTATGCTGAGGGAAGTCTAGGCTGGATGTTAGGAGGAAGTTCTTCACAGAGAGAGAGATTGGCATTGGAATGGGCTGCCCAGGGAGGTGGTGGAGTCCCCATCCCTGGAGGTGTTCAAGAAAAGCCTGGATGAGGCACTTAGTGCCATGGTCTGGTTGACCGGATAGGGCTGGGTGCTAGGTTGGACTGGATGGTCTTGGAGATCTCTTCCAAGCTGGTTGACTCTATGATTCTACTATTATTCTGCTAAAACTATTCCTAGACTTATCCTATTGCAATCAACAACTTATCCAGTAAAATCTTAACACCCTAAGATCTATTACAATCAGAATTAGAAACATTATCAGGATTTTAATTTGCAAAGCAACTTAGCCAGTAAACTCTTAACACTCTAAGATCCATTACAATCAAAAGTAGAAACATTGTCAGGACTTTGATTTGCAAAGCAGCTCTCAGAAATGCAGTCCGGTCCCTTTTAACAAAAGACGCTGCTTCTTCCCGGCGGCTGTAAGGAAAGAAAACAAGGAGGAGGCAGGGTGAGGATCTGCGACTCCAGCCGGCAGGCAGGCAGGCAGGCAAGGGCGGGGATTTGCTGCGTTCTTGCTGTCCCTCTCCCTCTTCCTCGCCCTCTCTGTCCCTCTCCCTCCGTACGCGCCGGGCTCGCCCTCCTGCCGTGTCGTTGTGAGCCCCTCCTGG